>NC_077239.1:9152500-9517500 GCF_947179165.1 Solanum dulcamara
TTCTTATTTATTTATTTTTCTAAAATATATTCACTATATATAATTTTCATATTGTTTTAAATTATAGTCATTTAATATAAAATTATTTTATATCATAATTTTTTAAAATAATATAAATTACTAGCAAATATTACATATTATACATAATAATGATTAAGACAAATAAAAGTGAAATCATTAAGGAAATATAATTAAATAAATATTACACAATTGAAAATTTTATTTTAAGTTCTACGTGAATATTCAACTTTCAAAATCACTACGGTGCAACCATAAATACTATATTAATGCATTACATAGTTCGAATGAGCTTCTTTGTTCTTAATTTTTTTATGTCGAGATTTATATTTTGCATATTTAATTTTTAACAATGCTAATTATACTTATATCCAATTCAAATTTATAGTAGAATTAACATAAATTTAATTTCAAAAAAATTCAAATAAAGGAAAATAATATATAAAAAAATCATAAAAATGTGTCAAGCCCATGTAGATAATTAGAGGTTGTGAATATAAAAAATCTAAGTTAATGTTTTGAACAATCACTTATATTTTGGAAATTTCCTATTAAAATCATTTTTTGTTTCTTTTCCTCTCATTTTTCATTTATCGTACTTTATGAAATTATTTTTATAACCCATATCTTTTCAAGTTTTATTTTTAGGACCCATTCGAACATAAAACATATTTAATTTTTTTTGAAATAATATTTCACTTTATTTTAAAATTGATGTTTGCTCATGAAAATTTGAAATATAATTTTTTTTAGTTTGAAGTTGTATTTCAAATTTGAAAACACCTTATAATTTATTTTTCAACTCACTTTTCACTTTTGAAGTTGTACTTAAGTACATTCAAAAATGAACATCATTTCTAATATTCTTTACAAAAAAAATATAATCAAACACAACTCATCTTCAATATCAACTCCATAAATTATAAATAAAATAAAAAATATTTAAAATCTATGGCCACACACCTTATAATAATAATTGTAACACTCATACTTTCTATGCCTATAATCTCTAAATACTTAATGTATAATTTAATAATACGTGTTTCACTTTTTCTATCTATATAAATTTAATTGTGTTTAATTAGAGGTTTATTTTATTAAATTAATTTTATTATTTATATTTTAAAATTTTAAATTGATTATAAGTATTTATGTAGTGATTTAGTGATAAGAATAATATTACAATAAAACAATATATATTTTATATTTATTAAAATAATATATTTTCATCACTATTATTATTATTATTATTATTATTATTATTATTATTATTATTATTATTATTATTATTATTATTATTATTCGCTGCATAAATAATTTCAATAATATAATCTCTTTTAATTTGTAAATGAACCATAGAAAGTACCCCAAAGATAATTTCAAAAAATCTGGAAAATTATATAATCAATCAATAAATCGCCTACACTCACAATCACGAAGTATTTTACATGAAAAAAACGTTTATATTCTATTTAAGATATTTGAAGGGTGTCGGTGATAATTTTCTTTTTTCATTTTTTAGAAACATAAAGATAAGTCTGGACTTGCTTTGATGGCCACTTTTCCTTGGCCTGGACCAAGAATTCTTTCATTTTTAGTGTCGGACAAACAAAGAGGAATTAAGATGGGAAATAAATAGGACAAGATCTACAACAATTCTTACACTTGAATATAGAGTTTTCAAGTACTTATTCATTCAAAATAGAGAAATAGTACTCCTGATCCAATATATGCGTCAGTGGGAAAAAGCCTAATGAAGAAAAAAGAGTACACAAATTTTGGTAATACGCTTTGAGTGCTGCCTCATTAAAACCTTACCAGAAAAAATTCAGTGGGACAAAACCTTGGTTAAGGAAAAAAGAGTACAAAAAGTATTTTACTCCCCCTGATGAAAACTTCATTTGATATTTTGGAGACGACGCATTCCAATTTTGTATCTCATTTTCTCAAAGGTTGAAGTCGGCAATGCTTTGGTAAACATATCTGCTAAATTGTCACTTGAACGAACTTATTGGACATCTATTTCACCCTTCTTTTGAAGATCATGACTAAAAAAAAATTTTGGTGAAATATATTTTGTTCTGTCTCCTTTGATGTATCCTCCCTTCAGTTGAGCTATACATGCAGCATTGTCTTCATACAATATTGTTGGAACGTCTCTTTTCAAACACACTCTCGACTTGCTTCATGTATGGCTATTATCTCTGCATGATTTGAGGAAGTGGCAACCATAGTTTGCTTTGTTGAATGCCATGATATAACTGTACCACCTCATGTAAATAAATAGCCTGTCTGCGATCGACCTTTAGAAGGATCAGACAAATATCCCACATCTGCATAACCAATCAATTGTGATGTGGATTCATTTGAGTAAAATAATCCCATATCAATGGTCCCTCGGAGGTATCTGAATATATGCTTAATTCCATTCCAGTGTCTTCGTGTTGGAGAAGAACTAAATCTTGATAACAAACTTATAGAGAAAGCAATATCTGATCTAGAATTGTTGGCAAGATATATTAATGCACCAATTGCACTAAGATATGGTATTTCAGCACCAATAAGCTCTTCATTATTTTCATGAGGTCGAAATGGATCTGTATTAATATCAAGAGATCTCACAATCATTGGGGTACTCAATGGATGTGTTTTATCCATATAAAACCTCTTTAAAATATTTTTAGTATATGTTGACTGATGTACAAATATTTCATTCGTAAAATATTCAATTTGTAGACCAAGATAAAATTTTGTCTTTCCAAGGTCTTTCATTTCAAACTCATTTTTTAGATATTTTATTGCGTTTGAAAGTTCTTCCGAAGTTCCAATAATATTCAAGTCATCAACATATATTGCTGTTATGACAAATTCAGATTCAGACCTTTTCATAAAGACACAAGGGCAAATTGAATTATTTTTATATCCTTCTTTTAACAAATATTCATTAAGACGATTGTACCACATGCGCCCTGGTTATTTCAATCCGTATAAGAATTTATGAAGCTTTATTGAACAAGTTTCTCGAGAATCCTTGTATGCTTCAGGCATTTTGAACACTTTGGGAATTTTCATAAAAATATCGTGGTTCAATGAGCCATATAAATAGGCAGTGGCCACGTCCATTAGGTGCATTTTAAGCTTTTCATGAACTGCCAAATTCGTTAGATACCTAAAGGTAATTGCATCCACCACAGGAGAATATGCTTTCATATAGTCAATATCAGGCCTTTGCGAAAAATCTTGGGCTACAAGTCGTGCTTTATATTTTACGACTTCACCTTTTTCATTTCATTTACGTACAAAAACCCATTTGTACTCTACTGACTTGACACTTTCAGGTGTTCGGATTATTGATTTGAAAACTTCACGTTATTCAAGTGAAGTTAACTCTGCTTGAATTGCATCCTTCCATTTTGGTCAATCATTTCTCTGTCTACATTCATCGAAATATTTTGGTTCAAGATCCTTATCTTGTTGCATTATTTCAAGGCAACATTATAAGCAAAAATATTATCGACCACAATATCATTTCGGTTCCATTGTTTTCTTGTCGAGACATAACTTATTGAGATTTATTCATTCTCATTATCTTCAGGTACTTGGACCTCCTCGGTGGTATTACCATTTGTTGTGTCTCTGGGTTCTTCTTGAGCAATTGCCCCCAAATTATGATTATCTTGATCATTTGTTCATTTCCTTTTTCGAGAATTTTTATCTTTGGAACCAATTAGTCTTCCACCTTTTAAGCGTGGTCTAGACTCATTTGCCTGAACAAGTTGTCCTATCGGGACATCAACTCAAACTTGAGCATTAGCAGTTGGGATATGCGATTTAGTAACCTGTGGAAGGTTAGTGAATACATTCGGCAGTTGATTTACAATATTCTGCAAATAAATCATCTTTCGAACTTCTTGCTCACATTGATTTATTCGAGGATCTAAATAAGATTGTGATAATGAATTTCAATTTATCTCATTTTCCAATTGCTTATGTTCTCCCCCTAATATTGGGTATACTGATTCATTAAAATGACAATCAGCGAATCTTGCCGTAAATAAATCTCCAGTCATAGATTTCAAATATTTTATAATAAAAGAAGATTTATACCCAACATATATTTCCAACCTTCTTTGGGTACCCATCTTTGTGTGGTGCGGTGGAGCAATTGGGACATATACTGCACACCCAAATATTCTAGGATGAGATATATTTGGCTCCTTTCCAAAAGCCAAGTGTAATGGGGAAAATTCATGAAAATTTATTGGCCTTATGCACACAAGTGCTGCTGAATGCAAAATATCATGCCCCCATACCGAAAGAGGAAGTTTTGTCCTTATTAGCAATGGTCTATCTATCAATTGAAGGTGTTTAATCAATGATTTTGGTAGACCATTTTGAGTATGAACATGAGCGACCGAATGCTCAACTTTTATTCCAACCGACATACAATAATCATTAAAGGATTGAGATGTAAATTCACTAGCATTATCAAGACGAATTGTCTTTATTGCATAATCTAGAAATTGTGCTCTTAACCTTATAATTTGAGCTAACAATCTCGCAAAAGTCATGTTGCGAGTTGATAATAGGCACACATATGACCATTTTATAGATGCATCTATCAAGACCATATAATATTTAAATGGTCCACATGAAGGGTGAATTGACCCATATATATCACCCTATATACATTTCAGAAACGCAAGAGATTCAATCCTAACCTTAGTTGCTGATGGTTTAATAATCAGTTTTCCTTGGGAACAAGCAACACAAGAGAATTCCTTAGATTGAAGAATTTTCTGATTCTTCAAAGTGTGTCCATGTGAATTCTCAATAATTTTACGCATCATATTATAACCGGGATGACCCAACCGGTCATGCCAAATGATAAAATCATTAGAATCAGTAAACCTTTTGTTTACTATGATATGTGATTCAATAGTGTCAATATTTGTATGGTACAATCCAGAAAAAAGTGCAAGTAATTTTTCGTGCATAATTTTTTTCTCCATATTTATTGTAGTAATATAAATGTATTCAACCTTTCCTTCATTCGCAGTCTCAATATGATAGTCATTTTGGCGAATAACCTTGAAACTTAACAAGTTTTTTTGAGACTTACTACATTACAATGTATTATCAATTACCAATATCGTTTCTCCAGGTAGTAATAAGGCCGCTCTTCTAGAGCCTTCAATCAATTTTGTACTACCGAATATTGTATTGACATAGGCCTTTTTCATAATCAAATGACAGAAATATTTCTTTTCTTTTAATATCGTATGAGTTGTAGAACTATCCAAAAGGCACATATCTCCATTACTCATCTTGGATCCAATTGAAGACTGAGAAATTTATTTATCTTCATAAAATAAAAATACATTATAAGAGATAAAATAAGTAATAATAGTGCTAGAAAAACATAAGTCCTTTTTTTTCTTTTCTTTTAAATAGATAAACGTAAAAATATGATAATCAAAAGTACATAAAAATGAAAACATATTGTAAATCATTTAATGAAATTAAACATCAATTATAATTCCTAAAAAAATCTTCAACCTCCAAATGAGTAATATCATTAATGTCATTAAAATCGTCATCTTTCTAAGCCAGATTTGCTTCAATATTATCATTATGCGAATGTCTTGCCTCAACATTATTTTAAATGCCAAGTGTGACTCTATCCGAGTATTAAAAAAAGAGGCACCACCTCTATTTGCCTTTCTTTTGAAGAAATTTTGATAAAGCCTTACAAAAAGCTTAGGCGTCCGACATTCATTTTTTCAATGACCTTTCATACCACAACGATGACAGTTATTTCTTGAAGGGTCACTTTGAGAATTCATATTGTTCTCCCTTTTATGATTATCACCACTACGATGATTATTATATCGTCTTCTGTCATTGCCACATCTACGCATATTATTTTGGCCTTAATTTTTATTTTGTCTTCTTTCAAACTGGCCATTTGCTTCTACCATATTTGTTTCCGATAATGGAGCAGTTTCAGTGGGACGAGCTTCATAATTTTTCATTAAAAAAAATTATGTTGCTCAACCACCAGAAGACGTGAGATCAATTCATAGTATTTTTGAAAACTT
The DNA here is from genome assembly GCF_947179165.1 of Solanum dulcamara. NCBI lineage: Eukaryota > Viridiplantae > Streptophyta > Magnoliopsida > Solanales > Solanaceae > Solanum > Solanum dulcamara. The sequence continues at coordinate 9,158,620 of NC_077239.1, forward strand.
TTTTCACGGTATTGCTGCTGTAATATCACATTAGAGGCATGAAAAGTAGTTAGTGTCTTTTCCAACGTGTTCTCATCATTTATAGTTTCCCCACATAATTTTAATTGAAAAGTTATTCTAAATACAACAAAATTATACTCAATTACAGTTTTAAAATCTTGAAACCGTAAGTGCATCCACTCGTAACAAGCCCTTGGCAATACCGTTACCCTGAGGTGGTCATACCTTCCTTTTAAATCTTTCCACAATTCAAGTGGATCTTTCACTGTCAAGTATTGAACCTACAGGCTTTCATCTAGATGATGACGAAGGAAAATCATAGCCTTCGCTTTATCCTAACTTGATGCTTTATTTCCTTCGATTATAGTATCACCAAGACCCTTAGCGGTAAGGTGAATTTCAGCATCAAGTACCATGATAAATAATTTTTGTCAGAAATATCAAATGCTACAAACTCTAATTTTGATAAGTTTGACATTATGAAAATTAATTTAAAAATAACAAAGACAACTAAAATTAAATTTCTTCAGTAGATATATCTGATATAGAAGTTAATTTTCTGAAAAAAATTAGAGCTTCGTACTGATAACGTGTTATAAAGTAAATTAACTTAGCAAATAAGGTTAGATTAAGAGAAAGAAAGAGGAGCAGAAGAATTGAGAAAGTCGTGTCTGTGTATTTCTATGTTGCCAAAACTTGGCAATTTACAGAAAAGAAAAACGAGCAAGTTGGACAACTTGCCTAGTGGGCCCCACTTCATCAATTTGCTAGTGGGTCCCACTAAAATGACATCCATTTCTCCACTAAAATGACATTCACTTCTCTATAACAAATATAGAGTTTTCAAGTACTTATTCATTCAAAATAGAGAAATAGTACTCCATCCATTTTTTTTAAAAATGACCTAGTTTGATTTCATATAAAATTTATAAAAAAAACTTTTTTATCTTGTGATTCTAAATTAAAGTTATGTCAAATATATTAAAATATTTTTTAATCTTGTGGCCTTAAACATATTACGTAAAAAATTAAAATTAAAATTTTACTAAAATAAATAAATTATCCTTATTGAAATATATTTTTTTTTAAAAAGGAGATCATTTTTTTTAAACGGATAAAGTAGTAAAGTTGAAGTTTCTTATCTTACCTTGGATTTTTGGGTCCTTCTATTGTTTTTGCATAATTGTAAAACTTTAAGTCCAATCCATTGGAAAAACTTTTATTAGGGCATCTCCAATTCTAACACCAAATTTTACATTAAATTTGGTGCTAGTATTAGATTTGGTGTAAATTAACTCTAAGCTATTGTATCAAAATTTATATTAAATTTTTTATTATTATTATTATATTATTATTATTTCTTATTTAAATTTTTTTCTAAAAAATATTCACTATATATAATTTTCATATTGTTTCAAATTAAAAATTATTTTATATCATAATTTTTTAAAATAATATAAATTACTAGCAAATATTACATATTATACATAATAATGATTAACACAAATAAAAGTGAAATCATTAAGAAAATATAATTAAATAAACATTACACAATTAAAAATTTTATTTTAAGTTCTACGTGAATATTCAACTTTCAAAATCACTACGGTGCAACCATAAATACTCTATTAATGCATTACATAGTTCAAATGAGCTTCTTTGTTCTTAATTTTTTTATGTCGAGATTTATATTTTGCATATTTAATTTTTGTCAATGTTAATTATACTTATATATCCAATTCAAATTTATAGTAGAATTTGTTATGTCGAAAAAAAATGGTTTAAAATTAATTTCAACTCTATAGAGAAAAAAATTAATTTTAGAAAAAAGGAGTCGCCACTTAATTTTTTAAATAAATTAGGAAAACTTAATTTAAAAGATCCTAACAGATTTAAGTCTTAAAAATTCAGAGAAAAAGGTACGAGGTTCTTATTTTCACTTTAAGAAGGTATTAAGCATTTAAAGTGGCCGCTAACGCGCGGTTATCCGACGATTTGAAAATTATTTGACTAACTTTTAAAAATATTTATTTAAAAGGAAAAGAAGACTTTAAATTTTTTTTTGAAAAAATGATCAAACTTAAACATTGAAAATAATATACATGTATAAAAAAAGAAGAAGTAAAGTTTACCAAATTCCTAAGTAAAGGTAGAAAATCATTTAAAGTGTAAATTAACATGAATTGGTTTATCTTTAGGAGAATCTAATTAAGTTAAAACAAATTAAAATTAATATCTAAGTAAGCATAAAAATCATAAGTGAATAAATTATTACAACCCGAATTAATATAAATAAATAATAAATAACACATGAAAATATTATCTGAAACTTAGTTTATGTACGCTTGGACTAAGGTATTGGGCCATCTGCGTTTTGGGCCTTAAACACAATTTCACTGTATATCGTCGCTGTATACACACTGTATATCGGAATATATATATATTGTATATCAAAATGTATATATATTGTATATCAGTGTATACAATATTGTTTTCTTGCATATCAGACTATATAGATACTGTATATCGGTGTATACGACACTATTTTCCACCTGTATTCCATGGATACATCTCAATATCAATATATAAATCATGAATATTACCTTCTTTTCCATTTATCAACTTTTCAGCAATTCAAACAAGATGATGAGAGACTCAAAACTCAACGATATGCAACGATGGGTGTTGGCACCCAATTTTGATCCTCCACAACGTAATAATTTTAAAAATAAAAATAAAAAAATAATAATAAATATAATACCCCGCGTGCCCCTTTCCATTCCATTTTTTCCCCTTTAAAATAAAAACAAATAAAATAATATATATATATATATATATATTATTTTTCATTGCGGATGAATTATATTACTTATTTAATATTTTTATTTTTATTGTATTTTAGTTTTTAATCGGATATATATAGGCACGCGTGAATTTTATTATTATATATAATTTTTCAGACTGAAGGTTATATATATATATATATATATATATATATATATATATATATATATATATAATAATAATAATAATAATAAAATTCACGCGTGCCTATATATATCCGATTAAAAACTAAAATACAATAAAAATAAAAATATTAAATAAGTAATATAATTCATCCGCAATGAAAAATAATAAATAAGTAAATAAATGAACAATTTCTGCCATATATATATATATATATATATATGTATATACACACTCATCTGCCATAATCTATTCAAAAATAATAATATAATAATACCCACTCCACATTATTTTATTTATCCGCCCACTCCGCATTATTTTATATTTTCCACCGTTCCGCATTATTTTATTTATCCGCCCACTCCGCATTATTTTATATTTTTCGTCATTCTGCATTATTTTATATTTTTGCTCGTTTCATATTATTTTATTAATTTATCCACTTCGTATTATTTTAATCATTCATCATTTCCTATTATTTCCCTATATATATCCGAGTACTCATTCTAAGGGAGGGCAGCGGACAGAGGAGAGAAAATGCGGACAAAATACTAAAAAAAAAACAGACTTTTACCCTTTTATTTTGAATATTTTTCTTGCAAAAGAATTTTTGAACTTTCTCTCAATTTGAACTCGATTTTACTTGAAGAACAAGGGTAGATTCGTGACTAAAACACCCCCCGTTCACTGCCCCACAACAGGTAATATTTACTCCATGTTTCTTTGTTTTTACGTTGTCATTGTGATAAAATATTATTCTAAAAAATATTATTTTGCTAATTTTGACACTCTTTTCTTGTTTGCATGAACACTTTGGGAGCCAAAAATGAAGTTGCGATGTAATCTTCATTCCCTCACATGAAACCAAAACATAAGACTTTTCTTGAATAGCAAACAAAAACAAGATGATCTCACTCGGACTCGATTTCGCTTACTTTTATTTTCAACATTTTGTTGTCTATTATTGTTATTATTGTTATTATCGTTATTGTTGTTGTTATTATTATTATTATCATTATTGTTATTTTTTTTATCTTATTTTTTACTGTTTTATTATTATTTATTATTATTATTATTTTTGTTATTATTATTATCATCATTATTAGTATATTTTATTTACTGTTATTATTATTATCATTATTATTATTTTTATCGTTATTATAATTATTATTAGTAGTAGTAGTAGTACTTTTTACAGTTATTATTATTATTATTATTATTATTATTAATATTATTATAATTATCATTATTATTATTAGTATTATTTTTGTTATTATTATTATTATTAGTAGTAGTATTCTTATTTACTATTATTATTGCTATTATTATCAGTAGTAGTATTGTCATTTACTCTTATTATTATTAGTATTATTACTATTATAATTATTTTATTTGTATTATTTTCATTATTAATATTATTAATAGAAGTAGTAGTATGTTTATTTACTGTTACTATTATTATTATTATTATTATTTGTTTTTATTTATTACCATTATTAGTATATTTTATTTACTGCTTATTATTATTACTATTATTATTATTATTATTTTCGTTATTATCATCATCATCATCATTATTATTATTATTATTAGTATATATATATATATATATATATATATATATATATATATATATATATATATATATATATATTTTATTTTACTGTTTTTATTATTATTGTTATTGCTATTGTTATTATTACTATTGTTGTTGTTATTTTTGTCATTATTATTTTATTTATTATTATCGTTATTATTTTATTTATTATTATCGTTATTATTGTTATTTTTATTATTATTATTATTATTTTTACTACTACTACTAATACTACTATTATTATTATTACATATTAAACTTGCTTATATGATTTGAATATGCTCTCCTTTATGTAATAGCTAACATTATATTAGGTATAATATTTATGATCGTTTTTGTCTCATTTAAATGATTTATTTAAATTATCCCTCCTTCATTAAATTATTTTTATACCCAGTTTATTTCTCTTATAAATTTTCTTAAATATTTTAAAATTTATATTTTCTCAAAGTTATTTAATACTTTGATTATTGTTAAAACACATTCTCCCAAAGTTAGTCAAATAATTTTTAAATCATCGGACAACCGCATGTTAGCGGCTATTTTAAGTGCTAAAACCTTCTTAAAATAGTAATATGAACCTCGTACCCTTTTTTCTAATTTTTTAAGACTTAAATATGTTAGGGTCTTTTAAATTAAGTTTTCTTAATTTCTTTAAAAAATTAAGTGGCGACTCCTCTTTTATTAAAATTGATTTTTTTCTAAAAATATGAAGATAATTTTAAACTCCCGTCTTTTTTTGGCATAAAAGAAATGACGACTCCGCTGGGGAGTAATTAGGTTCTAACCATTATATTTGACTAATCTATTTGACTAACTATTCGAAATGTAATAATTAGTAATTTATTTTCTTTATTTGTGCCTTAAATGTTTAAATTATAATTTACTTTCTTTATTTGTGCTTTATATGTTTTAAATTATGAGTATTGAACTGTCATTGCATGCATAGCAGAATTCCGTCAAATGACAAATAGTTTGCATTAGGATTAAGGACGGTTACTAGTCACATGCGCCCGTTCCTTTAGAAAATAACCATTACTTTCTTGAAGTAATAAACGGGTAGTTGGTTCGTGGTCGTCCAACGCCGTTTATTATATTCAGCCCGCAGTTTGTCCGACTCGGGTATCCGCTCTCTTTTCAAAGCCCACTCTAGTCCACCTAGCATAGAGCGAAACCAAATCCTAATTTAGTGCATTTGCCTAAGATGACCCAATACCCAAGGCGTATTGGGCCCATTAGAAAGACCACCCTGAGTCCAAAATGGCCCCCAGCCTAAATGGACGATCATACCTATGTGTTTAAATTTGAAGGTTGTATACGCCATTTGACAAACATTGTCCCTCGGGATTAAAAGTTTATTTTATTAGCTTATTCAAAAAAAAAGTCTTCACAAGTTGTTATTCTATCCAAAAGAGGTTGATTTTTGGAGATGTCAAGAAGTCAAAAATGAAAGATTTTTTTACGAAGGCTTAGTTAGGAATTTCCCCCTTCATGGGACTTATTATTTGTATCCCTTTTTTCCCCATTATGTATGCCAATTCAATTTATTCATAATATTTGTATAAATATAAGTTTTGGGGCAATGGAATATTTCAAATGGTGTTATGCTTCCTTCAAATCGTTAGGTCTACCCTTGGCACAAAAGGGTCACATATCTGTTTAGGACACGCAATAATTGTTTATTTGTTATATGCTATAACTGTTTGAATGAATGTGTTGCTTTAGTTGAAGGCAGTCTAACCCACTCTTTCTAAATTCCCCAAAGCACAAATATCAAATCACTATCAAAATGCGATGAAATGCTCGCAGAGTCTTTTGGTTTCACCACAAAATTCAAATTTCACTTCAAGGTCCTAAATCTTACTCTCTTCTCTAAAAAATGGTTGATTTATCAGAACTAGTCAAACTACATAGGGCCTGACATCTCCTTCGTGGGATACGTAGGCGGCCTTTCAAGGTTTGACCTCTATCTTTAAAAGCTTGCTTTCTCCCTTCATATTTTACAAAGAAATACCAACATCAATAGATACAAGCCTGAAAGAGACAAGAAGATCTAGATTCAACGCAAGTCATATTTCTTGATACACTAAATCCTAAATTCAATAGGCAAATTCCTGTCTATTTCATCATTTTTCAATACTCGTGGGTTATCTTGTCTTCAAACAAAGCAACTCTTATGTGTTTATCTTTTCCGGTATGATATTTTTGCATTATCTGTTATAAATGCAGACTGACATGTTTGCCTTTTGAGTTATTTTCTGTACAGATATTTAGAATTGATTTGTGTTGATAATCTCGCTTAGCATCCATACTTCATGAGATCTAAAGTGCTTGAAGACTCCTTTCTCGATCGAAATTCGATAATAGAAAAAACAAAAATGACTAATATTAACGAGGACACTAGGTTGACTGATATTATTGTGACGGACCCTATCGTTGCTGAACAGAATGAGTTGATTGCACAGTTAGTGCAATAAATCACCGAGATGAGAGTTGAGATATAAAAAAATTGAGAATTATCAAACCTGGCTATAGCCGCCAACACACCTGTTCCAGGCGATGGAAGGCCACCAATTCATTTCCCTTCTCCGAATTCAAGTACGGAACACGTCCAAAACCCATCCGCAAACCCCGCTCAAAATGCCTTCATCGTTGATCTTACTGCCTCCAACCCTCATCATGCTTTCGCTTCCTACCAAGCACCACCTTACCCTCAAAATACCAATCCTCAAAATTTTCCTCCTCCACAAAACACCAACCCTCAAGCCTTTCCTCCCCTACAAAACCAAAATGTTAACAATTCACAGACCTTTCCCCATCATCAAAATCAGCATACTAACCATCAAACATTCCCCCAAAATTACCAAGTCCTTCAAAATACACCAAACCCTCCCATTATTCCTCCCTTGCCTCAAAAGATAGCTTTCCAAATCCCAATCCCAAATGAGCCCTATACCAACGCTTCCGAATTTGATCACTATGAGGAACAAGAAAGAGAGTGGAGGACTAAAGAGGAAATAACCAAGAAGAGCATGAAAGATGAAATTATAAAAGCTCTGAAGGATTTTCACTATATCCCGAATGTTGTTGGTTTGAATTATGAAGATCTGTGTATCCATCCAGATTTGGACCTTCCTAAAGGGTTTAAAGTACCTAAATTTGATACTTTCGGTGGAATCGAGAATCCTTTGGCTCATTTGAGAGCATATTGTGATCAACTCGTAGGAGTTGTGAAGAACGAGGCATTATTAATGCGACTCTTTAGCCGAAGCTTAAGCGTAGAGGCCTTGAAATGGTTTACTTCTCAAGAGATGAAACAGTGGCCAAATTGGAATGCTTTGGCTAAAGAGTTCATCGAAAGATTTGCTTATAATGTGGAGATCGTTCCTGATCGTTACTCTTTGGAGAAAATCAAACAAACTTGCTCGTTCCGCATTATTTTATTAATTTACCCACTCCGTATTATTATAATCATTCATCATTCCCTATTATTTCCCTATATATATCCGAGTACTCATTCTAAGGGAGGACAACGGACAGAGGAGAGAAAACGCGGACAGAGGAGAGAAAATGTGGACAAAATACTCAAAAAAATAATAGACTTTTACCCTTTGATTTTGAATATTTTTCTTGCAAAAGAATTTTTGAACTTTCTCTCAATTTGAACTCTATTTTACTTGAAGAACAAGGGTAGACTCGTGACCAAAACACCCCCGTTCACTGCCCCACAACAAGTAATATTTACTCCATGTTCCTTTAATTTTATGTTGTTATTGTGATAAAATATTATTTTAAAAAATATTATCTTGCTAATTTCGGCACTCTTTTCTTGTTTGCATGAACACTTTAGGAACCAAAAATGGAGTTGCGATGTAATCTTCATTCCTTCACATGAAACCGAATCATAAGACTTTTCTTGAATAGCAAACAAAAATAAGATGATCTCACTCGGACTCGATTTCGCTTACTTTTATTTTCAGCATTTTGTTGTCTATTATTGTTATTATCGTTATTGTTGTTGTTATTATTATTATTATTATTATTATCATTATTGTTATTTTTTTATCTTATTTTTTACCGTTTTATTATTTATTATTATTATTATAGTATATTTTATTTACTGTTATTATTATTATCATTATTATTATTTTTCTCGTTATTATAATTATTATTATTATTAGTAGTAGTAGTACTTTTTACAGTTATTATTATTATTATTATTATAATTATCATTATTATTATTATTTTCATTATTATTATTATTATTAGTAGTAGTATTCTTATTTACTATTATTATTGCTATTATTATCAGTAGTAGTATTGTCATTTACTCTTATTATTATTAGTATTATTACTATTATAATTATTTTATTTGTATTATTTTCGTTATTAATATTATTAATAGAAGTAGTAGTATGTTTATTTACTGTTAGTATTATTATTATTTTTCGTTTTTATTTATTATCATTATTAGTATATTTTATTTACTGCTTATTATTATTACTATTATTATTATTATTATTTTTGTTATTATTTTTTTCGTTATTATCATTATTATTATTAGTAGTAGTATATATATATATATATATATATATATATATATATATATATATATATATATATATTATTTTACTGTTTTTATTATTATTGTTATTGCTATTGTTATTATTACTATTGTTGTTGTTATTTTTGTCATTATTATTTTATTTATTATTATCGTTATTATTGTTATTATTATTATTATTATTACTACTACTACTAATACTACTATTATTATTATTACATATTAAACTTGCTTATATGATTTGAATATGCTCTCATTTATGTAATAGCTAATATTATATTAGGTATAATATTTATGATTATTTTTGTCTCATTTAAATGATTTATTTAAATTATCCCTCCTTCATTAAATTATTTTTATATCCAGTCTATTTCTCTTATAAATTTTCCTAAATCTTTTAAAATTTATATTTTGTCAAAGTTGTTTAATACTTTGATTATTGTTAAAACACATTCTCCCAAAGTTAGTCAAATAATTTTTAAATCATCGGACAACCACATGTTAGCGGCTATTTTAAGTGCTAAAATCTTTTTAAAATAATAATATGAACCTCGTACCCTTTTTTCTAAATTTTTAAGACTTAAATATGTTAGGGTCTTTTAAATTAAGTTTTCTTAATTTCTTTAAAAAATTAAGTGGCGACTCCTCTTTTATTAAAATTGATTTTTTCTAAAAAGATGATGATAATTTTAAACTCCCGTCTTTTTTCGACATAACAATGGGGTCGAAAGATGGACTCGAATTGATATCACATGCACCAAAATAAAATTACATAAGCATTTACTTATTTTAAGCTAAACCAAGGAACATATCATGATATTTTAAGTTATCAAATTGATAAGCATTCTAAAAGTGACTAACAACATGTATATATATGGACAAAGGAAAGGAAAGGAAAGAAAAAATATATTCAAGTAACTAAAGAACACAGATTTAATATATACGCTATACTAGCTCAAATTTTAAAGAAATAATTAAATCAATTAGGCCATTAAAGTTCTAATTGAATAATAACTTTAAGCATACTTTTGTTATCTAAATCATGTTAAAAGAAGAAATTAAAAACATGAAAATATATATTGTCAAAGGAAACTATTTTGAAAAATAATGAACAAAATTAAGATCTTTCATGAAATAATCCTAATACAACAACAACAACAAACCCAGTATAATTCCATAATGTGGGGTCTGGAGAGGGTAGAGTGTACGCAGACCTAACCCCCACCTTGAAAGGTAGGGCGGCTGTTTCCGAAAGACCCTCGGCTTTAAGAGAGGACAAGATAAAAGGTCAGATAGGTGCAAACATATATAAAACAAGATGAAAATAGGAATAGCAAAAGAGAAAGTCGTGGTAGAGTGGTACCGGAAGAAAGAGGCATAACTACAATAAATAAATAAATAAGATAAGATAAGATAGATAAGACAGTCAAAGTACAATGGCGCCACAACTATAAACAGCAATATCATGCAGAAATCAAAAGGCAATAAACAATGGGTAGAACTACAACTACTATGGTGCAAAAGATGAATCACTTAGCCTTTAATCCTAGTCTTAGTCCTCCACAAAGGAAATTATAGTGCGTTAATGCGCCTACTAATAGGGTAGGATAACACGACTATGTACTAGCCTTCTACCCGAATGCGGGTCCTCCACACACTCCTATCTAAGGTCATGTCCTCGGTAAGCTGTAACTGCGCCATGTCTTGTCTAATCACCTCTCCCCAATATTTCTTTGGCCTACCCCTACCTCTTCTGAAGCCATCCATGGCTAACCTCTCACACCTCCTCACTGGGGCATCTGTGTCTCTCCTCTTCACATGCCCAAACCACCTAAGTCGCATTTCCCGCATCTTGTCTTCCACTGAGGCCACTCCTACTTTATCCCGAATAGCCTCATTTCTAATCCTGTCGCTCCTGGTATGCCCACACATCCATCTCAACATTCTCATCTCGGCTACTTTCATCTTTTGGACGTGAGAGACCTTAATTGGCCAACACTCCGCCTCATATAACATAGCCGGTGTAACAACCACTTTGTAGAACTTGACCTTAAGTAGTGGTGGCACCTTCTTGTCACAGAGCACCCCAGAAGCGAGCCTCCATTTTATCCATCCTGCCCCAATACGATGTGTGACATCATCGTCAATCTCCCCGCTGTCTTGCATGATAGACCCCAGGTACTTGAAACTACCTTTCTTTTGGATGGCCTGGTCACCAAGCATAACTTCTGTGCCAACCTCATGAGGTGTCTCACTGAATTTGGACATGATAACTATCCTAATACATGATAGCTAATTAATTTGAACACATGTTAACTATAATTTGTTTTTATCATTAATCTAATTATTCTTAATACATGTTAACTAAAAAAATAAGACTACAAATTAACTAAATATAAAATCTGAAATAATTAAACAAAATAAAGCTGAGAAAAGACTTTACCTCTTTTCGAGCAGCGAGACTGAAGATGACGAGCGGAAGACAACTTCAATCTACAACAAACAAAAACAAAACAAAAATTAAAAATTTAGATTTGAACCTTCGTGGGTTCGATGTTATAAGAACACTGTTCTTAGCCTAAATTTTGACTTCAATCTCGTATTTTCCTTAAAGAAAAATATATATTGAAAGCTAAAAATTTTCACAACTTTTAGGCTGGAGACAAGAGTCCAAAATCCTAGCCAAGTTAAGAAAATTTCTAACTTTGGAGAGACTAAAAAAACCTCCACCTCTTCCCCCTTCTTAATGAGAATATGAACATTTATATATGCTCCAAAAACTCCAAATTTTCATGTATTTTCGATGTGGGAGAAGTGAATTTCTTTTTCTTTTTCTTTTTTTTTAGAAAAAACTAAAAATTCAAAAAATACAAACCATAATTAAACTAACCTAACTAAAATTCTATTTAGTAAAAAATAAAATCTTTTGAGGTGATTTTTGAATAATTACATAAATAGTAATCAAAGATATAGTTATATAGAAATATGTGTATTATACTAAAATTTATATATTAAAAAAATAGTTAAGAATAACATAAAAATATATATATTTTTTATAAAAATTAATATTTTCAAAAATGTTTGAAATTTCAATAAACTCGATAGCTAATTTGCGTTGTGGATGGTCAAAATTGGGTGTCAACAGCTGTCCTTTTCTTTGGATAGAATCGATAAAAGAGATCCAGGACAAATAAAATTGACAAATCCCATTTTGACTGACTCCATCTTCATCTTTCTAAAAAGGGGTTGGTATGGATTTTGAAACTATGATTGGACCCCGAAATAACCACACGCCTTCCGATAGGAATGTGATTTACTATGGTGGAAATCGTTTCTCAACTCGTGTCTTATGAGTTTGATATTCCTCTTCGGACTGTGTCCCAATTCGCTGCTAAGAAAAGATTCTATGTTGTGTTGCATCCTCTTTGATGTCGTTCGCACTTTCTTTCATCCTCTTTGCATGTTGAAAATCTCCATTGATCCAGTGGTAGGATAATGCATGTCCATTGGTAGGATGGTGATCCATTGATAGGATACTTGACAAAATAAATGCATGTCCATCGATAGGATGAATAAAGATGCTCTATCTGTAGGATGATATTGCTCTATCGGTAGGAGGGTGATCCATTGATAGGATACTTGGCAAAATAAATGCATGTCCATCGGTAGGACGAATAAAGATCCATTGATAGGATAATGTTGCTTCATCGGTAGGATGATAATCCATTGATAGGATATATGCATGTCCATTGGTAAGACGAATAAAGGTGATCCATCGATAGAATATTTTGGCAAAATAATTATCTGTCCATCAGTAGAACGAATGAAGATCCATTGGTAGGATATGTTGGTCCATCGATAAGATGAATGATAATTCATTGATATGATATGTTGGATGTCCATCGATAGGACGAATGAAGATGATCCATCGGTAGGATGATGTATGTCCATTGTAGAATGAATAAATGTGATCCATTGGTAGGATATTTTGACAAAATAACTGTTTGTCCATCGGTAGGACGAATGAAGATCCATTGATAGGATATAAATGTGTGTCCATTGGTAGGATGAATGAAGATGATCCATCGGCAGGATATGATGCATGTCCATTGGTAGGACGAATAAAGGTGATCCTTTGGTAGGATATTTTGGCAAAATAATTATCTGTCCATCGGTAGGACGAATGAAGATCCATTGATAGGATGTAAATGTGTGTCCATCGATAGGACAAATGAAGCTGATCCATCGGCAGGATATGATGCATGTCCATTGGTAGGATGAATGAAGATCCATTGGTTGGATATAAATGTGTGTCCATTAATAGGACGAATAAAGGTGATCCATTAGTAGGATATTTCGGCAAAATAAATGTCTATCCATCGGTAAGACAAATGAAGATCCATTGGTAGGATATAAATGTGTGTCCATCAATAGGATAAATGAAGATGATTCATTGATAGGATATGATGCATGTCCATTGGTAGGACGAATGAAGATCCATTGGTAGGATATAAATATGTGTCCATCGATAGGACGAATGAAGATGATCCATCGGTAGGATATGCTGCATGTCCATTGGTAGGACGAATGAAAGTTGATTCATCGGTAGGATATGATGCATGTCCATTGGTTGGACGAATGAAAATTGATCCATTGATAAGATATGATGCATGTCCATTGGTAGGACGAATGAAAATTGGCAAGTTGCACTTCAAATCTTCTCTGGTATTTGATGCGTCTTACGTATGCCCTTCGAGCGTTTATAACGTTGGAAAATGATGATGTTTCTCTTCAATGAAATCGATATACAATGGCCCTCTTGGCAAATGAAAATGCAATGGCCCTCTTGGCAAATGAAAATGCAAATGTCATCCTTTTTTATGATTTGACATGTTATCATTTTTTTTGAACAATTTGTTTTCATTGGGACTCATGTCTTTGATAAAAGTTTATACGAGGCCTCGGTGGCTCGCATCTTAAATTTATGTTCGCTCCATTCTAGCAATATTGGAGATCATTTGAATTTGACTTCGAACTTCTGACAATTCTTGACAAAATTTTTGAGTTCTTCTTCAAAAATTCTATCAAAGTTAGATTTCTTGACAAATGTCGAGCTGATGAAAAAGGATTTGACATTCTTGTAAAATTTTTGAGATCCTCTCAAAAATTCTATCCCAGTTGCATATATTAACATGATCTCCAATCTTGACTTGCTGGAGATAGTATCTTCTTGTAAATTTTTGAGATCTTCTCAAAAATTCTGTCCCAGTTTTCATTGTAAGAAAGAAATGAAAATCTTACGGGGAACATGACCGAGCCATTGTGGAGCCTACATATCTTGTTGGTGCAGGAATTAGGTCAGATATAGTTCCAATCCTGTGGATGATGAGTACTGCAAAATCTATGATAAGATAATCAGTAGACACATGTTTAATATGAGCATAATAATATGGAAAACTGTATTACTTGCAATATTTACAGTTTATAAACAAGAGATATGCTGCTCATTTGAGATGGACAATCCAATGAAGTAACATAGGCATCTCACACCGATAAGATTAGCCTAATGTCATATTATTTAGAGCAAACCATCAAATTTCAAAGGACAATGTAATTTTCTTTTTGAGAATGTAAAGAGATAATCAGATTTTGACTACAATTGATACCAACAGTTAGGATTGCATAAAAATATTTCTCAATTCCTTTCTTTTACCTGAGATTGACTTCGAGATAATTCCTATAGCTTCAAGTAGTACCTAAAACATACTTAAGTGTTGACAAGATTTTTTCCATCTTACTTCAAACAAAGGTTTAGAATTATACCAATCCTCATGTTTCAAGTGCCCTCACAATAAAGAAAGTCCTATTTCGCACATATCTGAAGTGTTTGATTTGAGGATATTTTGCAAAGTGCACTCACACTCTCAAAAAAGTTCAACGCATGCAACTGTGATACCATATGCTTGGCCTGCATGTAAGTCTTCACTAATGTGAGAATATTTGAAATGAGATCATGTAGGGCTTGTTTATTGACTTGTAATATAGGCTTAGAGATGGGTAGGATATTTATTTGGGATAAAAGTGACTTAATCTATCCTTGAGCGTCACACTGAATTTGTATTTTTGATGATTGTTACGCCTTTTGGTGTCCGATCCTCTTTGTTATCTCCTTCTTAGATTTTGATTTCTTTTTGAGTCTTTATTTTTGGAGTTTTTTCTCTTTTCACCCCTTTCTTTTAAGGTTTCTCCTATTTTGTTGCAGTAGTTTCCTTTTTGTCTTACATCGACCATGAAGGAGTTTTTTTTTGTGAAAGTCGTCTTTGCTTTGTTGACTTTGGAGACTTTACGTCTTTTGCCTTCGGCAATTTCAAATTTGAATCTTCTTCTATAATTTACACATCTTCGGTGCGTTCAAGGAGGTTGGGCCAAGAGAGGGATAGTGCATGTAAGCACTTAGAAAGGAAAGGGCTAAGAAGTGGTTGTCCAAAGAAAAGACTTTAGGCTCAAAGTGGAAAAACTAGGGATTAATGTTATTTGATAGGCTTTGAAAGGCACAATCGGGTCAAAAGAGGCCTACAATCCTTTCTCAAACTAAACATAACTCAGGATTTCGCTTCAACAAACATTCAGGCTAAGTTCTAGATCAATAGTGCGATGCAATTGAATTTTAGTCTAAAGCTCACCACACAATGCACATGAAGCCATGATGTTGGTTTTATTCTTACCTTGAATGTCTGCAAGAGAATTTTCAAGTATCACAAAAATACAAATGAAAAATACCAACAGAAACTATGGTTTACCATAAAGTCAATTTTTTTCATCATACTGAATATTTTGCATGCTCCTAACTGTATTCGTCCCAATCAAGAAGATATGACTCTTAAAATATGTACACAATTTATTATTTTATTTATTTTTTGGTTGAAAAAGGAAATACCAAATCCAAAAAGGGCTGCCTACGTATCTCACCGAGATGAGAATCAGGTGTGCTTAGTTCTTCCAGATATGATATATAAAATAATTTAAAGATTTACACAAACTCAGAGTGACGTCTCGTAAGTCTAGTGCTCGTTGACATCTTCAGTTGGGGAGTGTATTTTGCCTATTTACACCAACACGTTTTGTGTCCTCTCAACCATCGGTGAGGACAGCTATCGCTATATTGTTTTTCAGATATTCCTCAGAGATTATACATTGATGTGTTCTTCCAATTTTCTGAAGGAATCACTTGTTGTTGTGTTCTTTTTTTTGAGATTGTCTCTTATGATTTGAGTTCTTTTAAATATTCATGAGAATCTTACATTGTTATAACCATCTCCGGCTATTATCGGGGACAGTTTCCTGCAAAGATATGAGAAAAGTGTGAAAGTGGGGCCATTAAAAAATAAGTAAAAAAATATAGGAGTAAGACTTCATAGTCAAAGACTCCCCCGATTAATCTTTCAGGCTGTGTATTGGTGTCTTGTGAAATTTAAGGTCATCGTTATTTTCCATGAACTAATTTTTCCTGCAAGGTCCATAAGAAAAAGGGTTATGATTTTTCTTAGATTAAAGAATTGAAAAAGATTAGGGTTAAAGTTTGTGGTTGAATGTTGCCGCCGATTTGGGATTGCCGTGATTCCCTCTCTTGAAATAATGTCATCTCTCCTTTGATAACAGCCTCTACAAAGGAAAAAAGAATCAACTTTGTTGAATCCTTGATCTTTGAGAAGTAAGCAAGTTTAATTTCTGACACAAATCAGTTTCTCCCTGAGAAAGAAGAATAACTCAAAAACCAAAGTATTAATCTGTGTTTGTAATAATTAATATAAAATATCACACAAATAACTAAACATATAAATGTTGCTTTGTTTGAAGGCAAACTAATCCATGGGTGAAGAAAGACTAAATGGACTGAAATTGACCCATTTTAATTTTACAATTGATGTGTGAGAAAGGCTGACTTGTGCTGAATCACGGATTTCTTGCGTTTCAACTTTTGTACCCTCATTCTTAATAGATACAAAAGAAGTTCTCAATTTCTTTGAAAGAATGAGAAAAAATTGAAAACTTCAAAGATAGGATCGATTTTTTTTATTTTTTATTATTATATATTTTTATTTTTTTAATGAAACATCAACCCTTTTTTTCTTTTTTTTTGAGATGAGAGAGCAAGGTTTATGATTTGAGAGTAAAATTTAAATTTTGTTGGGAAACTAAAGACTTATGAAGTATTTGGACGCACTTTCGATAGTGACTCGATATTTATGCCTATGAGGCTCTAGAAAAAATTCTAAAAGAGTGGACTAGCATGTCTCCAAATGAAGCAACATATTCACAAAAAACAGTTATAACACATAACACTTAAACAGTTATTGCGTGTTCTAAACAGATATATGACCCTTTTGTGCCAAGGATAGGCCTAACAATTTGAAGGATGTATAGCATCATTTGAAACGCTTCATTGCCCAAAATTTATATTTATACAAATATTATGAATAAATTGAATGGGATACATAATAGGGAAAAAGGGATACAAATAATCAGTCTCACGTAGGGGCACAATTCTAAACTAAGCCTTCATGGAAAATCCTTTGTTCTCAACTTCTTGACATCTCCGAACGTCAACGCCTTTTGGATGAAGTAGCAACTTGTGAAGATCCTTATTTGACTAGACTAAGCTACCAAAATAAGCTTCCAACTCTGAGGGACAATGATTTGTCAAATAACGCATACAACCTTCAAATTTAAACTTATAGGTATGATCGTCCATTTAGGCCGGTGGCCGTTTAGGACTCAATGTGGTCTTTCTAATGGGCCCAATACGCCTTGGGTATTGGGTCATCTTATGCCAATGCACTAAATTAGGATTTTGATTTTGCTCTACGCTAAGTGGACTAGATTGGGCTTTGAAAAGAGATTGGATACCCGAGTCGAACAAACTGCGGGCTGAATATAATAAACGACATTGGACGACCACGAACCAACTACTCATTTATTAATTCAAGAAATAATGGTTATTTTCTAAAGGAACAGCCGTAGGTGACTACGTAACCGTCCTTACTTCTAATGCAAACTATTTGCCATTTGGCGGAATTTAATGTCATGAAGTGCAACAATTATAACTTGTAAAATTTAAATAAATAAAAACAAATAAACATTATTACAAACATAGTCAAATAATCAAATCTGATGGTTAGAACCTAATAAATTCCTCAGCGGAGTCGCCATTTCTGTTATGTCGAAAAAATATGGTTTAAAATTAATTTCAATTCTATAGAGAAAAAAATTAATTTTAGAAAAGAGGAGTCGCCACTTAATTTTCTAAAAAAATTAGGAAAACTTAATTTAAAAGACCCTAACAGATTTAAGTCTTAAAAATTCAGAGAAAAAGGTACGAGGTTCTTATTTACACTTTGATAAGGTATTAAGCATTTTAAGTGGCCGCTAACGCACGGTTATCCGACGATTTAAAAATTATTTGACTAACTTTTAAAAAATATTTATTTAAAAGGAAACGAAGACTTTAAAATATTTTTTTGAAAAAAATGATCAAACTTAAACATTGAAAAAAATATACATGTATAAAAAAAGAAGAAGTAAAGTTTACCAAATGCCTAAGTAAAGGTAAAAAATTATCTAAAGAGTAAATTAACATGAATTGGTTTATCTTTAGGAGAATCTAATTAAGTTAAAAGAAATTAAAATTAATATCTAAGTAAACATAAATAACATAAGTGAATAAATTATTACAACCCGAATTAATATAAATAAATAATAAATAACACATGAAAATATTGTCCGACACTTAGTTTATGTACGTCTCGACTAAGGTATTGGGCCATCTGCGTTTTGGGCCTTAAGCACAATTTCACTGTATATCACAGCTGTATACACACTGTATATCAGAATATATATATACTGTATATCGAAATGTATATATATTGTATATCAGTGTATACAATATTGTTTTCTTGCATATCAGACTATATAGATACTGTATATCGGTGTATACGACACTAATTTCCACCTGTATTCCATGTATACATCCCAATATCAATACATAAATCATGAATATTACCTTCTTTTCTATTTATCAACTTTCTAGCAATTTAAACAAGATGATAGGAGACTCAAAACTCAACGATATGCAACAATGGGGTCGAAAGATGGACTCGAATTGATATCACATGCACCAAAATAAAATTACATAAGCATTTACTTATTTTAAGCTAAACCAAGGAACATATCATGATATTTTAAGTTATCAAATTGATAAGCATCGTAAAAGTGACTAATAACATGCATATATATGGACAAAGGAAAGGAAAAAAGAAATATATTCAAGTAACTAAAGAACACAAATTTAATATATACGTTATACTAGCTCAAATTTTAAAAAAATAATTAAATCAATTAGGACATTAAAGTTCTAATTGAATAATAACTTTAAACATACTTTTTTTTATCTAAACCATGTTAAAAGAAGAAATTAAAAACATGAAAATCTATATTGTCAAAGAAAACTATTTTGAAAAATAATGAACAAAATTAAGATCTTTCATGAAATAATCCTAATACATGATAGCTAATTAATTCTAACACATGCTAACTATATTTTTTTTTTATCATTAATCTAATTATTTTTAATACATGCTAACTAAAAAAAAATAAGACTACGAATCAACTAAATATAAAACCTGAAACAATTAAATAAAATAAAGCTGAGAAAAGACTTTACCTCTTTCCGAGCAGCGAGACTGAAGACAACGAGCAAAAGACGACTTCACCACCGCCCAAAAGCTTGATGGAATTTCAATCTACAACAAACAAAAATAAAACAAAAATTAAAAATTTAGATTTGAACCTTCGTGGGTTCGATGTTATAAGAACACTTTTCTTAGCTTAAATTTCGACTTCAATCTCATATTTTCCTTGAAGAAAAATATAGATTGAAAGCTAGAAATTTTCACAACTTTTATGCTGGGGACAAGAGTCCAAAATCCTAGCCAAATTAAGAAAATTTCTAACTTTGGGGTGACTAAAAAAAACCTCCACCTCTTCCCCCTTCTTAATGAGAATATGAGGCTTTATATAGGCTCCAAAAACCTCCAAATTTTCACGTATTTTCGATGTGGGAGAAGTGATTTTTTTTTCTTTTTCTTTTTCTTTTTTTTTAGAAAAAACTAAAAATTCAAAAAATACAAACCATAATTAAACTAACCTAACTAAAATTCTATTTAGTAAAAAATAAAATCTTTTGAGGTGATTTTTGAATAATTACATAAATAGTAATCAAAGATATAATTATATAGAAATATGTGTATTATATTAAAATTTATATATTAAAAAAAATAGTTAAGAATAACATGAAAATATATATATTTTTTATAAAAACTAATTATTTCAAAAATGTTTGAAATTTAAATAAATTCGATAGCTAATTTGCATTGTGGATGGTCAAAATTAGGTGTCAACAGAATTAACATAAATTTAATTTCAAAAAAATTCAAATAAAGGAAAATAATATATAAAAAAATTATAAAAATGTGTCAAGCCCATGTAGATAGTTAGAGGTTGTGAACATAAAAAATCTAAGTTAATGTTTTGAACAATCATTTATATTTTGGAAATTTCCTATTAAAATCATTTTTTGTTTCTTTTCCTCTCATTTTTCATTTATCGTACTTTATGAATTTATTTTTATAACACATATCTTTTCAAGTTTTATTTTTAGGACCCATTCGAACATAAAACATATTTAATTTTTTTTGAAATAATATTTCACTTTATTTTAAAATTGATGTTTGCTCATGAAAATTTGAAATATAATTTTTTTCAGTTTGAAGTTGTATTTCAAATTTAAAAAACACCTTATAATTTATTTTTCAACTCACTTTTCACTTTTGAAGTTGTACTTAAGTACATTCAAAAATGAACATCATTTCTAATATTCTTTACAAAAAAAATATAATCAAACACAACTCATCTTCAATGTCAACTCCATAAATTATAAATAAAATAAAAAATATTTAAAATCTATGGCCACTCACCTTATAATAATAATTGTAACACTCATACTTTATATGCCTATAATCTCTAAATACTTAATGTATAATTTAATAATACGTGTTTCACTTTTTCTATCTATATAAATTTAATTGTGTTTAATTAGAGGTTTATTTTATTAAATTAATTTTATTATTTATATTTTAAAATTTTAAATTGATTATAAGTATTTATGCAGTGATTTAATGATAAGAATAATATTACAAGAAAATAATATATATTTTGTATTTATTAAAATAAATAAGACAAAAGAAAATTTTATTATTATGGACAAGTAAAATAAAACTGAGGTAGTTGTAGAATTGTTTTCAAAATAGATATTTTTACTAAAAGAAACAGAAAACGTGGAAAAAGAAGAAAGAGAAAAGCGAGGAAAGAGAAAAAGTGATTGAGAAAAAGCTGAGTTGATGTATGGGTCCCATATATCACATTATAACCAATTTAAAAATTCCCTCACACAAGTATGAGTTGGTAGGACCCATACTAAAATTTTCAACCCATTAATATTGGAACCACGAGAAATTTTCACATTTTTTCACTAAATTTCTCCTTTTAAAATTTATATCCTAATTGTTTTAATATAAAATAACCTTATTTAAATTATATTTCATATTTTTTAAAATTTTATATATTTATTAGGGATAAAGTATAAATACTCCAAATTATATACGAATATCAGCGACCACCTAAACTTAATTAGAATCCAATTACACTCCTAAACTCATTTATTCTATATTTTTGTGCCTTTTTTATGCTGACATACCCCTTTTTATAAGTTACTAGCTCGTTGGCATAATAATCACTTCCAAAACTTATATGGATATTTGACCAATTCTTGAAAAATTAGGCATATAGACACTAATAATGACACCATCAATTTGACTTTCAAAATCAACTCTCAAGAAGATAATAGTTTGGTCCCTCCCCCCTCCCCATCCAACAAATATGGAATCTTATTTTTGTTTATTAAAAAAAGAATTCCAAAAGAGAAACTTTTCAAGAAGAAACCAAAAAACCTCCCATTTTGCAGCTGTTTTTGTCAATTTCGATAATTTTTCTGATGATATTATCGTTTTTACAGGTGAAATCATCATCTTACTCATTGCTTTCATTTTTATCTCATTTTCTTTCAAAAATCTTCAAAAAAAATATTTTTCCCGTCATTTTTAAAAAGCTTGAGAAACTCTCCAAAATCACTTCATAATTCGTTAGTAGATAAATTTTAATAGTTTAAAAGCAATATAAATACGTTTCTCCATTTTAGGAGCTCAATTAGAATTCGATCTTGTTCATTCACGTTTTTGTACGAATTTCGTACGAGTCCTCGATCCGTTATAAATTGATATCATAATCTAATATTCGTTAGTGTAGTCTATAATGACAGTAGCTGAATTTGTTGTTGCTGGTGATGATTATATGAGAGTGTGGGAGGAGATTCTCAAAAGCTGAAATTGGAAATCTTTTAGTAAGACGATAGTATCCATTGCATTGTGTCGCAATGGTTCATACGACGATATGATTGCAAGCGTAATTGAGGCCAGTGAATTAGCGTACGAGTCAAGCTACTTGGTAATTAGCTATCAAATGAACGGGAAGAAAAAAAATACATCCCACATTCATAAAAAGAAATAGGCATGTGGGCTTTTACATGTTGGATATTATTGTCGATGGCTCAAGGCCTATATTGAAGATAAATGTCATCGTCAGGCCTCCGATAGAACCAACAAACTCATATAATGACGATGATGATGATCAGTTGAAAATGAAGCTTGGGTGATCAGTTATACTAAATAATTAAATGTATAATGTGTATCTCGTATTTTTGGATGGATGTTGCGGGCAAGAAAGTATGAGTGCTCGAACAAATTTTGTATCTCTAAGTACATTGGCAATCATAATTACGGTGTTGAACATGCCATCAACAACCATAAAAAAATCTCGACCAAAGTCATTGCCTCGCTTTATGTGAATCTGTATCGTGATGGCAAGGGTCCAAATGTTAAAGAAATTCAGAGGGTTATTTTTACTTTTTTTTAGTCCAAGCTAAAGAAAATGTTGGAGCCTATCATTTTTTCTTACATGATCGATACTCTTAATGTTGTTTTATCTATTCTATCATAGTAAACAGAGATATTCATAGGTTTATGTATTATTTCTTAGCTTCAGTGATTTTATTAGGGGATTCACCCACATGAGAAAGGTAATTACAGTCGACGACACTTATTTACGTAGTAAATATGAGGGTATGTTGTTGAGCGTTGTTGCACAAGATATGAAGAATCATGTTTATCCAATTACTTTTTATGTCTTAGAAAAAGAGAATGATGCGTCTTGAACGTTATTAATTGAGAAGTTGAAGGCAATTGTGGTCGATAAATCAAATTTGTGCTTTTGTAATGACCCTAAAGGTCATTTTTGGCATTTTGATAAAATTATCATTTTACCCTCCCATTAATTTTTCAGAGTCACTTTGTTTGGGTTTGAAAGTTAGTTTTTGAAAATCTTGTGAAAAGTTGAAGTTTTGCTTGAAAAATGGCTTCTAAAGGCTTAAGTTGTTAAAATTTGAATTTCGGAGTCATTCAGAGTTTTAAGTCTTGGAATGAAATTCCATCAATTCCATCAGCTCCGAAATGTAGAAATTGATCTAGGAGAGTTGTCGAAATCAGATTTGGAGTTAAAACGTGGATTTTAGGTCAGAAGTTAGGAATTGAGTTAAAGCTTGATCAAAGTTTGACTTGGGTCAACATTTGAGGTTCGGGTGCTCGGATTGGATTTCTGAAGGTTCCAATGCTTTCATAAGGTGGTTTTAACTTTAGAAATGACTTCGTTATAATTTTTAGAGGTTTCGAGAATATTTTGGGTATTTCAAGTGTCGAAACTAGTTTAGTTGTGACTTATCAGATTTTGGGTCAGAGAAATCTCGAATTCAAATTTTGATGATTCCATTGAGTCCAGAAAGTCGAATTTAGTAGGGTTGCATATATGGTTTGTGTGTACGGCATTTCAAACGAATCTCGAGGGTCTATTCCGTGACTTTTAGACTTGCCAAAAATTTGCTATCTAGTGCCAGGTGATTTCTTCTCCATGTTCGCGACATCCTCTCCACGTTCGCAGAGTGTAATATTTTCCTTCTCTGCGCTCGCGGAGGACAGGACGCGTTCGCGGAGAGTACCAAGTCCCTTCTCTGCATTCACAGAAGGTGGTCCACTTTTGCGGATATCTGTCTCCGTATTCGCAGAGTATGTTGTCCGCGTTCGCGGAGAGAAAATGTGGGCTGAATAGTATTTAGTCGGGGTTTAAGTCATTTTCACCATTTTTGAGTTTTCAAGTTTTGGGAAGGCAATTTGGAAGGGATTTCTTGCGGGAAAAACATTGGGTAAGCTATTCTAATCCATTTTCTTGTTTACCCATTACTTATTTGGATTTTTAGACATGGAATTATTGATTTTGAGTTGGAGGAATTGGGGTTTTTCAAGAAAAATGTAAATTTAATTTTCTAATAATTTTCAACTCATTTTAACTCCATTTTTGAAATGGATTTCACCATTAGATTCCTGGTTACCTGGAAAATATTTTCATCTAAAAATAATCAGATTTTGAGTTCAATTTTCGATATGAGATTTTTGACCATTTTACCTCTTTCACCCGAATTTCTTGATTTTACTATCAATAGATTCGAAATGTGATTGTGACTCTATATTTGATTAGATTATGGTTATTTGGAGTATTGTCGGAGAGGAAAAGCGGTGATTTCAGATTGTTCGTGACTTTTTGGCTAAGACAAGTGAAATTCTAACCTTTGTGAAGTATGTTGAACCTTGTATTTCCTATGTGATTGGATTAGGGTATGTTGGGTCATTAGATTGAATTGAATTATATGAGTTGAAGGGTGATAATGGATTTGAATATGGATTATTCATGTAAGTGTTATGGATTTCAGGACAGTGATCTATTGTGTGATTGTGGTTTATATGACATCATTGTGAATATTTATCTTGATTCACTATTTAATTGTGCATATATTGTATCTGTGATGGCTGAGAAATGATATGAATAAGGTACTAGATATTGGGACTGAGGTTTCTACCGGTCAAGGTGATTTATCGAGGTTTCTTCCGGTGGTCGAGCTCTCTTTCGATGGATATTATGACCGAGGTCTCTTCCGATAAATATTGGCCGGGTCATTTTCAGCGGATACATGGTCTATGTGAGGCCCCATGGATTCTAGTCTGAGGTGATCAATGGATGTGTACCGTAGGACAGACATGTATCACGATATTTGACATTGCATTTGCATTCATTTATTCCTGTGATTGATTGTGATATGAGATTATATGTGTTTGCCTGAGTATAGTGGCAAGAATGTATTTATGCCTTCTATTGTGGAAGGTCTAGTATTCTAGTGCAATTGTGATATAAACTGTATAGATTGGGTTGTTTGAGTACATGTGTATAGTTGTGGAGGATTGTAGTTGCGATGTCAGGAGTACCCGTGTTCCGCATTCCTTTACTTAGGGTTTAGTTTTCATTTTGCTTAGTACTGTGTTATTGGTGCTCACCCCTTGCTTCTATATTTATGTAGGATCTGAGCCTGATGCCTCCTACTCATAGTACTCTTTTACTAGTCCGAGCTTCTAGACATTTGAGAGGTAGTAGCTTGTGCTCACTCTCGTCGTCCATTATCTTATGTTTTGTTCTACTTTGGAACTGAGACATATATATACTTATATCTCTTTTATTTTTGTTGAAATAGTGGCTTGTATAATACTAAGGCTTGGGTTATTTATAATCTACTTTCTGCTTATCCTTATTTATACCTTGTTAAACTTTACATTCTCGCTTTTATTTTCAATTTCTTTGAATTATTTAGACTCTTAGGCTGACTCGTCTTAGTGGGTTAGGTGAGTTCCATCACATTCAGTTTTGGGTTGTGACAAATTGGTACCACATCCCCAGGTTCATAAGTCTCACATGTGTACAAGCCCAGTCTAGTGGAGTCTTGAGGATCGGTGCAGAGATGTCCGTTACTTATCTTCGAGGGGTTATGAAGACTGTTAGGAAATTCTCTTTTATATTTTCCAATTCTATCATGCGTGGATTCTTGTATAAGTGCTGAGTTATCGCGTGTTCTTTCGACAGATGGCTAGGACTTGAGCCTCAGCTTATACTGGACGAGGGGAGCTAGCCCCCGAGATTGCTATTGAGACCCTAGCTCAGGGTAGAGGTAGGGCCATAGGCCGAGGTAGGGGTTGGGGCCGAGGAGCGGCACTAGACAAGGATCATGAGAGGGGAATTTTCCATGAGCCGGCTGTCACGCCCCAAGAGGGTACCCTAGACGTGACCAGCACTCGAAGACCATTGCTGGTCCCCAAGCGAACCACTTGGTCCAATCACACATCCGTTCATATCAATCAATCAGCGGAAAGCTTAAAAATAAGGAAATGATTTAGTGGGCAATCCAAATCAACGATCTAACTCAAGAAAGAAAGGCCGTGGGCCAACAAATCAAACTCCAATCTTTGTCATTAGAAATAGTTTAACAAGAATAATTCAAGAAAAAAAAATACTCACTCGACCCATCACTATCTAGTCTATAAAGCCTCTATCACTACTATCTAATTGGTGCCAATGAAATATTCATGGCTACCTCAAATCAGAAAGAAAAGGACTAAACTCAACGCAAGAATAACATAAGTGGTGTCCTCAGAATGTAGGGGAGGACTCACCAATAAGCTGAGTGTAAATGGATCCTCAATGGTGTGCCTATTGACGATCTCTTAAACCTATCTCTGCATCATGAAATGATACAAGTCCAAATGGACGTCGGTAGATGGAATATACGAGTATGTAATATGGCAGAATGAAACATACCTCAGGGAAGAATAACGTTGGTTCAAATATCTCAAATCAGAAAATAAGAGTGACTCAATCAAAGTGTCATAAGTCTAAAGTAAGAATATATTTTTAGACAAAGACTAACCATATACCATATAATCCAATCCAATCATGTACAATATAGTTCAATCAAATCATTTACAATTCGATCCCATATAATCATGTACAATCCGATCCAATTTAATCACATACCATTCTATTCAATCCAATCACATACCATTCTATTCAATCCAATCACATATCATTCTATTCAACCCAATCACATATCATCTAATCCAATCCAATCCAATCGTACACTATCCAATCACATATCATCCAATCCAATCATATGCAATCAACTCCACCATAAAGTCAAATGACTCAATTCAATAGATATGCAAATTAAATTATGTAATGTTATATAGTCCAACTCAAATATCAACAAGCTCAATCAAACCAATCAAATCATGCACAATCCACTCAATTTGAGAGTTTCTCTAACCGACAACAATCCCATCACCTATAAGTAGGTGATGCACAACGAGCCACGTCCTTGCCACATCCGTCCATACCTTTCCAGGGCATGAACTAATCAACCAATCATGAATTCCATCGATCAGTCAAGTCCTATTATTTCAGGATAATAAAATGGGAAATATTCTACTTTAACGGTTCAATCCCATGGGAAACATCTGACTTTAACGGTCCAATCCCTTTCTATGTTGGCGGCGTAGTTTATGGAATTCGAGTATGGACTATACTCTTACCCAATTCGGTGCTCGATACTCCTCCCAAGACTCATTATGCACATATCTATCAAGTGAGTAAAATATTCAAAATACTCATTTAGTCTCTTAGGACTTAGTTTCAAATCAACTCATTTAGTCTCATTGGACTCTTTTCAAAACTCAATCCATCTGGTCTTATTGGACCTTCTTTCACAATCAACTCATTTCAATCATCAAACTCTTGTTGCAGCAAATATTAAGTGCATTTAAAACATAATTTCAACTCCTCAACTCAAACTCAAAATAGACATTTTTATGTAAAAATACTCAACTCATTTATACTCAAAATACTCATGTTAAAAAATAATTAAAAGACTTCTCAAACTCAACTCATGCTTAAACTCTTTTTAAATCATAGAGGAAAATAATCACTCTTTAAACTCAAAATAGTGTATAAATAGTTTATGCACAAATGTTCACAAATCATTTATTTAAAACTCCTCCTCAAAAGAACATTTTGATTTCAAAATGTTCATAAGACTCCAATCAAATCAAATTATGCAAATCACATATCACATAATCACATTAAACTCCAATCCACTTCATCACACAACATCCTCATCAACATAACCTCTTTATTCATATCATCATCAAACATCATTATTCACATCATCATCAAACATCATCATCACATCATCATCAAACATCATTATCACATCATCATCAAACATCATTATCACATCATCATCAAATATCATTATTCACATCATCATCAAATATCTACTCCAAAGTCCTTATTTAATTCTATGTTCAATTTATAAAGACAAAAGGACATTCTAACTCTACCAAGATTTTGTTCCCTTTTTATGCCTTTCACATTCATAACTACCCCAATTTATTCTTTTTGTCCCAACCAATGTATACACACAAAACCATCAATCTCAACCTCAAGACAATTATGAAAAAAGAAATCTCATCTTAGATTCATGTGAATAAATACATGAATCCATAGCCTCAACAAACTAAACTCAAGAACATCATTAACACATATTCATAATATTCTAGGGTTTAGGAAAAATCCAAGAAAAATCTTCATAAAAGGTTCAAATCTTTCACAACTTCTACCTAACACATCTATGGGCATATGAAAGAATTCAATCCATATTTTAGGTTAGCCTTACATATCTGGAAATGAAGAACATCCCATTGAAAACCAAAGACATGACTTGAAGATCTTAAATCCTTGAGCTTTTGAGAGGATTTCTTGTTGGATATGTTTGGAAGAGAAGAGGGGATAAAGATTAGGGTTTTTGGGAGGTGAGGAGACTGAAAAATGATCCCAAAACGTTCTAAGTTGGGTATATATATTTAGGGAAAATGTCCAAGTTGCCCCTCTTCAAAATCTGGAAAACTGGGCAAAATTCCTGCTGGCGCTATAGTGGCGCATTGCGCCAATGCAGTGCCAAGCCAAAATGGGCTTAAAACCCTGCACACCTAATAATGGCACATCACGCCAAGGACCAAACTACTAAGGTTGTTTTCTGGTGCTATAGTGGCGCGTCGTGCCACTGGAGCGCCAGGCCTGAAATTCCTGCAGTGGTCACCCAGGCCTGAAATTCCTGCAGTACTAGTCTGTAGTAAAATGGTCATAACTTTTGACTTCGAACTCCAAAAATTTCAATCTTGGTGGAGTTGTAAAGAAGACTCAAAGATCGTTAATTTGGTAGGTCTTGGGCCACCTAGTTCATTATATTCTAGGAGATATGCTCATTTGAGGTTGACCCTTATACTAACTCATCCAAAAACTTAATCGATTGGAATTCTTTGGACTCGGTTTGGTGTTAGAGATCCCTTATGACCCCTAAACACATCTAACACACTTCAAATACTTAGTAATTAATCCTAACTCATATATAAAATTACAAGTCCTTCGGTTCGAGTCTACACATACATGAAGAAATGTTCGAGTCTTTGCAAAAAACATTCCGTAGTGTTACACCAGCGACAGCCAGAAGGGAGCAGGTTCCTCCTAAGTATGCGGCAATACTATTAATACATGACACTTTATTGAGGGTGTTGGGCATTCTCGAGACTATAGAACAGACTAGCAGTGTAGCAGGCACACTCAGTACATCACAGACCCGAGTAAGGGTCTAGGTCTCAGATCAGCAGTAGGCTGTTGAGGCTTAGAGACAAGAGGTACAACCGCTAGTGGTACCTATAGATGAGGTTCCTCCAGCTCCAGTAGTTGAGGTTCAGGATGCTCCAGTAGATGCATTGATGTCACGACCCAACCCCGTAGGCCGCGACTAGAGTCCGACCTAGACCCCCGTATATCTAGCTATCAACCGCGGTCAAATTAAACTATAAATAAAATAATATTATGTAATAGAGCCCTACTAGGCGATAACATTTTCATAAACCTGTAGCCCTTTTCATTTGTATCACAATATGACAGGGCATGCAAGCCGATAAGGCTGCCATAACATAATAATATATATCATATATCATGTGGACCCAGCTAAATCAAACTGATATACACAACCCATATATACATATCTGCAAACCTCTAAAAATATAAACGACAATATATGGCAGGACAGGGCCCCCGCCGTACCCCTGAATAGACACAATAATTTTTCACATCAATGGTCCGTATAAATAACTAGGCTTCCATATAATGGAGCCTCTTCCAACTGAGCTGAATGGAATCCTAAGATGACGGACTCCCAAAACCTGTACCTGTACCTGCGGGCATGAAACACAGCCCCCCGAGAGAGGGGGTCAGTACGACATATGTACTGAGTATGTAAAACGTAACATAGTACAACTGGAGGTATACCCAAAGTAGAGAAGCAAGGGAACAAATTATTAAATCAAAAACATGTACCAGTACTCTGTGAATCACAAAGACATACATGGTCAAATTTTCAATATAGCCGGCCCTGTCAGGGGTCCGGTGAATCATATATGTAGTATCAGTATCAGGCCCCGTGCCATCGTCACCTTATTACAACACATCATCATAGTATCAGTATCAGGCCCTAGGACATCATCACCTTATTACAACACATCATCATAGTATCAGTATTAGGCCCCTGGCCATCATATATATACATACGGATGCCGGCCCTCTAGCGAGGGACTCGGTGAACAATGCAGTGAATTGCACGAATCTGATAACCGGACCAGGACTCGGAGAAGAAGTGTTACAGTATACACGAGTAGAGTAATGAGAAACAAAACACAGTTTAAATCATTATCTGAGATTCAACTATATAGGAGGACTAAGTTATTGTTCAAGAATTCGAGTAACAATATAGTCATTCTGGCTGCCCTCTAAATGCCATTAGGGGCTACATTGATTACATCTCGAGGTTCCTAGACATATACCAAAGTAAGACTATTCACTTAAGAATTCCAGAGTATTTGTCTTCGAATAGTTTTATGACTATGAGTTTGTACATTCATACTTTTTAAACATATAAGAGTTTCTAGGGAAATAGTTTAACTACCATAGAGTTCAACATCCAGTAGTAAATAAGAGATACTTAAGAATGGAATTACCCCGGAGCTCATATCACATTCAGCTTACAACTAGGATATGCCAACAGAAGAAAGAAAATGAGCTTTACTTACCTATGCCAAAACATGTCAAGAGAAAGCTTTACATACACTATTTTTCAGCATATAAAAGACTTACAAGTCCATAACTTAACTATCGCAAGAGTTCTAATATTTAAAAGTGAATAAGATTGATGAACCATACTCGGGGTTCTATGAATAGAATCATTCTCACATTACATACACAATTCACTTAAGACTAAGACATGCCAAAAAGAAAAGAAGATAAGCTTTACATACTTATGCCAAAAACATGCCAAAAGAAAGCTTCACATACCTCTTGGGAGTTACTCTTTATCCCGCTCGTCTCGTCGTCCTCTGAACCTATTCAATATGAAAGTAATACGAATATCAACTACTCTTAGCTTTCCAGTCTCTTAGGTTACACCTTAGTATTAATGGAATCTATTTCCTTAGTCGCTTCCTCGACTAGTTCTTTAGTTTGTTAAGGCGTTAACGAAAATTGGGCAGCACCTCCCCTATAATGTGCCCTATCCAAATTTCCAATTAGGTACCTAAGACCTACATCCAACCAAAAACAACAACCTGTATCAATTCACACCAACCATATACAACATAAACTCCAAACAACTTATTCAAAAATACGATATCAAAATAGGGTTTCTAGTTTCCATTTTGCCAAACCTTTAACCGTACGAAGCGGGGGGTCGTGTGGATGCAACAAGAAGATCCCCCACCTCATTTAGAAAATATTTAGACCCAACAAACACAAGACACACCCCTGCAGCAGCCCCTCACAAGAACAACACTTTATTTCGACAACAATTCAACTATAGCGACTTCAATTTAGTTTATTCCGAACGTCGAACTTTTTAGGACTTTTACCCAACTTCCAGAAGCCCAAAAGGTGTGTAATACACCCTATAATAACACCATAAAGTCAAAATTTAAAGGAGAAGCCTTACCTTACCCGAAATTGGCCAAAACTAGCCAAAATTGTGCCTCGAAACTTTTTCTAGCTCGACTTGAACGTCGTGGCTGCTTGCTGTCTGATTTTTGCAGCACCAAGACATGATTTTATACTTATAATACCTCCATATCATCATGGTATACGCTAGATAATTAATTTACGGAACGAAATTGGGACTTACCTATTTTTTTTCCTTTGGCCGCCTCTTTTTCTCTCTAGCTTAGGGTTTTTAGTTTCCTTTGTTGCTGCTGGAGTTTGTGAGTACAAACTGAAGATATTACATGATATACATTTATATTGGTGGTCCTAGGAGGCGACACATGTCAGCCCCTAAGGGGGACACGTGTCCATCCCTTATTGGGCCACAGTATCTATGCAAGCAAGGAGAGGCTGCCACGTGGCAGTAGGGCCCACCTCCCCAAGCAGGTGGGTCACCTACTGGACCCCAAGCAGGTGGGTCACCTACTTTCTTAGGTGCTTCCACGTGTCACCTTCCCATTGGCTGCCCCGTACAATTTTGTTTTCCTCCTCGTGGGTTTGTAATCTTGTTTGTAATCTCGTCCCACTTTAAGAGCCTATGAAACCCTTGCTACGTAAGCTTGGTATGTAATCAAGTAACTCGCGTATGTAAGACTTCTAAATTAGTAGTTTACATAGATAAGTCGAGTCCTACGACTCGTTACTTGGCCTCCAACTCCTTTCGATTTCTCTTGATCCTATTTCCAACCTTCCCTACCATGGAGTGTCACATTCTCCCTTCTTAGAGTTGTTCAATAGGGTCGTAGCATATCCGGCTCACATGATAATGTCCAAGGAACTTATGAGACATTCCGAGTTTAAAAAGGGTAGGGTGTAACATCCTTCCCCCCTTTAGGACATTCGTCCCCGAATGTTAGACAAAACTTCTCTTAGAACCTTTTACAAATTGTAGGGAGATTCTTTATTATGTACATAACACGTACTCCTATCCAAGTACTTAATATACGAGTTTCAGGAATTGGGGTTACCAGCTAACGTTGGGAATAGGTGCGAATACTTGTGTTTCATGCTCTCTTCAGTTTTTCCAATTACTCTCTTTTTGGTTTTGGTTTTTCCATCGTATCTTGATGGAAGGCACGACTTTAGTCTACAATCTTCCAGTTCGCTGATCTAAGATGGCGATTGGTTTTTTTTTCTCACAGGCTTCCATCTCCTAGACCTCATCTATGGAATATACCCTGGGTGACTCGTCAGTACCCTTGCAAAGCATCTCTATCTGATGGACTGGGCGTATAGTTTCCAAATAAGGTGGTAAGTTCAACTTACCAGCCACGTTGCCCACCTTACAAGTAACTGGATACAGTCTAACATATTCTGGGTTAAGTTTCCTTTTCTAGGTGACCCTGTTATGAACATCCTATCATCAACTTGAACTCTGTATGTAGATATCAATTATCTGTATATCATTCCTGCTGACTTTGGGTTTTTAGTCAATAGCTTGTTTAATCATGTCGGGGCCTTTTTAACTTAGTCTTTCTAACATCTACCCATCCAATAGGGGACTTACACATCTTACTCTACCAGTCTTGTACAGAGTCATTGGGATACCAGAGTGGTAGCCATTATGGTAGGTAAACTTAATAAGTGGTGGACGATCATCTCAGTTATTCTTAAATCCAACCATATTAGTCCACAATATCTTTTCCAGCAGTTGCTAGTATGCTCAGTCTATTCAGCGGCCTAAGGAAAATGCGGTACGAAGGTCTGTCTGTGCTCCCGACCTCTTCTTGGACTGAGGTCCAAACGTTAATGATAATTAAAGTCTTTCTATCTGAGATACTAGCTGGGGAAACTTCACAGAACCTTACTACTTCCTTGTCATATAACTTCACCTAGTTCCAGCTGCATAAGTGGTCTTAGTCAAAAACTAATACGCTGATTTGTTAGCCTTCTCGCAATAACCCATATAGTACCCTACTATTAAAGAGTATAGAATAGGTTCATAATGACATTGTTAACTTGGGAACCATTAGCCTCGTATCGTCCTTCTCGACTGTTTTTAGAACTTCACTGGCACTCTATCTTTTGGGTTCTGATTTTCAATCCTTAGGGTTGGCTACTGAATAACATTAAAGTCCCCTCATATAATGGCTCTCGTAGTGGTTTTGTGCTTTGTCTAGCATGATATAGTATAATTCTGAAGGAATTTTGGCGTATATATTTACCATCCTGTAGTGACCGGCTAGTTCTGCCAGTTTCGCTTAAATTCTTTCACAATTTCTCTTACCCCCGCTTGTAACCCTCTAGACGCATTATCCTGTGTCATTCTTCACCTTTACAAGAATATGAGAGGGTACAAGAGGTATCTTAGCATGATCTTGCTAGTCCTCATGTTTTACCTTGCCTTTTTCTCCCTTATCCTACACTCAATGTCGGGGTAGACCTTTGGTCCAATCGTGGCCATATATTCTTTCGCCCATAGTATTAATTCCATCTCGATAGTTTGGTTTTAACCTATCTTCGCCTCTCTCTGTAGTTAATTGCAACTTGGGCTCCTTCACTTGGGATAATAACTGTGGGGACTCCGTAAGGTCCTACCACTCTTTTACTCTATAATTTTACACCTTCTCGGCGGAGTAGGTAACCTTTGATCGAAGGAAAAGGGACTAATATTGTTAATCCACAAGTAACATTCCCTCTAGAGTAATCTGGCGCTGGAGTGCGAAGTGAGTCTTGTAGTCCTGGTCATATTGTGGAATTTTCGACCTTGGGTATTGCTTCCTATTATTTGTAAATTACATCAACTGGTACTCTTACCCTTTTGGGTTTTGCTTCTTTGCCCTCCGAGTTGGCTGCCAAGTGGTGTCGAAATTCCTTTACCCACTGGCCTATATAGTTATTCTGTGGTTTTCCACTTATTAACTAGTTCTATATTGAAGAGCTGTGGCATTTGAGTACGTTGTCAGTTAGCTAATCCTTCTTGTTTTCCTTAAGACCTTGTTACAATTTCCTTAACGTATCTTATAATACTTTGGGTACATAATCTTATCTCGTTTCTCCATCGCTAGTTCGGATTCTTCTATCTCGCGTGATTATACCAGCCCTAACGCATTAAGTTCCATCAAGATTTCGAAGTTAAGCGTGCTGGGGTGAGAGTAATATTGGGATGGGTGACCTTCCTAGGAAGTCTTCATGTTGTGTTTCATTGTAATCCTTACCATAATGTGTGGGGCACTCAACTCAGCTCCAGATTTACCTCAGAGTTGTCTCGCGAGTCTTTATGTTTTGCCCTGTCCTTTTATCTGTTATCTTGCATCCAGTATCGGCGTAGACCTTTAGCTCCACTATCCTCTATTCACTTTGTGTTCTCCTCATTTTCTACCATAGGAGGCTTTCTATTCCTTTTTCTTTGGTTATTTATCTATCGCAATATCATTTGCGACTAACTCTATAACCAACATTTTGGCTTTTGGTCTAGCATGCTGTCATTATCCTTCGTAATGTCTCTTAAGTTGATTGATATCCTTTCATGGTTACACTCTTTTGTTTTTATACGCAACCACTTTCTAGTGTTACATTGTTCAGGGTCTCGTCACAAACTTCTTAACGCTGCCTTATGTAGCATTCTGGTTTCCGTCCAATTATTGGTAGCTTCCGAAACTTTCTAACTTGGTTCAGCAAGATATCTTATTAAAGTTTAGACGTCTATCTCAAATATATTGCTATATCAATTGCCTCCTCCTACCTTTGCCATTTTCTCATTAACTTCCCCCCTTTAGAGGGTACTCGTACTTTCATCTACTTGTACCTTGCTCTATGTCTCTTTGTCCAGTCTCAATTTCGCCCAATCTCTTTCTCCAATCTACTTGGTACTACATCAGGTCCCCGTCTTTTTGTATATTTTACCACCTGATTATCCTTGTACGGAATCTTGGCCAAATCATGAAACGACGAGAACCTTTCCATATATAGTGTGATACCTCGTTTGTTACTCTGTACTTAAGTAGTGGGACCCATGGGACTACTCTTCTGAGGCCACATTATACTTATCTTCAACAAAAATTAATTAGTACTTGTAGTCGTTCCAATTTCCACTAGGCAGTACTAGTATTCTGACGATAACTATTCCAGGTTTTCTCGAAGTAGTGGCTTTGTCCCAATCTATATCCTTTGTTTCTTGGAGCGAATAGAAGTTGCGCCATTTGTTCCTTAAGTTTTCCATCCTAGTCCCTTAAGGGTTCCACTATTTTTGGGGCGACGTTGTGTACACACGTCATTTTTTGTATCTTAAGCCCCATGCTCTTACTGCGTTCTCAATGCAGGCCTTTAACTTAGTCAACGCATACTGAGTGCGTCTTACTAGTGGTAGGGGTGTTCATGGTTCGGTTTGAGTTGGTTATTGATTAAAACCATAACCAAACCAATTTAATCGGTTATTAAATGTCTAAAATCATAACCAAACCAAGTAAAATAATAACCACGGGTTTGGTTATTGTCGGTTTGGTTCGGTTTGATTCGGTTATTCGGTTTATGACTAGCCGAGATAATTCAAATATTCTCTCTCTACATTCTTCAAATTCTTATGAAGCTCTTTTTTCCTCACAACCCACAAAGGTTCAAAACAGAAAATGAAACAACTTAAACATTCGGAAAAAAAAGAAAACAACTTAAAATCAATTTAAAATTTGAAAAACTCCTTACAAACCTTCTCAAAATTTGACAATATTATACTTGGGGTTGAGGAGTTGAGGTTGCTCTTGAGCCTTCACTGTTAGTCTATGACTGTGAGTCTGTGACTTTGTCAGAAACCAACGTGAGAGGAACAAAAATGTAAAAGAAAAACATATACTAGGGTTTTAAAGTTTTAACTTTTACTTTATGTTGTTGCCTGCTGCTCAAGTGCTTAGTGCTTATTAGAAATTTAGGATTTAGAATTGGGCTTGAGAGTTGGGCTAATGGGCTTGGATTGTTGGACTTGGACCGCTGTTTAGTGTTTATTAGAATTTATAATTGGGCTTGAGAGTTGGGTTTGGATTGTTGGGCCTTAAAAATAAGTATATTAATATTAAATTAATAATTAAAACGTATAAAATATCTTTAATTATTTATGAAAAACTAATATTATACATATAAATAATTATAAATTTTAAGTATATAATTATCGGTTTGGTTCGGTTATTTATTCGGTTATTTTTTTCTATAACCATAACCAAACCAAATATTATCGGTTATTCAAATTTAAAACCAAACCAAACCAAACTGAATGTCGGGTTTTTTATTCGGTTTGGTTAAATTTTCGGTTTGGTTTTGGTTTTAACCAAAACTGTGAACGGCCCTAACTAGTGGTTCCACTTTATCCCTGCATCCTCGTATCACATTATTCAATTCATACTTGCATATCCCCCTTTTGGTTCGTATTCATGTTCAGTTCCTGACATCTCTTTGAGGTGCTTGTTTTCGAAGCTCTTTCCCCAATTAGTCGGTGGAGAACTATAAACTATTATCATAAATCATTTTCCAACCATTGTTGGAAGAAATCAAAACCTCTTAAACATCACAGTACTTCTTTTAGTACTTGACCTACCTGGTCTCCTTCTAAGTTTATCCTCGAGTTATGAACAACTCATCTAATTTACAATTAGGAGTTGAGGGCTTGGTATTTTTGTCAAAAAGAGTGAAGCTCATTCGCAGGACATCTTATCCTTCTTCCTGAGCCCTCTATTTATATTCCTACAGTACAAATATGGTTGGAGATACCGTAGTCCGAACTTTCTACTTAAATAAGCTTTTGTTCCTCCAAAATAAAATTCTTCAAGTGAAAAGGGTGCCCCTTATCGGCAACCTGAAGGATACCTTTTACAGCTTTAGTTGAACATAGTAGGGGTACTTGGTATCAACTTCTCACACATCTCAAAAATCTATGTTTCATTTCCTTTTCCCCGTTTTAGGAAAATTTCGGCAGAGTTTCCTCTATATTTCTTACTTATCCCAACACCTGCACGCAGAAAATACCAATAATGCCTCACCGGGCCAATATATATATATATACATATCATATCACAGCCGTACAGGGCTTTTAATGTCATCTCATATCGCAGCCACACAGGGCTTTCAACGTCAACAATAATATAAAAATATTGGACTTACCTCATATGTCCAACTCCAAACTGTATCTGTTGCACTTTTCTGTCTGCTTTCCTTTCAGGTTTTAACTTTATATTTCAATACCTTACCCGATGATATCTTCCATGGCTTTACTTTATTTACCTGCATGCTTCGTAACTTTCCATGTCGTCAATTACTTCCTTCTGTTGGTGTCGTCCTTCTGTTAAGATCCAAGGTTAGTATAAGAAATTTTTCTATGACTGGGATCTAAAGCACGATTTCAGATGTGAAGGAAAGAAAACATCCTAAATGTCCTGTAGCTTCCTGTTTATAGATATGACGCGCAACACATCAATAACCAAGACTCTATTAGACACGGTCTGCAGACAATCCAAGGATGAACTACTATGATACCACTTTTGTCACGACCCAACCCCATAGGCCGTAACTGGGGTCCGACCTGGACCTCCCGTATATCTAGCTATCAGCTGTGGTCAAATTAAACTATAAATAAAACAATATTATGTAATAGAGCCCCACTGGGCGATAACATTTTCATAAACCTGTAGCCTTTTTCGTTTGTATCACAATATGACAAGGCACGCAAGCCGATAAGGCTGCCATAACATAATAACATATATCATATATCATATGGACCCAGCTAAATCAAACTGACATACATAACCCACATATACATGTCTGCAGACCTCTAAAAATATAAATGACAATATATGGCAGTACAGGGCCCCCGCCGTACCCTGAATAGACATAATAATTTTTCACATCAATGGTCCATATAAATAACTAGGCTTCGATACAATAAAGCCTCTTCCAACTGAGCTAAATAGAATCATAAGCTGACGGACTCCCAAAACCTGTACCTGTACCTGCGGGCATGAAACACAGCACCCCGAGAAAGAGGGTCAGTACGAAATATGTACTGAGTATGTAAAATGTAACATAGTACAACTGGAGGTATACCCAAAGTAGAGAAGCAGGGGAATAAATTATCAAATCAGAAACATGTACCAGTACTCTGTGAATCACAAAGACATGCATGCTCAAATTTTCAATATAGCCGGCCCCGTCAGGGGTCTGGTGAATCATATATGTAGTATCAGTATCAGGCCCCGTGCCATCGTTACCTTATTACAATACATCATCATAGTATCAGTATCATGCCCTAGGCTATTATCACCTTATTATAACACATCATCATAGTATCAGTATCAAGCCCCAGGCCATCATATATATACATACGGATGCCGGCCCTCTAGCGAGGGACTCGGTGAATAATGCAGTGAATTGCACGAATTTGACAACCGGACCGGGACTTGGAGAAGAAATGTTACAGTATACACGAGTAGAGTAGTGAGAAACAAAACACAGTTTAAATCATTATCTGAGACTCAACTATATAAGAGGACTAAGTTATTGTTCAAGAATTCGAGTAACAGTATAGTCATTCTGGCTGCCCTCTAAATGCCATTAGGGGCTACATTGATTACATCTCGAGGTTCCTAGACATATACCAAAGTAAGACTATTCACTTAAGAATTCCAGAGTATTTGTCGTCGAATTGTTTTATGACTATGAGTTTGTACATTCATACCTTTTAAACATATAAGAGTTTCTAGGGAAATAGTTTCACTACCATAGAGTTCAACATCCAGTAGTAAATAAGAGATACTTAAGAATGGAATTACCCCAGAGCTCGTATCTATTATGCCCCGGAAGGGTACCCTAGACGTAACCGACACTCAGAAACCATTTCTGGCTCCTAAGCGAACCACATAGCCTGATCACACATCCGTTCATTCATTCAATCAGCGGAAGACAAAAAAATTAAAAAAATAAAGAGAATATTCAGTGGGCAACTCAAAACATCAATCTCACCCAAAGAATAAAGGCCATGGGCCAACAAATCAACTCTACTATTTGCCATTAAAATAGTTTGACAAGAATAATTTAAGAAAAGAAATACTTAATCGACCCTTCACTATCTAGTTTATAAAGCCTCTATCACTACTATCTAATTGGTGCCAATGACATGTTCATGGCTACCTCAAACCAAAATAAAAAGGGCTAACTCGATGCAGGAATAATATAAGCGGTGTCCTCCGGATGAAGGGAAGGACTCACCAATACGCTGAGTGTGTATAGATCCTCAATGGTATTTTTATTGACGATCTCTTAAACCTGTCTCTGCATCATGAACTGATGCAGGTACAAATGGACGTCAGTACGTGGAATGTACGAGTATGTAATATGGCAGAATGAAACATACCTCAAGGAAGAATAATGTTGGTTCGAATATATCCGAATCAGAAAGATAAGAGGGACTCAATTAAAGTATCACAAGTCTAGAGTAAGAATACAATTTTTTTTAGTTAGAGACCAATCATAAACCGTTAATTCAAAGTCAATCACATATTCTCTAATCCAATCCTCTCATATATCCAACCAAATCATGTTCAATCCAATCACAATTCATCTAACCCAATCCAATCATATACCATCAACTCAAAAATCAACACAAGGACTCAACTCAATAAATATACAAATTAAACTATGCAATGTTTTACAATTCAACTCAATCATCTCTAATCACAATCAAGCCAATCATATCAAGCACAATCCATTCAATTGGGAGTTTCTCTAACCGATAACTATCGCCATATGAGTGAGCGATAGTACAACAATCCGACGTTGTTGCCACATCCGTCCATACTTTGCCAGGGTATGAACGATCAACCTCGTGGATCCAATCCAACCAAGTCCTATAATGTTAGGACAATAAAATGGGAAACATCCGACTTTAACGGTTTGATCCCATGGGAAGTATCCGAATTTAACGGTTCCATCCCCTCCTACGTTTGGCGACGTAGTTTATTGGTTCGAGTATGGACTATACTCTTACCCAATTCGGTGCTCGATGCTCCTCTAAAGATTCAATATGCTCATATCTATCAAGTGATTAAGATACTCAAAATACTCATTTAGTCTCATTGGACTCTTTTTAAAACTCAACTCAAATCTGGCCTCATTGGACCTTCTCTCAAATCGACTCATCTCAAATCATCAAACTCTTCTTTTTAAAATTTAAACAATCTCAACTCAATGAATGCAAAAAATATTTTGTACATTAAAATATAATTCCAACTCCTCAACTCTACCTCAAAATAGATATTTTTATGTAAAAATGTTCAACTCATTTATACTCAAATTACTCATGTTCAAAATAATTAAAAGACTTTTCAAACTCAACTCATGCTTAAACTCTTTTTAAATTATAGATGAAACTAATAATTCTTTAGACTCAAAATAGTGTGTAAATAGTTTATGCAAAAAGGTTCACAAATAATTTATTTAAAGCTCCTCCTCAAAAGATCATTTATTTTCAAAATATTCCTAAGACTCAAATCAACTCAAATTTTGCACATCACATACCATAAAATCACATTAGACTCCAATCCACTTCATCACACAACATCCTCATCAACATAACCTCTCCATTCACATCATCGTCAAACACCATTATTCACATCGTCATCAAACATCCTCATCATATCATCATCATCATCAAACATTATCATCACATCTTTTTCAAATATCATCATCACATCAATTGTCAAACATCTACTCCAAAATCCTTATTTTAGTCCTATGTTCAATTTATGGAAGCAAAAGGACATTCTTAACTATCCAATTCATTCTTTTCATTCCAATTAATACACATATACACAAAACCATCCATCTCAACTCAAGACAAATTATGACCAAAGAAATCTCATCTTGGAATTATGTGAACGAAACATGAATCCATACTCCAAACAAAACTCAACTCAAGAATATCGTCAACATCTATAAATCTATATACAAAGATACATTTGTAGTCAATAATTATGAAA
Organism: Solanum dulcamara; assembly: GCF_947179165.1. Classification (NCBI taxonomy): domain Eukaryota; kingdom Viridiplantae; phylum Streptophyta; class Magnoliopsida; order Solanales; family Solanaceae; genus Solanum; species Solanum dulcamara. Next base: position 9,200,948 of record NC_077239.1, read on the forward strand.
GATAATTATTTAGTAACTCAAGTCATTAAAAACATCAATCAACCAAAAGTAGCTAAAAACATTCTATAGTTTAGGAAAACTTTCAAGAAAAACCTTCTTAGAAGGTTCAACTCTTTCACAACTCCTATCCAACATATCTATGGGAATATGGAAGAACTCAATCCATATTTTAGGTTAGCCTTACATACCTTGTTTGAGGACTTTGAATAAACCTTGATGTTAAGTCTTCAATGGAAGGCTTGAATTCTTGAAGCATCTTGAAGGTACCCTTTGTTGGAGAAGGATTTGGAGAAGGAGAAGAAGAAGAAGAGAGGGAAAATATTAGGGCTTTTAGAGAGAGAGAGAGAGGGACTGATAAATGGTCCCAGAACGTCCAAGGATGATACATATATAATTTGGGACAAATTCCCAAATTGCCCTTTCTCCAAAATTCTGAAAAAACTAGTCTGAAAACGTTCCTGGCGTGATAGTGGCACATCGCGCCATTGCGGCGCCAGGTTGATTACGCCTAAAAACTTGCACATCAGTTAGTGGCGCACCGCGCCAAGGACCAAACTACTCAGGCACATTCTTGGCTCGATAGTTGCAAGTCGCGCCCTTACAGCACCAAGGCCATATTTTCTGGGTTTTGGAATTTGGCTTGAAAAACCCTGCACACCTCGTAGTGGCGCGCCGCGCCAGGGGCCAAACTTCTGAGGCGTTTTCCTGGCGCGATAGTGGCGCGTCGCGCCACTGCGGCGCCAAGCCCAGATCCCCAGCAGTTGCAGCCCAGGCCTAAAATTTCTGTCGTGCTAGTTCGTCTTAGGATCATCATATCTTTTGATTTCGAACTTCAAAAATTACCTTCTTAGTGGCGTTGTAAAGAAGACTCGATGTCCTTTAATTTGGTAGGTAGTGGGCTACCCAATTATTTATATTTAAGGAGATATGGTTGTTTGAAGTTGACCCTAATACTAACTCACTCGAAAACTTAATCGATTGGAGTTCATTGGACTCGACTTGGTGTTATAGATCCCTTATGACCCCTAAACACATCTAACACACTTCAATTACTTAGTAATTGATCCTAACTCATGTGTAAAATTACAAGTCCTCCGGTCCGAGTCTACACTCACGTGAAAAAATATTCGAATCTTAGCGAAACATTTTGGAGGGTGTTATAATATCTCCCCCTTGGGATCATTCATCCTCGAATGAAGATCAAGCAAAGCTGGACTCGAGGAATGAATAACAATCGTGACTCAATCACATCAACAAATCAACCAATCGAAAAGTTTGGAAAATCAACTACCCTCGCTCAGGAATAACAAATCGATTTAAGTCAAGAGTAGGGACATCTCCTTTAACACCCTTATCATTAGGCACGAATAGAACATCGAAACTCCATCAATCGAATCATTCAAATATTTAGATCATCAACCATCGAACTCCAATTCTTGAGAGACATTCCCAATCCTCTTCACAATTTCATGAGGTCAATATATCGGTGCCCAAACTTCCCCTCTTTTCCAAGCCTCATAGCACCCTTCACGTACCTCCAATCTTTCCCCCAAATGCTATCATTAGCCTACTACCATCACTCTCATAGTGACAACCATACACTCAAGCTTATCACTCTAACTACCTCGCTCACATCTAAGAGTTGTCATGCTTACTCTAACACTTATACCCTCATCATTGTATGAGCTCTTTTTTGGAGACACACTAACATACTCTTACCTATTTATTGCTCATCACAAGTTCTCATCTCACTTCTCCTCTACACATTTATCCTCGACTAGACAAGTACAACACAACTGTCATAATCGGGAAGCACTCACTCTACCTCATCTACTCTTGCTCAACCCCATCTACTATGATCTTGGCCAAATCATCACTATCGACAACTCAAGACTTACTTTGGCTTGTTACCCTATCATCTCCCCCTTAGCTTAAAGGCATCAACTAAAGGATACTAACTAGTCACTCAAAGCAACTCACAATTTAGAACCTCATATAACTCTATACTATTTCATATACATATCTTAAGCCTCTTCTCACCAAATGACTTAGCCTCAACTCACTACTTATATTTGAGGGTCACATACCCCTCTTTCCATGACACGTACTCCTCATGAGTTAATATCCTAATCTCTTACATATGTCATATCAAGCCTACTGAATCAAACCTTAAACTAGCACTATCATAATCATTCACTACACCTCATTACTCACCTTATAAATACTCCACCCTAGCTACAGGTCTCAATCAACCACTCTTCTCACTATTTGAGTTCTACTCCTCTAACTCTCTCTTTCTAACTCTACAACTATCATCTCAACCATAGCTCTCCCTGCCTCGGATCACATTCCATTGGATGGTGATACTTATCACTCAGACATGCAACCTTCCCCTCGAAGGTAACATTCAAATTGAGATGTAGAGATGAGATTTCTTGGATATATCTCACTCTGACTCAATGTATGATCCATATGAATGAGAGTACATCTTCCCAAACTAATAGAGTTAAGCACAGCAATCGGCTCCTCTCAAGCCTTGTGCAGTCTCTTCACTTCCTCAAGACCTTATCTTAACTCATCGACAAGAATCTCATATTTATGGTTTCAACTACTTTGAGTATGAGGGGTAGTCGAATGGCTATGAAAAATGCACGAATTAGAAAGGAACTTTCATAGAGTTAAACTCTATTGCACGAATATAGAATATGAAAGAAGGGAAACAATTCTTAATATCCTATAGTCTCTTGATTATAAGTGTGGTGCACAACACACCCATAAGCAAGACTCTACTAGACACGACTTCATAGACTCCCTAGGACTTTTGAACTTTGTGCTCTGATACCATATTTTTCACGCTCCGAGAGGGTACCCTAGACGTAACCGGCACTCAGAAACCATTTCTGGCTCTCAAGCGAACCACATAGCCTGATCACATATTCGTTCATTTATTCAATCAGCGGAAGACAAAAAAAATAAAAAAATAAAGAGAATATTCGGTGGGCAACTCAAAACATCAATCTCACCCAAAGAATAAAGGCCATGGGCCAACAAATCAACTCTACTATTTGCCATTAAAATAGTTTGACAAGAATAATTTAAGAAAAGAAATACTTAATCGACCTTTCACTATCTAGTCTATGAAGCTTTTATCACTACTATCTAATTGGTGCCAATGACATGTTCATGGCTACCTCAAACCAAAATAAAAAGGGCTAACTCGATGCAGGAATAATATAAGCGATGTCCTCCGGATGAAGGGAAGGACTCACCAATACGCTGAGTGTGTATAGATCCTTAATGGTATTTTTATTGACGATCTCTTAAACCTATCTCTGCATCATGAACTGATGCAGGTACAAATGGACGTCAGTACGTGGAATGTACGAGTATGTAATATGGCAGAATGAAACATACCTCAAGAAAGAATAATGTTGGTTCGAATATCTCCGAATCAGAAAGATAAGAGGGACTCAATTAAAGTATCACAAGTCTAGAGTAAGAATACAATTTTTTTTAGTTAGAGACCAATCATAAACCGTTAATTCAAAGTCAATCACATATTCTCTAATCCAATCCTCTCATATATCCAACCAAATCATGTTCAATCCAATCACAATTCGTCTAACCCAATCCAATCATATACCATCAACTCAAAAATCAACACAAGGACTCAACTCAATAAATATGCAAATTAAACTATGCAATGTTTTACAATTCAACTCAATCATCTCTAATCATAATCAAGCCAATCATATCAAGCACAATCCATTCAATTGGGAGTTTCTCTAACCGATAACTATCGCCATATGAGTGAGCGATAGTACAACAATCCAACATTGTTGCCACATCCGTCCATACTTTGCCAGGGTATGAACGATCAACCTCGTGGATCCAATCCAACCAAGTCCTATAATGTTAGGACAATAAAATGGGAAACATCCGACTTTAACGGTTTGATCCCATGGGAAGTATCCAAATTTAATGGTTCCATCCCCTCTTACGTTTGGCGACGTAGTTTATTGGTTCGAGTATGGACTATAATCTTACCCAATTCGGTGCTCGATACTCCTCTCAAGACTCAATATGCTCACATCTATCAAGTGAGTAAGATACTCAAAATACTCATTTAGTCTCATTGGACTCTTTTTAAAACTCAACTCAAATCTGGCCTCATTGGACCTTCTCTCAAATCACTCATCTCAAATCATCAAACTCTTCTTTTTAAAATTTAAACAATCTCAACTCAATGAATGCAGAAAATATTTTGTACATTAAAATATAATTCCAACTCCTCAACTCTACCTCAAAATAGACATTTTTATGTAAAAATGTTCAACTCATTTATACTCAAATTACTCATGTTCAAAATAATTAAAAGACTTTTCAAACTCAACTCATGCTTAAACTCTTTTTAAATTATAGATGAAACTAATAATTCTTTAGACTCAAAATAGTGTGTAAATAGTTTATGCAAAAAGGTTCACAAATAATTTATTTAAAGCTCCTCCTCAAAAGATCATTTATTTTCAAAATATTCCTAAGACTCAAATCAACTCAAATTTTGCACATCACATACCATAAAATCACATTAGACTCCAATCCACTTCATCACACAACATCCTCATCAACATAACCTCTCCATTCACATCATCGTCAAACACCATTATTCACATCGTCATCAAACATCCTCATCATATCATCATCATCATCATCAAACATTATCATCACATCATTGTCAAATATCATCATCTCATCAATTGTCAAACATCTACTCCAAAATCCTTATTTTAGTCCTATATTCAATTTATGGAAGCAAAAGGACATTCTTAACTATCCAATTCATTCTTTTCATTCCAATCAATACACATATACACAAAACCATCCATCTCAACTCAAGACAAATTATGACCAAAGAAATCTCATCTTGAGTTCATGTGAACGAAACATGAATCCATACTCCAAACAAAACTCAACTCAAGAATATCGTCAACATCTATAAATCTATATACAAAGATACATTTATAGTCAATAATTATGAAAGATAATTATTTAGTAACTCAAGTCATTAAAAACATCAATCAATCAAAAGTAGCTAAAAACATTCTATAGTTTTGGAAAACTTTCAAGAAAAACCTTTTTAGAAGGTTCAACTCTTTCACAAGTCCTATCCAACACATCTATGGGCATATGGAAGAACTCAATCCATATTTTAGATTAGCCTTACATACCTTGTTTGAAGACTTTGAATAAACCTTATGTTAGGTCTTCAATGGAAGGCTTAAATTCTAGAAGCATCTTGAAGGTACCCTTTGTTGGAAAAGGATTTGGAGAAGGAGAAGAAGAAGAAGAAGAGAGGGAAAATATTAGGGCTTTTAGAGAGAGAGAGAGAGGGACTAATAAATGGTCCCAAAATGTCCAAGGATGATACATATATAATTTGGGACAAATTCTCAAATTGCCGTTTCTCCAAAATTCTGAAAAAAATAGGCTGAAAACGTTCTTGGCGTGATAGTGGCACATCGCACCATTGCAGCGCCAGGTCGATTACTCCTAAAAACCTGCACATTGGTTAGTGGTGCGCCGCGCCAAGGACCAAACTACTGAGGCACATTCTTCGCGCGATAGTGGCGCGTCGCGCCCTTACAGCGCCAAGGCTATATTTTTTGGGTTCAGGAATTTGGCTTGAAAAACCCTGCACATCTCGTAGTGGCGCACCGCACCTTGGGACAAACTACTGAGGCGTGTTCGTGGCGCGATAGTGGCGCGTCGCGCCACTGCGGCGCCAAGCCCAGATCCCCAGCAGTTGCAGCCTAGGCCTAAAATTTCTGTCGTGCTAGTTCGTCTTAGGATCGTCATATCTTTTGACTCCAAACTCCAAAAATTACCTTCTTAGTGGAGTTGGAAAGAAGACTCGATGACCTTTAATTTGGTAGGTAGTGGGCTACCTAGTTCTTTATATTCTAGGAGATATGGTCATTTAAAGTTGACCCTAATACTAACTCACCCGAAAACTTAATCGATTGGAGTTCTTTGGACTCGACTTGGTGTTAGAAATCCCTTATGACCCCTGAACACATATAACACACTTCAATTACTTAGGAATTGATCCTAACTCATGTGTAAAATTACAAGTCCTCAGGTCTGAGTCTACACTCACGTGAAGAAATGTTCGAATCTTAGCAAAACATTTTGGCGGGTGTTACAGTATCACATTCAGCTTACAACTAGGACATGCCAACCAAACAAAGAGAATGATATTTACTTACCTATTCCAAAACATGTTACATACACTACTTTTCAGCATATAGAAGACTTACAAGTCCATAACTCAACTATCGCAAGAGTTCTAATATCTAGAAGTGAATAAGATTGATGAACCATACTCGAGGTTCTATGAATGGAATTATTCTCACATTACATACACAATTCACTTAAGACTAAGACATGCCAAAAAGAAAAGAAGATAAGCTTTACATACTTATGCCGAAAACATGCCAAAAGAAAGCTTCACATACCTCTTGGGAGTTACTCTTTATCCTGCTCATATCGTCGTCCTCTGAACCTATTCAATATGAAAGTAATACGAAAATCAACTACTCTTAGCTTTCCAGCTTCTTAGGTTACACCTTAGTATTAATGGAATCTATTTCCTTAGTCGTTTCCTCGACTAGTTCTTTAGTTTGTTAAGGCGTTAACGAAAATTGGGCAGCACCTCCCCTATAATGTGCCCTATCCAAATTTCCAATTAGGTCCCTAAGACCTACAACCAACCAACAACAACAACCTTCATCAATTCACACCAACCATATACAACATAAACTCCAAACGACTTATTCAAATATACGATATCAAAATAGGGTTTCTAGTTTCCATTTTGCCAAACCTTTAACCGTACGAAGCGGGGGGTCGTGTGGATGAAACTAGAAGCTCCCCCACCTAATTTAGAACATATTTAAACCCTGAAACCACAAGCCACACCCCTGAAGCAGCACCTCACAAGAACAACACTTTATTTCGACAACAATTCAACTATAGCGACTTCAATTTAGTTTATTCCGAACGTTGAAATTTTTATGACTTTTCCCCAACTTCCAGCAGCCCAAAAGGTGTTTAATACACCATATAATAATACCATAAAGTCCAAATTTAAAGAAGAAGACTTACCTTACCCGAAATTGGCCAAAACTAGCCAAAATTGTGCCTCGGAACTTTTTCTAGCGCGACTTGAACTCCGTGGCTGCTTGCTGTCCGATTTTTGCTGCACCAAGCCATGATTTTATACTTCTAATACCTCCATATAATCGTTTTATATGCTAGATAATTAATTTATGGAATGAAATCAGGACTTACCTATTTTTTTCCTTTGGCCGCCCTCTTTTTCTCTCTAGCTTAGGGTTTTTAGTTTTCTTTGTTGCTGCTGGAGTTTGTGAGTAAAAAATGAAGATATTACATGATATACATGTATATTGGTGGTCCTAGGAGGCGACACATGTCAGCCCCTAAGGGGGACACGTGTCCATCCCCTATTGGGCCACCGTATCTATGCAAGCAAGGAGAGGCTGCCACGTGGCAGTGGGGCCCACCTCCCCTAAGCAGGTGGGTCACCTGCTTGTTTAGGTGCTTCCATGTGTCACCCTCCCATTTGCTGCCCCATGCAATTTTTTTTCCTTCTCGTAGGTTCGTAATCTTGTTCGTAATCTCGTCCTACTTTAAAAGCCTATGAAACCCTTGCTATGTAAGCTTGGTATGTAATCAAGTAACTCGCATATGTAAGACTTCTAAATTAGTAGTTTACGTTGATAAGTCGAGTCCTACGACTCGTTACTTGGCCTCCAACTCCTTTCGATTTCTCTTGATCCTATTTCCAACCTTCCCTACCATGGGGTGTCACATTCTCCTTTCTTAAAGTTGTTCAATAGGGTCATAGCATATCCGGATCATATGATAATATCCAAGGAACTTATGAGACATTCCGAGTTTAAAAAGGGTGGGGTGTAATAATTGACTGAGGATGAGCAGCTTTATTATGAGAAGTTCAGTAAGATAGACCCACCTCAGTTCCAGGGTGGGAAGGCCGAGGATGCATATGAGTTCTTAACCACCTGCAGGGAGTTGGTTGAGACAATTGGGTTGGCTGAGTCCCATGGTGTTCGGTGTGTTACTCTTCAGCTTCATGGTATGGCTAGAGAATGGTGGAGGATATATTATGGATAGTTACCGATTGGATATCCTTTAGTGACTTGGGAGTAGTTCACCAGTGCTTTTTATGATCATTTTATCCCATGGAGTGTGAGGGAGGAGAGACGCCTCATATTTGAGAGCTTGAGGCAGGATGGGCTGTCCGTTTCTGAGTATGAGGTTCTTTTCTGTTAGCTAGCTAGACCATCCACCGCTATCAGGGTTTGCTGCTTTGTGAGAGATTTGACTTATTCTATCAAGTAGTCGGTATTTTGGGTATCTAGAGATAGAGCCTCCTTTCAGTCGATGGTTAGTGTTACCAAGGAGGCGGAGTTGATAGAGAAGGAGGAGTTCAGGGACACCAAGAGGGCCTATGCTTGAGGTAGAGATTCCTAAGAGGAGGTAGTTTCTTTCAGCATAGAGGGCTGGTTCATGCCTTTATTGCAGCATCTAAGAGAGGACAAGGTTATCATGGTTCATATAGTTCAGGTCATGATTCATCCGGTTCACAGCATAGGCCTGCGGGTCGAGGTGGTTACAGCATCCCTCTTATTTCTCAACATTATCTATCTGTTTCGAGGTTGTGTTTTGGGTGTAGATCCCTGGACCCTATGGTTCGACAATGCACTATGCAGGCTCATTCAGGTCCACACCATACTTACATAGCAGTGCTAGTTAGAGGTTTGACGCCACTTATCAGAAGTTTATCCCCATTGACCCGGGGTCGTGGTATAGGTCAGTCCGATAGAGGTGGTCGTATCGGACGTAGGGGAGAAGGTGGTTTGTTAGAATAGTAGGGTGGTAGAGGAGTTGCCTAGACAGGTGGCAGATAGGGAGCTCATTGTTAGGCTTTTTCAGGTAGACCTGAGGCTGAGGCCTCCGATGCAGTCATCACAGGTATTATTCTGGTTTGTCATTGTCCTGCATCTGTGTTATTTGATCCTGACTCCACTTATTCATATGTGCCAGCATATTTCTTTTATGGGTTTGACTTGCTATGTGATCGTATGCCCATGCCCGTGTATGTTTCCACCTAAGTAAGAAAGCCCTTTGTAGTGGATTGGGTGTACTGATCCTGTCTTGTGTCCTTGGCAGGTTATTAGATGTGGGTGGACATGATCATCCTTGATATGGTATACTTCGATGTCATTTTGGGTATGGATTAGTTATCTCCATATTGAGCCATTCTTTATTGTTATGCCAAGATGGTGACATTAGCTATGCCTAGTAGACTATGGATAGAGTGAAAGGGTTCGAGTGGTTCCCATCCTAATAGGGTTATTTCTTGTATTTGGGCCCATCAATTGATTGATAAGGGTTGTTTGGTTTATTTGGCCTTTATTCATGATACTGATGTTGAGCTGCCTTTTATGAAGTCTATTCCTATAGTTCAAGAGTTTATGGATGTATTTCCTACTGATATTCTAGGGGTTCTACCTGATAGGGATAGTGATTTTGCTATTGACCTTGAGCCGAGCACCAATCCCATATTTATTTCTCCTTATCCTATGGCTCCAGCTGAGTAGAAAGGGCTAAATGAGCAGTTTTAGGATCTGTTGAATAAGGGGTTTATTCGCCCTAGTGTTTTGCCTTGGGGTGCCCTGGTGTTATTTGTGAAAATAAAGGATGAGTCTATGAGAATGTGTGTTGACTATAGACAGTTGAACAAGGTGACTGTCAAGAATAAGTACCTTTTTTCCCGTAATGATGATTTGTTTAATCAGCTCCAAGATGCGATCTTATTATCTAAGATCGATTTGAGATTAGGGTATTATCATCTGAGGATTCAGCCTTCAGACATTCTAAAGACAGCCTTTCGGACCAGATATAGACACTATGAGTTTCTTGTTATGTTTTTCAGGCTGACTAACACCCCAACAACATTTATGGTGTTGATGAATGGGGTGTTTCGTCTGTATATGAACTCATTTGTAATTGTCTTCATTGATAATATCTTGATTTACCCCAAGACTGAGGCAGATCATATGCAACACTTGAGGATTGTGCTCCATAGGCTTAGGGAGGAGAAACTCTATGCCAAGTTATCCAAGTGTGAGTTTTGGTTGAGTTCGGTGGCGTTCCTAGGGCATGTAGTGTCCAAGAAAGGCATTAGAGTAGATATGGCTAAGATTAAGGCGGTCCAAAGATGTACTAGACCCATCTCAGCTATAGAGATTCATAATTTTATGGGTTTTATCCAGTATTGTTGCCATTTTGTTCAGGACTTCTCAACGATAACAGCTCTATTGACTAGGCTCACTTAGAAGAATTTGGTATTTTTTTGGTCGGATGAGTGTAAGAAGAAATTCCAAAAGTTCAAGATATTATTGACTACTACGCCTGTGTTGACTTGCCTGAGGAGGGTGTTGACTTCACTGTGTATTGTGATGTATTGAGAGTAGACTTAGGTGGAGGGTTGATGCAAAAAAGGAAGGTGATTGCCTATGCTTCAAGGCAATTAAAGACTCATAAAAAGAACTATCCCATCCTTGATTTAGAGTTGGTGGCGGTTATTTTTTTTTAAAGTTATGGAGGCATTATTTGTATGGGTTCATTGTGAAATATTCACCAATCACCGGAGTCTACGATACATCTTCAGCCAGCGGAACTTGAATTTAAGGCAAAGGAGGTGGGTTGAGCTTTTAAAGAATTATGATTTGACTATCCTATATCACCTCGGGTAGGCCAATATGGTGGCCGATGTATTGAGTAGGAAGACTTCTAGCATGGAAAGTCTTGCAGCTATTCGAGCAGAGGAATGACCCTTGGCTAGAGATGTTCATAGATTGGCCAATGGGTTGGTGAGATTGTAGCTTTCTGATGAGGGCTGGGTGCTTGCTTTTATAGAGGCCCACTCTTCTTTCATGGATCAGATTTGAGAGAGGCAGTTTGAGGATGAGAAGTTGTGCCTCATTCGAAATAAGGTGACGAGAGGTGAAGCTAAGAAAGTAGTGCTTGATTCAGAGAGTGTTTTGAGGATCGGTAGTCATATTTATGTGCCTAAGGTGGGTGAGTTGGTCAGATTAATACTTGAGGAGGCCCATTGCACTTGATATTCTATTTATCTGGGAGAAGCAAAGATGTACCATGACTTGAGTTAGCACTATTGGTGGTGTGGTTAGAATAAAGACATCACCGAGTTTGTGTCCAAGTGTTTGACATGCCAGCAGGTCAAGTGAGCACTAGAGACCCGAGGTGAGTTTCAAAGGATGCCTATTCCCACAAGGAAGTGGGAGAGGATCACAATGGATTTCGTGGTAGATTTGCCCACTACTGTGGGACGTTTGTTTTGGATCCATTTGGGTTGTAGTCGACCAATTGACTAAATCGGCTCATTTTATTCCGATTAAAGTTTTTTTTTTGGTTAAGGTTAGTTTCACAGCGAATAGATTGGCCCAGCTCTATATCAATCAAATTGTTAGACTCCATGGAGTTCCTATTTCCATCATATCAGATCGGGGCTTATTGTTCACATCTCACTTCTGCGAGGCCGTGCAACATGGATTGGGTACCCGATTGGATCTGACTACCGCATTCTTCCCTCTGACGGATGGACAGCCTGAGAGGACTATTCATGTACTTAAGGATATGCTACGGGTATGTGTGATTGATTTTGGTGCTCAGTGGGATCAGCACTTACCCCTGGCGGGGTTCGCTTACAATAATAGTTACCTTTCCAGTATCCTGATGGCTCATTTTGAGTCCTTGTATGGCCAGAGATGTAGATCGCCTATTAGATGGTTTGATTCTATGGCGTTGGATAGCCTAGACATCGATTTGGTTCGAGATGCCACTGAGCGGGTTCAGCTAATTTAGGGTAGGTTGTTGACAACTCAGTTTTGCCAGAAGAGCTGTGCTGATAGGTGAATTAGACATTTGGTGTTCATGGTTGGTGACCAGGTATGGTTGAACGTCTCTCCCTTGAAGGTTGTCAAGAGGTTCGGAAAGAAGGGAAAGCTCAGCCCTAGGTTTATTGGCCCTTTTGAGATCTTAGATCTAGTGGGAGATGTGGCCTACAGACTTGCCTTGCCACCTAGTCTGTCTTCTATACACCCAGTATTTTATGTCTCGATGCTATGATGCTATATTCCGGGGGAGTTTCATGTGATCTCCTATGATTCGGTAGAGTTGAGCCCAGACTTGACATATGAGGAAGATCCTGCGACTATTTTAGACAGACAGGTCAGGAAGTTGAGGACTAAGGAGATAGCTTTGGTGAAGGTCCAGTGGCGGCATCGGCCCGTGTGGAAGACTACTTAGGAGTTAGATTCAGGCATGCGGGCTTATTACCCCCATATTTTTGAGACTCCAGGTATGTCCTTTGCTTTTTGTTCGAGGACGAACATGGTTTTTAGTAGTGGATGATGTAATGACCCTATAGGTTATTTTTGGCATTTTTGATAAAATTATCGTTTTACCCTCCCGTTAGTTTCCCCAAGTCACTTTTGTTTGGGTTTGAAAGTCAGTTGATGAAAATCTTGTGAAAAGTTGAGGTTTTGCTTGAAAATGGGTTCTAAAGGCTTAATTTGTTAAAAATTGAGTTACAAAGTAATTCAGAGTTTTGAGTTTCAAAATGAAATTCTATCGATTCCATCAGCTCCGGAATGTGGAACATGGTCTAGGAGAGTTATCGAAATCAGATTTGGAATTAAAATGTGGATTTTAGGTCCGAAATTAGGAATTGAGTTAAAGTTTAATCCAAGTTTGACTTGGGTCAACATTTGAGGTTCGGGTGGTCGGATTGGATTTTTGATGGTTCCAATGATTTCAGAAGGTAATTCTAACGCTAGAAATGGCTTCATTATAATTTTAAGAGGGTTCGAGGATATTTTGGGTGTTTCAAGTGCCTAAATTAGTTTAGTTACGACTTATCAAATTTTGGGTTAAGGAGATCTCGAATTCGAATTTGATGATTCCATTTGAGTTTTGAACATCGAACTTAGTAGGGTTGCATATATAATTTGTGTGCACGGAATTCTGAAAGAATTCCGAGGGTCTATTCTATGACTTTGAGACTTGCCAAAAATCTTCTATCTAGTGCCTGGTGATTTCTTCTCCGCGTTCGCGACACCCTGTCCGCGTTCGTAGAGTGTAACATTTTCCTTCTCCGCGTACACGGAGGACAGACTGCGTTCACGGAGAGTACTGAGTCCCTTCTTCGCATTCGCGGAAGGTGGTCCACTTTTGCGAAGATATATCTCCATTGTCTCCATTTTCGCAGAGTAAGTTGTCCGCGTTCGCAGAGAAAAAAATGGCTTGAACAGTGTTTAGTCGGGATTTAAGCTATTTTTAACCATTTTTGAGTTTCCAAGCTCTGACAAGGCGATTTAGAAGGGATTTCTTGGGGGGGGGGGGAAATATTGGGTAAGCTATTCTAACCTATTGTTTTGATGACCCATTACTTATTTGGATTTTTAGACATGAAATTAGTGATTTTGAGTTGGAGGAATTGGGGCTTTCAAGAACAATGTAAATTAGATTTTCTAATGATTTTCAACTCATTTTAACTCCATTTTTGAAACGGATTTCACCATTAGATTCCTGATTACTTGAGGAACATTTTCATCTAAAAATAATCAAATTTCGAGTTCAATTTTTATATGAGATTTTTAACCATTTTACCCTTTTCACTCAAATTTCTTGATTTTAGTGTCAATAGATTCAAAATGTGATTGTGAGTCTATATTTAATTAAATTATGGTGATTTAGAGTATCGTCGGAGAGGAAAGGCGGTGATTTCAGATTGTTTGATTTTTTGGCCAAGACTAGTGGAATTCTAATCTTTGTTAAGTATGTTAAACCTTGTATTTCCTATGCGAGGAAATTATGGTATGTTGGGTCATTAGATTAAATTGAATTATATGAATTAAAGGGTGATAGTGGATTTAAATAGGGATTATTCGTTTAAGTATTGTGGATTTCGGGATAGTGATCTATTGTGTGATTGTGGTTTATATGACATCATTGTGAATATTTATCTTGCTTCACTCCTTAATTGTGCATATATTGTATCTATGATGGATGATAAATGATATGAGTAAAGTATTGGATATTGGGACCGAAGTTTCTATCTGTCGAGGTGATTTGTCGAGGTTTTCTTCTGGCGGCCGATGTCTCTTTTGACAGATATTGGCCGAGGTCATTTTCAGCGGATAATGATCTATGTGAGGCCTCCATGGGTTCTGGTCTGGAGTAATCAGCGAATGTATATCGTAGGACATACATGTATCATGATATTTGAGATTGTATTTGCATTCATTTATTCTTGTGATTGATTATGATCTGAGATTATATGTGTTTGCCTGAGTATAGTGGTGAGAATGTATTTGTACCTTCTATTGTGGTCTGTTTAGTATTCTAGTGAAATTGTGATATAAACTGTATAGATTGGGTGGTTTGAGTGTGGTGTGTAGTTGTGGAGGATTATTGTTGGGATGCCAGGGGTACCCCTATTCCACATTGCTTTACTTAGGGTTTAGTTTCCATTTTGCTGAGTACCGTGTTATTGGTGCTCACCCCTTGCTTCTATATTTATGTAGGATCTGAGCCTGGCGAGTCCTGCTTATAATCCTCTTTTACTGGTCCGAGCTTCTAGACGTTTGAGAGGTAGCAGCTTTTGCTCTTCGGCAGACTCTTGTCGTCTATTATCTTATGTTTTGTTCTACTTTAGAACTGAGACATATATATACTTGTATCTCTTTCATTTCTGTTAAAATAGTGGCTTGTACATGTGATATCAAGTCTTGAGTAATTTAGAATCTGCTTTACGCTTATCCTTATTTATATCGTGTTAGAGTTTATATTCCCACTTTTATTTCTGATTTCGTTGAATTGTTTAGACTCTTAGGCTAACTCATTTTGATGGGTTAGGCGAGTTCCATCACACCCGATTCTGATTCATGACAGCTTTACTCTGATAGACACAAAATAATCGCTAATGACATTACGAAGGTTTAAAATCATGCTCATCACAGATATTGCATAAGGCACCTCGGTGAAAATCTTTATGTAAATCAGAATGAGGAGATTCCCTCTATCTATACTATAGTGCGACAACTGCATATTCTTTGAAGAAGTTTAACAATTACTTTGTAGAATTCAAGAACAAGTGTCCCGAGGCAGCCATCATCCTTGAGCATGAAATTGATTTTAAGAAATGAAGTAGGGCACATTTTGTCACACCCCAAAATAGGGGAGGTGCGACTGGAATTCGATATTGTATTCGATCGAGTTAGCCTGAAAATATACTAGCTAACTAAATTGAGCCCCAAAATATCGGGCAGCACAACATTTGAAATACTAAGCCTAGACCATTCAGGTCATGACTTAAATAACAATAAGTCATATCAACAAAGGTAGATAAGCCAAATTGATAAAACACTAGCTAGCCGATGAGGCCTCAATTGAAGATATGCATGCATACACATATATATACATGTCAAGCCTATGGGTTGGAGACTGAAAGCTGCAAAAAGGAAACCAGAAATACTGTGTCCATAATAGCCTCTAAGAGTATCATAAGCACTATTGGGACAAGGCCCTGGCTATACCCAAACTATACAACAAAAGAAAACATCCTATGGAAGCTCCAGGAAGAGATGGAGCTTACCAACTCACAACTGAAGCACGAATCCTAGCGGAGTGGTCGATCAGAATTCCTACTTGGACCTACATGCACGAAACAAAAATGCAGTGTCCCTAGGAAATGGGACATCCATACAAATAAAAATTTACTGGTATGTAAGGCAGAAAGTAAAATCATAAATAGCTTTTGTAAAAAGGATAATCAAGATACCCACCTGACACTGAAATTCTGATAGCCGACATCCGATCTCATCGTAATCAAATATGCATAGTATACTCGTGTATTAGTATATATATATATATACACACACACACATATGCAAATGCATGACATACCCAACCAAATGCAAGCAATGACGATCTTTTCAATAGCTAACCGACATAATATTGCCAATCTGTGGCCATCTGTACTAAATATATAATCATTTGAGCAAATAGGCCTCTTACCCCCGATTATAGATCGGAGACCGTGCATAACATGTCATGTATGATATGAACTTTGAATGCACATATTAGGTCATAACAAAAACTTAGCCAATCTTAGCTCATTAGTGCTCTTATTCTCATAATGACTTTCGTATCACATACAAATATCTCTTGGAATCTCATATTTTTTTCAAATAGGCTAATAAAATTAACTCGACTTTTTATAAAGATACCTTAACCCTGAAGATGTTCATAAGGAGCTTAAGGTGCTTCACTTACTTCTTATACCTGAATCCCTGATAATTAGTAAAAGAAAGTATTTTCAAAAATTAAGTGTTTTAGTAGTTTAAACATAAAAATTATATTTGAGATTGGAAATCGACGTGTTACTTTAAAATTTTTAAAATACACTTTAACGAGGAAGAAGGACTAATCGCTAATACTAAATGTCATTCTTAATATTTTTAAGTCACACCACCCAAAGACGAATACGAATTCACACATATGGACATATAGTCAAGAAAGCCGAAAAAATGACATATATAGATGTCGAATATCCTATTTAACTGAACGAGTGGAGTATCAACCTAATAGCATCATGAAAATGCTTTAGCTGCGATCCTAATGCCTATCACAAAAGGTCTTTCTAGCAATAGAATAGTAAAATATCACATTTGGCATTTTAGGAGTTTGCCAGAATTCGTGCTAAAAAAAAGGACGAAGCTTAGCCTTAACCTACCTTTCCAACAAACGTCCGAATGCCCTTAGTTCCTCACAAAATGTATTCATTACGTTCTAAGTTTCGCAAATACTATATACACAAAGCTTATACGCACCTATAAACAGTTCATAATTGACCTTAAATCGGCAGATTTTTCATAGGATTATAACTTGGAAAAATGACCGTAAAACTTTGTAAAAACGATCATAAAAGAGTCGCGAGATGATTACCTTAGCAAAAAAAGTGTAACTATTGAGATAACACCATAAACTACAAAGTACTATCTTTTACAAAATAGCTCCAAACGCAGCTAATAGAAACGAAAAATGATTGCCATGCGTAGAGATCACGTTTCTAGGCACAAGGCAAATTTTAATGGTAGAAATTATTAAAAACGCACCTTAATCACTAAAGAACACCCTTGGCCTCTCTTAAGATTTCTCACTGTTTTGGGACGAAAATAAAATCTTTGGGGGTCTTAAAAGTTGAATTGCCCACTTATACCATTTTTTTGACCCTACCCGTTTCGCGACCAGATTTCAGCCCAGACAGTCCTTGATAAAACAGTCATAACTTTTTACTCCGATGTCGGTTTGACATGCCAATTTTTTGTTTGTAAATTAGACTCGTATATATTCGTTTTGATAGGTTGTGCGCCCCATAACTCTTTATATATTGGGAGAAATGATCTTAAACATTTGACCCAAAGTTTAAAAACAATTATAAGAGAAACTTATGATAACTTTTGCCGGCCTTTATTTTGCAACTAGCTTGACTGCAAAACTTAAACATATGACCATTGTGCTATTATAATACCTCATAACACATGATTCTTAGCATATTAGACACTCTTTGACTTATCCCCGAAGGTGCAAGTTATTTTAAACCTTCTGAACGGGCGGGGTGCTACTTGAGCCATTTCTTTTACCCTGAACCATTGTTTAAGGAATTCCTTTGACATAAAACTTTAGTTTCTTGATATTACCACATATTTTCAGTATCATTCTCCCGATGTACTGTACCAAGTCATATACACCTTATCTAACCACGCCACACTACATATATTATGCAAAAAAAAGGGTTTAACACATTTTCCCAGCAATAGATATGATATGATGATCACAAATATTGCCGAGTTATTCAATGTTATGTTGATAATGAAAGAGAGTACCCTGTAACATTCAATTCGATTGCTAAGAGGTTTGGAGAATCGCTCGAGGAGAGGCATGCATATGCCTTCAAATCAAAGGAAAATAAAATGGTGCAGACTTTCAAAAGAATCGCAAGAGAAAAAATGTTTGAGGGAAACTTCTTGTATGTGAAGATCATAGTCGGGGACGACAATTAATTCACCATGTTCGGTGCAGATTCTACTGCCAACGTCAGCTTACTGAAAAAATTGTGTTTCGGTAGGAAATATGACTTGGTCAAGATATTGTGCGCTCACGCGATGGCTACTTTGCAGTTAAGCATGGCAATGAGTATGACATCACATATTCATGACTATCCATAATCTTGTCAAAAGAATTTTTCTTTGGGATAATTATTTCGCATAGATAAAACATGTTTATATGTTTTAAGTAAATAAAATTTATTCAATAGAGGTTACTTTTACAACATATTAATCTAAATTTATTTACTTAAGAACGAAAAAATAGAATAAAAAATAATGAAATAACCCAGTGTTCACTAAAGCAAACCCACATAAACGAGAAATTGAAGTTCTGTATCCTTTCTATAGTGCAACTGCAACATGGAATTAACCTTGAAAAAGGATTTGGATAAGTATTATTACATCTTTCTTTCTTTATACATATACTACACCCATGTTTGAGATATCACTGTTTGGGTTATTAAGAAATTGTATTACATATATTTATTTTTAATGGTGATGTTCTTTCTCCAATTAAAGTCCTCAGTGACATAGGACACAAGAAAGACCGTAGTTAATGATGAGAAAGAAAAACATAATTGCCAGTGCAGTTCATAATGAACGAAAAAAAATGTCTTCAAAAATCATGATTATTGAAAATTCTTTTATAAAGAGTACTATTTGCAAAGATTGAATATCAACAAGCCCTGACTAATTCACGCACTGTTACAGAATGTCTTTTTATAGTTCCATTATACCAGTTTATTTCTAAAATATCGAAAAACGTGATCTAACTTGATCATTCTCTTGATATCACTTGTTATAAAACCTTTAAAGAATTCACTCAAGATCACAACTAAATTATTAAACAGAAATTTAAATACATAACAGTGAAAGGGGAATTAATCTTGCTCCATTGCAATGACTTGATTGAGAAGACAAGATCTTCTATACATTGAAGACTGTTTTCTTTAATTGTTCTTTTCTGAGATGGAGGAAAGAGAAGAAACGCATTGCTATTCTAGATTAGGGACCATGCCTATTGAAAGCTTTTATGTGCCTTCTTACATTGAAAATGTACATTTTCAATAAATTTTCATCAGACTTAAGAAAAAGTTCATAGATTTTTAAGTTACCTAAAATAAACTCATTATTAATAGATATTTATTTTTAAGGCTCAAAACTTTAGTAATTTATTAGATCATACAATGGGATAATCTGTTGTTTTTGTGATAGCATATCTACGTATAATATATTAAGAAAAAATTAGCTAAGTAGACAAATTTTATAACTTATTCATTGAAAATACCTACACTTTAAAAATATTAGTAAAAAGGATTATATTTTGGTCAAGTAGCAAAATAATGGTATCCTAAGTCCCTTCCTAAATTATCTTGTATTCATATCTAATTAGTATAATAAAAAAAAATTATTTGTATCCGTTCATCATTTTTTATTTTAACATTTTTATTGCATGCAGGGATTGTGATATTTTTATGCTCGCATATGCCGAGTATTTGTCTTATGACGAAGACAATCCACTAGGTATGTTTGATGCAGAATTTCTACGTTCAATATATGATGTCCTTCTTTGGAACTATGACTAGCAGAAGATTGAAATCGGAGCCATAAGTGATAACGAAGTACCTTCAAGAACTAATAGACCACAAATAATTTGTGAGAGTAGGGAATTAATTGAAATACATTAGTTGAATTGTGTGTTTTCAACTTGTTATTTTTTTTGTTGGGCTTATATACTTTATATTACTTTCTAAAGAAACGTAATGTAGATTTTGTTGGGAAAATTCTAGTCTGCTTAGTATCTAAATCTTGTCAGTTCTTATCTTTTAGTCTGCTAAGTATATAAACATGCCCAACCCCCTAGGCTGTGCGAACACTTAATCTAACACCTAGATAAGAGAATCCTAATAGAAATATGATGCGGAAGTCTAACAAATACCAAAATAACAGTCTGAAAAGTCAAGAATACACCATAATTGAATTATCAAAACTTTAAGGTTTACTACAAGAAACATTGTAACACCGTCAAGGATACTAGTATAAATAGGTACAAGAGCTTCTAATGATATAAAGTATAAATAGAGTAATGACACAGATCCAACCATGAGGAATGAAGAGTAGAAGTTGTTGGAGAATAATATTTGTCTTCACCCAATAAACATCACAGACTATGCAATCAGACTATGCCAAGTGGCATACAAGAGTATTATCTGTACAGACAACACGTACTAATAGTCATCATCGGTCAATTCGATACCCACCGCATAATATAAGAAATCGACAAGAAGAAAATATGATCTTGAGGAAATACATCGCCAACCTTTATGCGCAAACTTTTATCATTCTCATTAACCTTATTAAAGTCGTTCAAGACTAACTCTCGTTCCTTCTATTTGGTCCACTGTCAACTCTAATACAAATCAAGGCCTAGCCCTTCTATCACATAGAAGAGTTTTCGAACTACGGGCCATACTAACTCTGTCTAAACACTCTACTTTATTTAGCTTTTACGCCAATACCTGGCCCTAGAATAATTACTATCTCACTTTAAAGATAAAAATATTTAGGTGGACTAAGGCTCCTCTCATAATCATGCTGGCCCACCATGACGGTACCTATCCCGCACTGGTGGCCTCGCCATAGCGGGATTCCTCCCGCCAGGATGGCCTGCCTAGAGACAGAATCTCCGAATTCTTTCCAATTCCCCCATTTAACATATGTACCAACAAGACATCAATATATGACTCTCAGTCACTAATTCCACTAAACAACACATCAACGACTCTCCACTTGTTTACCCATGACCTCATATCTATGATGCAGACATATCTAGCACCTATAACATAATTCGAACAGGCGTAACATGAATACATTATAAATTTACCATTTCAGGAGCAATATACAGTTTCACAGGATAAATCTATAAAACAACAGTCAACATGGTAACACTTGGACCTTCGGTCCTTTCATACCAATTATTACACAGGATGAGCATGTTCAATTATATTCGCGTTAATTTCTCTATCATTACTCATATAGTCAAGAATCAAGATCAATTTACAGATGATAGCCACACAATGGTTCTCTCATAAAATCCATATCCAAACTATATATGTGTGTCGAAGTGTGACTCCCAATTCAATATATGTGTCAGAATGTGAACCCGATCCTATATATATATTGGAATGTGACACTCGATCTAATATATATTTCAAAATGTGACACTCGATCCAATATATATGTTGGAACGTGACACCCAATCCAATATCACAATCGCAGTCCATAATGAATAGTTCATATACTTGCACAATCAAGTAATAGGCTCATTGCATGCAATTGTTCACAAATAGTCATATCATTGGTTTCATTCTATCTTTCCCTTCATTAACAATATTTCATCAAGCATTCTTTATTCAAGACATCACTTTTAGTAAAGTAAGTTCAAGATTATAAATTTTATGGTCTTGGAATTGTAGACCAATCACAACAACATATCAATCACTCAACCACAATAATTAAATGCATGGTAAACATCACAACATTACTCAAATACTATTAAGAGTCTCTCTATGATATACTCTAAACCATAACCTACAACCATATATAATCAAATAGGTTCATGGCAAGAAATCTATCAACACTAAGTCATTCACATTCACCCTTTATTTCATGATTTGCATTACTCAAGTAATTCATGTGAAATAATCAGCATAAACACATAGCTATTTGTATAATCACATTCCTCAATATACATCAACATCCATACTCCCCAAGTCTCAGGATTCCGTTATAACCCAATTATTGTCTACACTTAATCTCACAAGAATCAGTGACCTTCTAAATAGTTTCACCAAGATTAACATTCAAAGATTGGATCTTTATCACTAGTCACATAATAATCATGACACGTAACATACATTTCCACTCTAAACAACAATTGACAATCATTTAACCATTCAGACTCCATGTCTGAAGGCCTAAGCATGAAATCTCCTATTAATCTACATTACTCAACTGAGAAAACCTAGCATATATAGCAGCCCAACAATTGTAGAAGGATTAAAGAACGATCTTTGACTTCTGAAGGGAGAAACTAGGGAGACAAGCCTGAAATTTGTGGGTTGTAGCCTTTCTTGTGCTAGGAATCTATTTTTCTCTTCTCTCCAAGCCTAGAACAGCTAGTTGGGGTTTTTTAGGGTACCTTTATCTATTTTGTCACTTAGGGGAGGAATGAGATAATAAAAATACGCCCTTTTTAGCGCTCTGGCAGCCCAACACGGACAGTATTCCATAAAATGAGCATAACTTTTAACTCTGAACTTCAAATGAAGCAAATTTGGTGGTGTTGGAAAGAAGACTCATATACCTTTAATTTGATAAGTCATAGGCCACCTAATACATTATAGACTATAAGCTATGATTTTTTGAAGTTGACCCTAGTTTAAACTCAAGTTCAAAACTAAATTGGAAAAATACTTTCAACTTAACTTTATGTTAGGGGCATTGTACGACCTTAATTCACAACTAATGCACTCGTATATCAAATAATTGATCCTAGTCATATAACGAATAGGATTCATATACCTTTAACATAGATATTTGTAGTAACGATGAGCTAGATCGTTACAAGAATTTAGTATCTTTATTTCATTGATAGTTCTTATCAATTATATTATTTTATATTGAATTTTATATTTTTAGGTAATTTTGTATCCATTAAATTCTTCATTCGAATAGCTACAAAATTTAGTATCTCTATTTTTTGTATTCGCGCAAATACTTATGCTTTTTCAAAGTAAACGGATACATATTTTTTTACCAAACCAATTAAAATCATAATTATTTTCTTTAAATGGTTGTATTAAGTATCAAATTTGTTTTTTTTCCCAGAAATTTATAGCCTTTTATCTTTATTTTGTATTTATTTATTTTATTTTCTCTTTAATTTGTATCCACTTCAAAGTAATGCCAATTAGAATTGTATTTTTTCTTGAAATGGTTAAATTGCGTATTCAATTTGTTTACCTTTTCAGAAATTTTGTATCATTTCTCTACAATTTTATTCATTTTAATATGTATGACTTTTGTATATTTATCTATTTTAAATTGAGAAACCATACATATTTCATGAATTTTGTATTTTTTTGTATTCACTCCAAGATTATGCCAAAAGAAAATTCACATTTTAAAAAAAATGTATGAAAAATATATAACAACTATTTCGTGTCAGAATATTGTATCTTTTTTTAATGACATGTATACACATACATCCATCTCGTTGTGTATTTTCAAAGGTGCGTTGCTACCTCCGATCTTATACATCAGCTTCATACAATTGTATCTCAAATCAACAATAATTTGTTTAGCAACCTCCTCCACTAAATCTCTAAATATTGCATACTCCTTTATCATAATAGCCTCTATCGTGTAATCAACATAGCAATTATCTTCGTTCCATCTTCCCGAATGCATGATCAAAAAACTAATGCTCCCCATATCTAATTGTATTCCAAAAAAATATATTACAATCAGACAAACAATATATTTAAATAGCAAACAAGCACATTGTATTCCCAAACCATTAATATATAAATATTCAAATTCATTCAACATCTTATTCGAATTCAAAATTAGATCACCACACAAAATGATTGATATACAAATATTCAAAATGCATCACAAAACAAAATATATCACAATAACTTTGTATTTCAAAACGATTCAAAATTTGATTTGTATCCATAATCCACATTGTACATCTGATTAGTATGCATATGTTAGATTGTTTTTACTATGACCAAAATTGATGAGATAGTACATTCAGAATACAAATTTGTTATCAAGAAAAATACAATTATAAGATACACATCAAAATGTATCTATATTTTATTTGTATTCCAAACAAAGTGTAACGGACTCAACAGACGATTTGTGCTCAAATTATATTTTCAAAATTTTTATTTCTAATAAAAAACCACATGACAAAGCAAATTTTGTATCAAATAAGATTTACACAATGCATACAACATTCGTTTTGCCTTCACCGTCAACTTAGAGAATTCAAAATAAAATTGAATTCGCAACAACACATTCAAATCAAATTTGGAGGTTCAAAACAAATTGAATTCCAAACAAAAATTGAATTCAAAATACCTGATTGATTTTAGCACGATTTTAATTTGTCAGTATAAATCTTCTTTTTCTAGCCACAAACTTGATCAATCGAATTGCATTATACAAGAGTTGAATTTAATTAATGGAGGTTGAGAAAGATGATTTAAGCTCGTTTATGGAGGAAGATAGAAAACAAAGAATTGTGTCGCTTGTTTTCCTCTCCTAAAAAGTAACGTAACGAAATGAATATTTTCAGGAAAACATTCTAGCTGAAAGATTCTCTCTCATAATTTTTTCCAATTGGTTATTTATTACTTGTATTATTTATTATTATTTTTTTAAAATACAAAATTAGGCGAAATGCAAGGTAAGGCTGACACAATAGACCCTTGTGGTCGGGCCATTCCCCAGATCCTGCGCATAGCGGGAGCTTTAGTGCACCGGGCTACCCTTTTATAAAATTAGGCAAAATAACAACTTAAAATATTATCATTTTCAATAAATATTGAAATGTAGCTACAGAATCCTATTAAATATTAAAATATTGATGTTTTAAATTTTTTTCCATATATTAATATGTGAGTTCACAAAATAAAAATTCCTAACACTATTTTTCTTAATATCTATTAAAAAGATACTATCGTAAAAAGTTTGTAAACTCCATATTTTGAACTCCTTAAATTGCACGCTTTCCCCTTTAAATTGGTTGATATTTAATTTTTAATCTTTAGCAATTAAATTTATGTCTAATGAGACATAAGTTCTTTAAAAATTGAAGTAATTGTCATGATCCAACCCACCGGGTCGTGCGGGCACCTACTCTAACACCTAGATAGGAGAACCCTTATAGAAATAACATGCGGAAGTTTAACAATTGTCAAATACCAACCTAAAATGTCAAAAATACACCATAATTGAAAATTTTAAAACTCTAAGTTTTATTACTAGAAATATACTAACACCCCCAAGATTACTAGTCTAAACAAGTACAAGAGTTTTTAAAAATACAGAGTATAAATAAAGTAATGACACAACTCTCACCATAAGGAAGGAAGAGTAGAAGCTGTTGGAGAATCATCTTCGTCTTTACCTAAGAAACATCACTGGCCCTACAACCAGACTATGTCAAGTGGCATAGTAAGAGTAGTATCAGTAAAAACAACACGTATTGGTAGGCATCATCAGTCCACCCGGTACCACTGCATAATATAAAGAAATCAATGAGAAGAAAATATGCTCTTAAGAAATACACCACCAAATCTTTATGCACAACTTTTACTATTCTTGATAACCTCATTAAATTCGTTCAATCCAAATTTTCATCCCTTCTAGTTGGTCCTCTGCCAATTCTAATACAAATCAAGGCTGAACCCTTCTATCACATAGAAAAGTTTTCAAACTACGGGCCACTACTAACTCTGTCTAACAAGTCTATTGGATTTAGCTTTCACACCAACACCGGGCCCTAGGTTGATTAACATCTCATTTAGAAGAGGTAAACATTTAAGTGAACTAAGACTTACCTTATAACTGTACTGGCCCCCTATGGCGGGACCTATCCTGCTCTGGCAGCCTCTCCACAGCGGGATGCCTCCCACTAGAGCGGCCTGGCCGGAGACAGTAACTCTGACTTCTCCCCCAATCCCCCTTTTCACATATACCAATAGGACACCATCAATATCTGACTCTAAGTCACTAATCTTATTAAACCACACATCAACTGCTCTCCACTTGTTTACCATGGCCTGACACCTACGATATGCATGCATTTAGCAACCTTAACATAATCTAAACATACATATATATATAGAAGCACATTACCAATTTACCATTTTAAGGACAATATACAGTTTCACCGTATAAATCTCAATTATAAATGATAACATGGTAACACTTGGACCTTCGGTCCTTTCATGTCAATTATTACACAAAATGTGCATGCTCAATTATCATCAAGTCATTTTCTCTATCATCATACATATAGTCAAGATCAATTTACATATGATAGCCACACAATGGTCCTTTGATGGAACCCATACCCAAACTATTAGTGTGTCGGCATGACACCCGATCTAATATTTAGTATGTATCGGAATGTGACATCCGATCCCATATATGTATCAGAATGTGACACTCGATCTAATATATGTGTTGAAACATAACACTTGATCCAATATATATGTCGGAATGTGACACCCGATTCAATATCACAATCACAATGCATAATCACAGTCCACAACGAATAGTTCACATACTTGCACAATCAAGTAATTAGGCTCATTGCATGTAATTGTTTACAAATAGTCATTTTATTATTTTTATTTTATCTTATTGCATAAATGCGCATTACTCAACCATTTCACATGGAACTGTCACTATGAACACATTCGCATATATATATATATATATATATAACAAACTTGAAATGAAACAAACCATTCTGAGGGTTTTGCTGACATTAAATTCCATCTGTCCCACCACAGTGGGACCATCTCGCTCTGGCGGTACGGTCATAGCGGCCTAATTCCCATCACAGCAGTTTCAGCACAAACAGTGCTTAGTAAAAATGGCATAACGTTTTACTTCAAACTCCAAATCAGGCAAATTCAGTGGCGTTGGAAAGAAGACTCATAGACCTTTAATTTGATAGTTCATGGGTCACCTAATTTATTATAAGTTAAGATATATGATTGTTTGAATTTGACTCTAATTTGAACTCAAGTCCAAAACTAAATCGGAAAGATACTTTCAACTCAACTTTTAGATAGGAGCATAGCACGACTTTAATTTACAACTAATGCACTCACATATCAAGGTATTGATCCTAACCTTATGACGAAAGAGATTTATATACCTTTACCGCGGATATTTTTAGTAACAATGGGCTAGATCATTTCATAGATATCAATTTATCCTTTGTTCGTCTGCGAACGACAAGACGTAGGAGAGGGAACGAGCCAATCTAAGAGTTTTTCAAAATTAATGATGAGACACCACTATAACTTAGAAAAAGGATCGCATCCCAGACTAACCCCTTTACATCAAACACTACATACGAAGTTTTATCAACCCGAAATGCACTCCAACAATTTCTATGGGATACTACGTCCCTCACATAGCATGATACCACCCTAAATTTTTCTCAAACACTACACCTCAAGACACCAAATATATCTAAACCACCCAATTCATAAGGTTTATAGAATTCTACGCTAATTGCAACCTTGTCAACTTTCATATTAGGAGAAATTTACCTGGGTACTTATACCTTAACCAAAGCTATAACGAGCACATCATCCCCACTCAAAGAGCAGTAACCACAAGGTATCTCACGAATCAAACAAACGAATCAATAGACCACGATTAAGGTTATAAGGATGTTTATTGACAATCAATAATCGAGCATCAATCACATTCTCCGGCAAAGATCTCAGCATCACACTCTCCATCCCATCACATGATCTAAGAACAAATGAAATTCGGCATATTCATACATTAATGAAGAATGAAAAGTTCAAGTAATTCACTATCACAATGGGACTATCAAGGCATATCATAAGATTCACATCATTGTGATTATCAGGCATTTACAATAAAAGGGTCCTCTCATGGGACCTATAAATATCTATTTGTGTGTTAAAACGTGACATCCGATCTAAGATTTATATCAAAATGTGGCACCGAATTCAAATATGTGTCAAAATGTGATATCCGATCCCAACATACAAAATAGCCACAATTACATTCAGTATTCTGCATTATGTTAGCAAGATTAGGTTCATCATAAAACAGGACAATATTGATAATTTCACATAAAATCTAGCATGTTTCCCTCTTCATACACACATATGCATACCATGAAGTAATTGAAAAAGTATATGAAACACATACGGAAAACAAAACCATCACCTACGTTGACAACCCTTAAGGTTTATCACCAATATCCACATATTTTATATATCTGTACATACTACTATATCCATTACAACTGCATCCTTCTGTATGAAATAATATTACAATCAATATTTTTCAAATCATTACACCACCCTCTTACCTAGGTCATTTCAAATTAAACAGCTAAGATAACTGAATTTCTGCCCATGACCTGTAGCTTAGTTATACGATTTCTCATTAAATTTCTGTAATGACCCATTAGGTCGTTTTGAGTATTAGAAATTTTTAGTTCATAAAAGACTCATCCCGTAAATTTTTAATTGGGTATTTTGAACTTTTTCATAAGTATGATTATTTAATTGAGAGATAAATTTAAATAACTAATTTAGTTAATGGGCTAAAGTGGTAATTTATTTAATGCCCTATACCACTTGTTCAATACATATAAAAATATATTAGTGGAATTTAATTTTTGTTTATTTATTAATTTATGATTAGTTGCCCTAAAAGATTAGAAAGGAAAAGAAACTGGGGAAGAACTTACCAACGGTGTCAACAAAGCGACTGCACAGGTAAGCGTTTCAGAATTTCCAATCCCTTGAATACGTAAAAAAAAATTGTTAGGTTCACAATTCATTGATGCAATGTTACTTGAGGATAAGGATAGGGAATACTATATATATATTATAACTATAGATGTTGGGCACAAATCTAGTGTCAATGTGTGTATTAAATAAGAAGACATGTGCAAGTAGTCCATGTGTATGATTCAGCTTTTTGTTTCCACAAGGTGTATAATGCTTTTGTACTTTCTGACTAAAAGGTATAGTTCCATAAGTAATATTGATTTTCGTGTTTAACTACAATTTAGTATAACTTTTAGAATTGTAAACTAGAGCACTGCAATTGGATGCTTGGTTGGAGATTGAGGCTAAGGATTGAGAGCAAATCAATGGCAGTAATGAGAAAGTTATTAACAAATGATAGAATATTTATTAGGATGGATGGTTAATGTCTTCTGTCTAGTTCAAGTTACTGTCATGTAACTTGAGGATAATTGACGGGGTTTTTTTATTTTTTTTATTTTATGGGTACTCTATAAAATTAAGTTTTTGGTGTATTAAAATAGGTAATTAAATGTTAGGTATATTATATTATATTATATTATATGAATACCATTAAAGTTATGTTATTTAGAAGAATTAAGACCTAACCCTAGACTTGAGATATTAATTGGTATCAAAATTTAAGAATTGATTATAGAGTTGGGGTGAGTTGTTGGGTCTAGGTTAAACATGAATAATATTGGTGTCTACGGACTAGTTTATTTATAAATATTATATATTTGATAGATTGGAAACGGTCTGAGGCATTGAAGAAAGGAAGGACATTGGTAGATTAGCTTACTTTACTTCGGTTCTTCGGTTGAGGTAGGTTATGATTTTTATTCTATATCATAGATAGACTCTTAATAGTGATTGATATTCACTCTTAATATGTGTGAAGTTTACTACGCATTTAATTGTTGTGGTTTGGATGGTTGATATGTTGTTGTGATTGGTCTAAAATCCCGAGGCCATGAAATCCATAATCTTGAACTGGCCCTATCAAAAATGGTGCCTTGAATAAAGAGGGCTTGATGAAATATTGTTAATGAAATGGAATGTAATCATAAGGAATGATAAATTAATTATATTTGGATCGGGTGTCATGTTCCAACACGATATATTTGGATCGGGTGTTACATTCCAACATGATATATTTGGATCGGGTGTCACATTCCAGCACGGTAATATTAAAGGAAAATAAATTAAAATTACTTAATACTACCCAATCTCCAAAAACTCATATTTCAATAGAGTGCGATGTGGAGGCTTGAGTCCTTATGTGTGATCTTGATATTATTGACTGGTTATGTAATTGTTCATTAGTTGCCACCTGTTAAGTGTTGTTGTTGATTTTTCACTATTATTTTATGTATATTAATTTCTATTTTAAGTTGGCCGATGATACCTACTCAGTACATGTTGTCCTGTACTGACCCCTACTTGTATCTTTTCTTGTTTTATTTTGTGGAGTGCAGCGAGTGTTCCACAGACTTCGACTCGACCTCAGGTCTAGTCTGTCTCAAGTTCATCGGATTTAAGGGTAAGCTATCCTCCTAGCTCGTGATGAATTCTCTCGATTATGACATGGTGTCTTTAGTTTTCAGACACATTTTGTTATTTGTTTATTTTAGTGTTTGATACTTCCAGACTTAGTTTTAGAAATTAGATGTCCTTAATGTGATGACTTTCAGGTTTTGGGAAAAAACGTATTTATTTGAGCTTCCGCGTTATTGTTATATTTATTAGTTGGGGTTTGTATCGTTGGTTCTCCCACCTAGGAAGTTAAGTGTGGGTGCCACTCACAGCCCTTTTTGGATCGTGACAATTCCCCTTTATACTACGCAATGGGTATAGATATAACTACTTAGATAAGAGAATTAACTATAATTCATTCTAGAGTATAAGGGTGGGACAAGGCAAAATAGGGGAGAGAGGGCTAAGATTCTGTCTCGCCCTGTCCTGCTTTGGCGGGCCGGTTCCCGCTTTGGCGGGCCTGCCCTGGTGGGATGATCCCTCCCTAGCGGCGATTACGGGAACGGTTTCTCAAGAAGACTTTTCCTGGGAGTATTCCCTTTCCTAAATCTCTTTATTGACTCTCATGGTTATGACTTAGTCCAACTTGACTCCCATAGCAGAATTTTGGCGGGGTTTATCCCAGAGTCGAACCCAGCGCTACACGTTTGAAAAGCTTTCCCCTATTATCTTATCATAAACAAACATGCACACCACAAAAATCTATTCATCATCCACATTAAACCAATAACCTCATGATAACTAGACGTTGTTTTAGCAACGACTAAAATATTGAGTTCCCATAAACTCAATCACATAGTCAAAATAATTATGTTAGATAAAGATACAATTTAACAATAAATAAAGAATTGAGTTCCCATAAAATCAATCTAATAGTCAAAATTATTATGACAAATAGACACACAATTTATCAACAACTAACATATTGAGTCCCCATAAACTCAATCCAATAGTTAAAATAATCATGATCACAAGTACAACATAATTCGAACTCTCAATCTTAAGTCTTGATATAATAAGCACCTGACACAACATTAAGGCCTTTAACATAATTTCAAGATCAACCCAAACAATGCATAGATAAAAAATCAGTATCACATTGTTTAAAACCAGTTATGAAATACGTTTAGAAAATCTTTCATAACACCAATTCCACTATTATGCAGCAATAGCCTCTTTCTCGCATGGTTCCCAACCAAACTGTCCTGAAATTAGAGTTTCTCCACAGTCATAAATCATTCTTTTTCCTTACCATTTTTACGATCGGAAGTCCATCCACAATTAAGAGTTGTATTCCCTCACATAAGTATGTCATTTAACACGTCAGAAAGTCATTCATTAATCATATTTTGGTTTATCATTAGACCATTGCACATAATCAAATTATGACTCTCTATTTTATCACAAGTTTACAGAAACCCAAGCAATCATATCTCACATAATCTCAAGAATTCAGGCAAGTACACTTCACCCACTAGCAGATCTTTCAGGCAATACTATGCACATAATCACATCATATCATTTAGGGAAGTACACTTCACACCTTGACGGTTATTCAAGAAACACGCTGCATATAATCACAATTCAAGGCTACATTACACAAGCAAGTCATTTTATTTAATTATTTCTCTTTATGGATGACCAGATACCAATTGAAACCTTCTCGATTATAATTTCTCTTGCTTGTGTCCCATCAGCCATAACAACGGCATCAAGTTTACTTTTTTGAGATACCAATTGGAATCTAGAGATACCAATTAGACTCAACCCATACCACAAGCGACAAATCGCACGAAAGGAAAGAAGAAATGAAACGACTTCCTAGAATGCTTCATAGCTTTCCGAAGATTAGATGTGGACGTCAACACACCAATCCATAATAGTCTATTCCACACTTGCTCTTTTACTAGGAGACCGGTAACTTGAGATCTGATACAACTTATCATGACCCAACCCACCAGGCCATACGGGCACCTACTTTAACATCTAGATAGGAGAACCCTTACAGAAATAACATGCGGAAGTTTAACAATTGCCAAATACCAACCTAAAATGTCAAAAATACACCATAATTGAAAATTTTAAAACTCTAAGTTTTATTACTAGAAATATACTAACACCCCCAAGATTACTAGTCTAAACAAGTACAAGAGTTTTTAAAAATACAGAGTATAAATAAAGTAATGACACAACTCTCACCATAAGGAAGGAAGAGTAGAAGCTGTTGGAGAATCATCTTCGTCTTTACCTAAGAAACATCACTGGCCCTACAACCAGACTATGTCAAGTGGCATAGTAAGAGTAGTATCAGTAAAAACAACATGTATTGGTAGGCATCATCAGTCCACCCGGTACCACTACATAATATAAAGAAATCAATGAGAAGAAAATATGCTCTTAAGAAATACACCACCAAATCTTTATGCACAACTTTTACTATTCTTGATAACCTCATTAAATTCGTTCAATCTAAATTTTCATCCCTTCTAGTTGGTCCTCTGCCAATTCTAATACAAATCAAGTCCTAACCCTTCTATCACATAAGGAGTTTCCAAACTATAGGCCACTACTAACTTTGTCTAACAAGTCTATTACCTTTAGCTTTCATACCAACACTTGGCCCTAGAATGATTAATATCTCACTTGAAAGAGGTAAACATTTAAGTAAACTAAGACTTACCTCATAACCGTACTGGTCCCACCATGGTGGGACCTATCCTACTCTGGCAGCCTCGCCACAGTAGGATGCCTCCCACCAAAGTGGCCTGGCCGGAGATAGAAACTCTGACTTCTCCCTCAATCCCCCTTTTTCATATATACCAATAGGACACTATTAATATCTGACTCTTAGTCACTAATCTTACTAAACCACACATCAACTGATCTCCATTTATTTACCATGGCCTGACACCTACGATACGGATGCATCTAGCAACCATAACATAATATAAACATGCATATATAGAAACACATTACCAATTTACCATTTTAAGAGAAATATACAATTTCACCGTGTAAATCTCAATTACAACTATTAACATGGTAACACTTGGACCTTCGGTCATTTCATATAAATTATTACACAGAAAGGGGATGCTCAATTATCATCAAGTCAGTTTATCTATCATCACACATATAGTCAAGATTAATTTATAGATGATAGCCACATAATGATTCTCTCATGGAATTCATACCCAAACTATTAGTGTGTCAGCGTGACACCCGATCCAATATTTAGTATGTGTTAGAACGTGATATCCGATCCAATATATGTGTCAAAATGTGACACCCGATCCAATATATGTGTTAGAACGTGACACCCGTTCTAATATATATGTCGGAATGCGATACCCGATCCAATATCACAGTCACAATGCATAATCACAGTCCACAATGAATAGTTCACATACTTGCACAATCAAGTAATCAGTCCCATTGCATGTAATTATTCACAAATAGTCATTTCATTAGTTTTATTTTATCTTATTTCATGAACGCGCATTACTCAACCATTTCACATGGAACTGTCACTATGAACGCACATATACACACACACTCAAACATACACACACACATACACACACACACACACACACACACATATATATATATATATAATGATCAATAGCCCCAAATTGGACCCCTCTTGATTATCACAAGTCTTAGGATCTCACTCTAACCCAACAATTTCCTTACACATTAACTTTACAAGGACCATCAACCATATCAACAAGAAATATTAAGATTAACAATCAAGAACTAGACTATCATTACTGGTCACAACATAATCATAACTCACATAGTATATTCCTACCATATACAACAATAACAACACATTCAGCCATCCAGACTCCATGCTCGAAGGCCTAAACATGAAATCTCCCATCAATCTACGATACATTATGCAATAGGAACAGATTTATAACTATTCAATTAAGAAACCTAGCCTACCTAGGAGCCAAGCAACTGTTGCAGAAGTTTGATCACGAACTTTGACTCCTTTAGTGAAACTTTAGCTTGTTCTTGGTCTAAATTAATAGTATAATACAAAATCAATCACAAATGACTAAAATATTTTCAGATTATATGCAAATCCCAAATCCTAGGCCAAACTCGTGATTTTTTCACTCAAACTAGGGTTTTTCTACCATTAGTTTCAAGCCAAAACCCTCCCTCAATGATCACCCACCAATAATTGTGGATTCTAGGAATTGAATTACAAGTTTAGGGAGTAAATTACTTACCTTTAGCACAATTGGAGTGGAAACAGTAGAAAATTGCCCTAGATCGCTTTTGGTCTTTTAAGAACGAATTGGAATGAAATAAACCCTTCTGGGGGTTTTTCCAACTTTAAATTCCGTCTGTCCCGCCAAAGCGAGACCATCCCGCTCTGGCTGTCCCGCCATAGCGGCCTAATTCCTGCCACAGTAGCTTCAGCACAGACAGTGCTTGGTAAAAATGGCATAAATCTTTACTCCAAACTCCAAATGAGGAAAATTCGGTGGCATTGGAAAGAAGAATCATAGAACTTTAATTTGATAGGTCATGGGCCACCAAATTCATTATAGGCTGAAAGATATGGTCATTTGAAGTTGACCCAAGTTTGAACTCAAGTTCAAAACTAAATCGAAAAGACACTTTCAACTCAACTTTGAGATAGGAGTATAGCACGACCTTAATTCACAACTAATGCACTCATATATCAAGGTATTGATCCTAATCTTATGACGAAAGAGATATGATACTTTTATCGTAGATATTTTTTAGTAACGACGGGCTAAATCGTTACAATAATCTTGGAGCATAACATGTGGAATATTATGATATGAAAACATAAACTCATGCCCTGAAAAAAATTATTTGTTATGATGGGCATAAATTAAAGACCAACACAAAATAGGGGAAAAGTGAAAATAACCCCCACTATTGAAAAATCACTATTTTTTTGGTTAAAATTTTATACTGAAAAATGTTTAGTGGCTATTTTCACAGATATTTTGATTGAATTAGTCAGAAAAAATTAATAGTATTTTCACACCGAAAAATTTGAAAATTTCCCAGTATTTCAGTGAAAGTTTGTTTTCTAGCATACATTTTTCCTGAGTTGGTTCAATAGAAAATGAATAGAAAAATTATACTTTATAACATAAATTTTTCATTGATTCATGATGAAATAAACCTCCTCTTTTTAATAGTCACCTTTTGAACTTCCCTTTCTTTTTTCTCCTTTTCTTCTTCTTCAAAAACTTTCCTATCCCGTTTATTTTTTATAGTCTTTTGGGCCGTCTTTTAAGAAGAAAATAGTAGGTAATAAAGGCTTTGTGGACATGTTTGGAAATTTAAGCCACATATAAGTAATTGCGTTGAAAGATTTTGAAAAAGAATTGTCCACTTTGGAGAAAATAAGCTGTTTTTATTTTTTTAAATTTTTTAAATATGGAATATTATCATCATTTTATTGAATTGTCTACTTGCTTGTCGTTGCATTTTCAAAGTAAATTCAATGGATACTGTAATTAGCAATTTTGTAGGAATAAAGCTATATATCATAATATCATTCAGCGCCTCTCACGTATGAGGTGTCGTATTATTATACTCATTTTGAATTGGTTATTTTGAGAAGCTTTCTTCTATGAATATTGGCACATGATACCTTGGTCAATCTCACATTGAAATAAGAGAAAGGAATTTTAAAAAGTCATAGTTAAAGTTGAACGTGTTTTAAAAAATTCACTTGTGTCTAAGGTTAAAGTTAATAATATGTGTTATGAGCTTGGATATTCATACCACATTTCTAGAATTAACATCAAAAGCATAGGGTTGATTTTCTAGATGGTCATTCAACTTATAATTATTATCTCATAAAATTATTTTCTTTGTTGAAGAAAATTAAAATCATGAAAAGACAAAACCACATGCTCCACTGCTTATTTTCCCCGTCAATTCCTTTGAATTTTTATTCCAAAAGAATACCATCAATTCAACAACAAAACCACTCATACCTGATAATGTAAGGGAATTTGATTATTATTTTTTATCATAAACATTCGCCAATTATTTTTACGAACTTGATCTCGATAAATATGTAAATTTAGAAATTTATCTTGAACAATTGAACTTTCTCGAAATGAGTATGAGGACCTCAAAAAAAATAATTCTTTTCGTCGTATGAGCTTAGGTGAATGAAATTTCCTATTTGATTTTTTAAGCGGACGAAAGAGACTTTGGTCCAAAAATATTTATTGCGTTTTGGTATGGATGCCCCCGTGATGTTGTGTCATTTGGGATGAGAATCATTGTTCAAGCGGTTGCGGTTATGAAAACAATACATAAAAGATGATGTATGAAAGTTGACAAATGATAGAGAGTTGGTTGATGATGCTACAAGAAAATATGGGACCATGTGAGATGTGTGAAGAAGACTTTGGTTATGTCATATAAGGGATTATTTGAATAAATAAAATTAGTTGTAGTCACCTTTTAGATAGTTTTCTTTTCTCTTGTTGATAAAGCTTCTTAAAAATTATGTTTTTCCAATTGACTTGTACTTGAAGCTAGGGACTCTTTTGGACTCTTGAATGAAATAACATACCTAAAAAAAAATTATATTTTCTGTATTGGGGCAAAATTTGTCTAGACCACGTGGCAGTGATAGGAATGATCATACACCGAAGGAACTTGTCAAATAAGTGAAGCCTCGGAAGAATGACACTTTGGAAAGGATCCTCTTGGGAAAGGGTAGGAGATGATGTCTTGTGTCCCGTGAGGACGTGGATAAAGACACAAAGGATATAAAGGTGTCAAAAGATACGAGTGCAAGGACGAGCTCGTACAGACGTTAATGTGGCAGGAATATAAGTTGGCACTAGCAATGACATCACCACATGGCTCATTGCGATTGGAGTTGTTACCTTTATGCACGGTTGGAATTTTCTGATTGGTTAAGGCCTCACTATTGTAACCTATAAATAGCTGTACATCTTTCACTTGCAAGAGCATTGTGAATCCAAGGAATACAATAACAATGTACTACTTTCTCGAGCATCAAGTTTACTTTTATCTTGTCTAAGCTCTTGCTTAATACATTCATACGAGGATACTCTCAGAGAGAGAAAGGGCTTGAGCCCTCAGACTCACTCTTAATAACTAATCAAATATTCAGACTGCTAGTAAACGAATCTAAAAAGAGTTAGATTAAGATGCATGCTCTTGATCTCAAACGGACATTTTTTTTTGCTTATAAGCAAGAAATTCACTTGGTTTCCCCAAAAACATTTTTCTTCATACCAAACACACCCTAGAACTCAAACTAGGATCTAGCAAAACCATTAGTATGAGTGATTGATTTCCTTAATTATATCATCAGCACATTTAATTTCAAATGCATGATGAAGTTAACACGTTTATCAGAGACATTTTATACAGTAAGATGTTTGTCAAAGTCAGATTTGAAGTGTAACATTACCAATCTAATTTAAGTTTTTTTCCCCATTATAATTACAAGAAAAGTTTCATCTTTGCTAGTCAAGAAGTACATGCAGAGCACAAGAAATGCCACTACTATTGCAAAGGATCCTTGAAAAATAAATCCAGATGCAATATTTCAATGTAGGAGTTCCAAAAACAAACAAGATTAAATAATCAAAGCACACAGCAAGAATACATATCACATCAAGTCCTACAGGTTGCTGCTCCAGATGCTGCTGGCTAGCGGGGAGACGATAGTTCTCTCTCACAACCAAAGTTATTGTCTTCCAGTTCACTCCAGTTTATATTATGAGAGCTATTGTTGATACTGGGCTCTGAACTAGCATTGCTGCTCGTTGCAAGTGGCGAGTCAGAAACACTACCTGTCTTATTCTTTGTCGAGCTAGACTGGATACCGTTTGCTGAAGAAGCAGAGACTCGTGTCAGGACTGGGTGTAACGTTCCATTAACACTTCGCCTTATATCCTGTTCAAAAGAGGTCCATAAACTTAAATGTAGGAAATAGACAATGCAGGTATGCTCGAGACCTTATTAACAAATGCATTAGTAGTTCACATCTAAATTTGAATATTTAAGGAAATAGAATGAGCATTTAGAAGTTATGTACCATGTGCCGTAGAGCCATATCCAAAGACTTTTTGGAGAATGATCTTCCAAAGCCTGTATTTTCCCGGGACAGAGATTTCTTGGAGGAATTTTCATGAGATAGATTATCATCTTGCTTCGGGGGAGCTAATTTCCTCATGTTTACTACCCTTTCAACCATCTGTGAGCCGATCAACACAGGGTTCACATCATCTTTCTCAATACCATAGCCCTTACTCTTGGAAAGCAGAGTGGTTGCATTGCTCAAAATAGTAGCTGTTGTTGCTCGTCCTCTAGAAGGAGAACATGATTTCCGTCTGGGTTTTCCATTAGTGGTAGAGTGTCGTGCGCCAGGTGCAGTTGGTCTTCCCCTAGATGCAGATGCAGGCCTTTTAGGCACCAATGTCTTAGAATTGACAGAAGAATCACGCGAAAGACTTGGTGTCTCCAAGGGTTTCAATGGCCTAGACTTCACAGTTGGAGAGGTGCCCTGAGATTGTGCAGTTTTTTTCAATGTTGTGGTACCCGTTTTTGTCAATGAAGAAGATCGAGACCCAGACATTGATACAATAGGAATGGACGATGGAGTTGATGGTCGACGAGTTGGTGTTGCTGACCTTGATGTTGACTTGAAAGCAGCAGGTTTGGAGGGTCTACCGGTTGGGGTAGAAGAGCGTGGAGCTGCTCTTGTTGGAGTTGAAGATCTTGCTGTGGAAGCAACAGGCTTAACAGAAGGCAATGTCGCTCTTGAAGTAGGAGTAGAAGCTCTTGAGGGCTTGGATGCAGAACTACGAGGACGTCCAGTAGGCGTTGCTGACCTTGTGGAAGTTGCCTTTTTCCCCCCTGACGATGAAGGCTTTCCATTTCCAGCAGAAGAGTTTTTGCTTCTGGACATTTCTGACTGTCCAGTTGAATGGAGCCCTTCCAGTGAGTTTGCAGGCTGCAACATCAAGCAGTTAAGATTAACACAAAGTTTTGCAATCCAACTCAAAATATCTGCAACAGCATGTGCTAATAGAGAAGACGTAAAATTTCTTCAGCTCAGAACATCACTATTAGCATTTAGTGGCGAAATTTAGTATACTATCGTATCAGCCTTCAGTGTAATCAGTCCACCTCAAAATAAATGAAACAGCATACTAAATAGAGAAGATAGAGAATTTCTTCAACTGAACAGCATTCAGCGTCACTAAAATGAGTATATTATTGTATAAGCATTCAATGGAACTATAATGAGCATATTGTACCTGAGCTATGTCCTGCTCAATGCTTATTTTAGGCTCAGGAGCAGTTGTACTGGAATCTGTCTTAATTTTACAGTCTTGACCAGTTGAACTAGAATTCGTCACAATCTGGTACACCCGAATATTCTGTTCTTCCACCTCTGGTAATGGATTTGAAGGAGTCTGAGGTGGTGAAAGGAGCCTGAAAACCAAATTAGCAGATAAAATATTGATGTATAATGGCAGAACCATCACGCAGCACTGTATTTTCATGGAACAAGGAATATGCAATTTAGCTGTGGTTCACTACATCATGACTAGCAGCCTGTTTCCAAATTCCAATAAGGAAGGCTGATCTCCAAAAGCATACTTAACCATTCAACCAGAATGTTATAGACGTTGGAGAAAAATAACTTTCCTTTTCTTGAAGACGTGGAAAATGAAGCAGAATCAATACAGTCGCACATGATTATTTTTCTCTTTCAAAGGAAGTGTGTAAGCTTAAATGTACCAACAGATAACAGTCCCTATAGTGCACAAAATAAATGCACAGAATCTTGGTTTAGAAGAATGGTACACCTTACTCAATCTTGACATATGTGCCCGTTTGATCTTCTTTCTTTCATAATATCCCTAGTATGAGATAATGAACCTTATAATGCTAGTGGAGAATGTTCTCTGGTTTGTCACAAACAGAAGATCTATTTAAACCAAATCCTAATTTAGCAATGACTATAAAGCTTCTTTTTTATGTGATAAGTCCCTACAACAATCAAAAACTTCTATAGTTCATTACAAAAGTTTGAAACAAAGATATATTTCACAGGGTTGAAGAAAGAAGACAACACCAATCAGTATATCCTTTGAAATATTTTACTATCGATGCTCCACAAAAATATAAAACCAAAAGCCACTAACTATGACGCTGCTCTAGGCAAAATTACCTCATATAGTATTGACCTTTTTAGATTCTCTTTTTAGCATTTCTTTTTTATAACTAACCTGCTTAGAGTCCAATGAATTGAACAAAGGTGAAAGTAAAATGCTAGACAACTTCCTCAAAACAAAATCACTACCACCTCACGACACACTAAATCATTTTGAACTCCCAAATAAAATGTCACCAACATACCGTCTGTCCATAAACGGTTAGAGCTTAAGCTATTCAGTTGCTTCTTTTTTATCAAAACAATAAATAACAAGTAACGCGTCAAAGCAGAAGAAAGATATGCAATAACAGAATGTGTCATCACTCGGCCAGTACAGAAAAGTTATAGTTGTAAATACCAGTCATAGTCATTCTTGTCATTCTCAGAGTTTAAAAGATAATCTTGATTAGCAGGCTTTGTTGATGTCCCATTTGATAACAAACAGAAGTCAACCTCTGAGCCTGCAATTAATAAAAATGCCAACTTTATACATATATATAAGAAGCAAAGAAAACTTCCAAGGCCAGACTGCAAAACTTCAAAGTTGACTGTATTCTAGATTTAGAATTAAAGATCATGCATTTAATAACAATTTATTAAAGTGGGGATGGAAAGAACCACTATATGGCAAGACTACATTTATTTTTTATTCTATTTCTGGGAAAATATTGCTACAAATTGACAATGCTGGAAAAAATCATCTATAATATCAATACCTAATTGCTGATCCAATTCCTCAGAGTTACATTTAGCCAGTTGATCATTCATGTCCTTTTCGCTGCGTCGCATCTCAAGAAACATTGCAAGATCTTCATCTACCTCCTTCATCACCATACCTAAAGTCCTTTCTTGTGGCCTACATTGCACTGATGTCTGCATACCAAAAATCCAATTTTTTAACAAATCAAAATCAAATCTTTACAAAATAAAAAATACCCATTTTCAAGAACCACTAAAGGATCTACTTCTAAATGAAAAATATACAACATAGATTCAGAAAATGAGCAAAACCCATAAATTTAAATGCCTAATAAACACCAAAAACCCGTAGTTCTTCAACGAAGGAACAATAAAAATGTTCAGGCAGATCATTGGATCTGACTTGAAAAATGGACACAAATGACAAAAAGCCAACCATCTAGATTATCATAAAGTTCCAATCTTTACTATCAAAATCCTTCAACTGTTTTACACTTACTCACTAACACCCTTAGAAAAAAATAAGTTTATCAAGATTCAAGAACCATACATAAACATTGCACCAGAAAAAAAATATAACAAAAGGAAAACAGTAAATCTCACAAATCATTAGATATACTTACAGCCATTGTCACAACAATATAGCTTGAAGATTGTATTAGTAAATTCAAAGCTTAAAAAAAAGGTGGGGTGGGGGTGGGGGTGGGGGTGGGGGTGGTCAATGGCAGCTAGTATCAGTTGAGAAAAAATGTCAGATGATGAGAGCAAGAAATGTGGGGGGTTATAAGAAGTTAACAAAAACTTTAGAACAAGAAT
This sequence comes from Solanum dulcamara, assembly GCF_947179165.1. Classification (NCBI taxonomy): domain Eukaryota; kingdom Viridiplantae; phylum Streptophyta; class Magnoliopsida; order Solanales; family Solanaceae; genus Solanum; species Solanum dulcamara. The sequence goes on from NC_077239.1 coordinate 9,243,139, forward strand.
GAAATCAAAGTGTGTTGTTGGATTCTCCTTTGATAAGCAAGTCATACAGTGATGTGCACAAGAAAACACAGAACTCAGGGAGAGTAGTAGAGTTTGAAATCAATACAAATTTCTATTGCCATCAATTCCCTAATATGTCCAACCAAGATGGTATAATTACTTATTTACCCTTATTTATTTTTATTCAAAATTCAAATCTATAATAAAGTATAGGTTTTGAATTTTTATTATTGTCCATAATTATTATGTTGTGCTCGATTTTTTTTTTAAAAGATAAATTGTGTCGAATTCATATTAGATCATTAAAAAATACATTAATTTTGAAAGATTCGACAGAGAGAATGTGGCAATGTTTTTGAAGATACAGAATAACACATAGCAAAATTAAATTGATTCAATAAAACTAACAAAATTCCTATTTATTAGTGATTATGTCAAGTTGAAGTGACCAATTCAAATTCAAAAGTGTTTGCCACCTTTAATGTTCGTAAGCAACTTTCTTAATTGATATGTGACTTCTTCTTCTTCTTTTTTGAAATCTTATTTGGAAATTTGTATTACCAATTTTTAATAAGATCAAAAGATTACTAAATTTGTTGCTTGGAAAAATGTTAAGGAGATCTATGAATAGTATGAAAAATCTCAACTATATAGTAACTTTTTAAGTATGGCCAAATATGTAAGAAAATTAATGTTTGTCAGTATTAACTCATTAAAATTATAGTAGAATTAAAACAGTAATTATCGAAAAGAGGTTGCTTTGTCATTCACTGCAACCCAATGTTTCTCTTAAAATTATATATGCATTCAGAAATGTATTTAGAGCGAGCTATATGATGCAGCTATTTTAAATTATTGTATCGTGTAGTTTTCTTTTGGATTATGCTTTAAATTCTATTTTAAGTTTTAGGAATAATTATGCTACATGGTCATTCGGCAAAAATAATTATCAAAAAAATAGTCATTCGTTGTATAGGTATGTATAGCCAGTGTATAATTCATGTATAGTTAAGCTCTATTCAGTTTTTAAGTATATCATAATGTATATTCAGTGTATAGCTAATGTATAAGTAATCTATATTGTATAGTCAATGTATACTTTCTATGACTTTTGACAAGCTATATTGTATAGTCACCTTATATATTTTATAATTTTAATTATTTTTTTATGTAAATAAAATGTGACTATATTTATTATAAATTAATTAATTTATTATATATATTTAAAATTATCCTTTTAAGTTTAAACAAGTTTAGCCCATAATCTAATGGGATGACACTTAAATAGTGGCCTCGGGAAAAAAGTTCAAAACCTGTGAAATGAGGCACATAAATTACATTCACATATTATACCAATTAATAGTTAGCCTTTTTAGATTTTGAAATAATTGATGTGTGAACTTTTTGCCAAAATTAAGGAAGACATATGTATTAGGTGCATAATAAGAGGATCATTTCATAATCATATGCTAACTTTTTGCACCCAAGTCATATTTCAAAGTGAATAAAGAGGATTTGTCAATATCTTTTAGTTTGTGGGGTATCCATTTATTCCATTGCACATGTTTGGGACAGAGGCTTCATACTTTATAATAAGTAAAATTTTGATTTATTCATTTCATAAAACAATTTTCATCTCTACCTTTTTGTTCTTTTAGCCTATGCTATTGTTTTTCTAGCTCTTTATACTCTTTTTGTCTTAAAAAAAATAATCATTTTCTTGTGATATAAGATACTATCAAACAATAGGAAACTTATTTATAAGTTTATTGTAATCCATCAAAATCAACAATAGGTATTTTAACGAGTCTATTGGTTTTGTAGTTTTATTTGATTTTAGTTTTATGTATTTTATGAGATATTTTTTATTTTTACATATAACAAACTTGAACATAACTCACGAGAGATCTTTACATAGTTACTTTCTTCCAATTAAATCGTAAAGAGTTATATGTATTTACTCATTTACATTGTCTTAGCAGGAAGTCCAAATGAAAGGAAAAAAATGCTACTGTAATTATTATTATTGGGATATTCATATATATTGTCCTAGATATTTTTTTAGTATATATCAGCCATATAGAAACAATGTAACATAAAAAGGAAATTTGTTAAAATGCTTGTCTAGTATCAGTGCTATATCAAAATCAGCAGCACTGAAAAGCAAAAAAGAAAAGGTTTAATTTTACTGATTATTTTCATCCTTGTCTTTATTTTTTAGGGGAGTAAGGGGTTTGGGGTGGGGGTTGGGGGGGTGGGGGGTTGGTAAGAGAGTAATTTGAATTTATACAAAGTTTAGTAGCACGATGTTGACATGATGAATATATTTAATAACGTAAACAAATACACCATGCACAGATATCAAATTAAGAAATGTCTACAAGTGAGAAAAAACAGATGTCACAAGGTCACTATATATATTTGTAGATTACAAGTTTAAGCAAGAGACTAATTCACACACTTTGACTGACTTTTCTTGTTTGCGCTTATGCATCTTAGGCCATTTGCATTGAATTATATTAAAATTTAAATATTTATTTTGTCTAAATAAGTTTTAATCGTTAAGATCTTTTATCCAATTCTGATTCATCGTGAGTGACACTCACACTTAATTCTTCAGTGGGAGAACCAACTCCTAATCCAATTCAACTCATCAAACCATTTATAAAAGATAGTTATTATAGAAAAATACTAAGAAGCCGTTTTAAAAAAATACTCATAAGCTCGGTCAATTACCAAGAATAATATGCGAAAAATAACCTCTAGAATCTAAAAGTTATAGTACCAAAACTCTAAATAGTCACAAATGGGGATGCAATCTTGAAAATTAGAAATCATAAATGTTATACCCCAAAAATTACCAAAACACCCTTAGACTTAGTGTGCTCGCATAACGTATCACCCCTAACTTTTTTTTATTACCAATTCGAGGCTGAAATATCGATCGGGGGGAAATCATGTGGAAAAATGATCTCAGTTGAATTTTAGGCCTACTAGATCAAAAGATAATTTTTTGGGGAAAAATTGCAATTCTAGAGAAGTGCGCAACCAGTCCACGTCGCAGACCTGCTCCCCCGGAGTGCATTTTTCTCCTTGGCTAAAACAAATCTGACCAAAAATCAAATTGGCCATATATTTACTTCAAGAATGTGTTTTATGAGTTACTCATAAAATGCATTCACTGAATGTGTTTTATATGTATTTTGTTCGCACATTTTTTAGTTTCAGTGAGAGACATTCCAGTCTTTTCTCCACCTTTTCCAAACTTAACCCAAGACATTTCGGGACTGAATTTAACCCTTTATCACTACCCAAAGGTGTTTTCTTCCCATTCACCCTTAGAAACTTTTGAGAGCGAGAAGTAGAGAGGAGGAGAAGACCTAGGGTTTTTGAATTTCAAGCGAGGTCTTCAATTTTTGAATAGATAAACATCATTGTAGGTATGTAAGGCTAACCACAACGTTGGATTGAGTTCGTCCACGTGCCCTACATCTTATTCTATCAATTGTTGAGAATGAGTTCAGTCTAACCTAGTTTCTTGAATTCTGAATAAGTTAATTCTTCTTCTATTTTTATTTTTTTTTTGGGAACAGACCCTACACGAGGCTCCCACCTCTCGTGCACAGTCAGGGGTTGAGCAACCCCCCCAAGCCTTAACATAAATAACAAAAGTAAAAATACAAGGAGGGGGACATAAACCTTACCTCCGATCCTATGGTGGTTCATAAGTCAGCTAACCTATTAAGGTCGGCTAACTCATCCCCGAAACAAAAAAGGGCTAACTATAACTAGAAAGCAGTAAACCTATGAGAGGACTCCTCCCGGTACAATTCGACTAATAAAGCATAAATGAGGGAGACTCTCCCCTTCCATGAGAAAACAAGAAAGTAACCTACACTAGTCCTATTCAACTATGCTACGTACCATACATAGCTAAATTGAAAGAAGAACAAGTATATGAACCTTCTATCTCGCATGGGATGGGAAAATTCTTTTCATCTTTGCCCTTTTTAGTCTTGTCATACCAGGTAAGTCCCAATGGAAGGTTGCATCCACTTCAGGATTGAGCATATATCAGCTAAGGAGGATGAAGGTAGTGTAAGTATATTGAGTTGTAGCAACCAGCATCCTTGGAGTTGTTGAGGAAGGCCTTGAAAAAGCTTATTGCCTGCTGCAAATTGAAGATGTAGTAGCTTTGCTTGTGGCTATTGTTATGGAGTAGAACTGCTGCTGCCTTGTACCTAGGCCATTGATGCTGTGGTTGTTCAGCCCAGCTAGTAGATGATCTTCTTTTGTGCCTATATTCACAAACAAGCACCTGCAAGAGGATCCAAATAATTTGGTATGGTTGCTGCAGGTAGTGAAGGATGTTGGAGGGTGCTGGAGAGCTCCTGGTATGTGGATCTGCAGATACAAATAGCCAAGGAAGCAAGCAATGAAGCTTGCTGCAGTCCTGTAACCAGTTTGTTGTTGCCTCTGTAGCTGAATTGGTAATATGCTTGTTGTAGATCCCTCTTTTGGATTTGGGATACCTGCATAGACAACCAAAAACAGAAAAATACACAAACAAGCAAATGTGCATCTCCTTGTTGCTTCCTTTGTGATTAGGTTGCTTGTTGGTGTCAGTTACACAAGAAGGGAGGTTCTTTGTTGTGATCAGGTTCAACTTCTTGGAGTACCTGCACAGATAAACAAAACTAACAAACCACACAACCAAAGAATTCTGCAAGCTGTTGTAACCATTATTATTAACTTGTATTTGTTCCTTGTGTGCTGCAAGTTGTTGGAGGTGTTGCTGGAGTTTGTTGATGTTAGAGAATGTAGATGGCAAGCTGAGGGTGCTGCTCTATAGAATTCCCAGGTTATGGCAGCCCTTATAGCAGTTCCAAAGATGGTCTTCATAAAGGGATGAAGAAGAATAAAGCCAAAAGCTGGAGTGGATGTTATGGGATTGTTTCTATGGAGTCCTGGTGAGCAGCTCCAACTTTTTCTGATGGAATAGCTCCCCAGTTGTTGATGTACCTAAGCAAGAACAATCAAACAAAGACAAGCAACCAAACAAACACAAAAACCAGGAGGGAATTGTAATTCTGCACAGTCCTTGTGTAGGCCTCTTAGTGAAGGTATTTGTTTTGGTGGTTGTATCTGTGATGTGCTCTATGTAGGTGTTGATAAAACATGTTGATGAATCCATCCTGACATCTGCAGCTACACAACAAATAAGAACCAGCAAGACATGGTTTGCACAAGGAGCTGCTGTAGGTGTTGAGCTATTAGAGAAGGCATAGATGGAGTGGATAAGCTTCTGTAGGTTTGTGTGCAGCTCCAAGTTTCTTTCATAGTATGAGAGGTTAAGGAACTTGTTGGAGCATGCTTCACAGAAAAGAAGGCCCTCTCTTGTGATCTGGTTTAGGTTGCTTATGTGTGGCTCCCCAGTAGTTATTGCACCTAAACAAAAACAATCAAAGGAATACAGACAACCAAACAAGCACCAAAAACAAGAGGGTTCTCTATTTCTGCACAATCCTTTTGTTTCAGTCATGGAGAGTCCTGTAACAGTGGTGTCATCTATGTATTTGTTGTTAAAGCATGTTGGTGTATATTTCCAACAACCTGCAAATACACAGCAAATAACCAAAGACAAGCAAAGACCTGTACAGGTTAATAGAAAAGAATGGATCTCAAAGAGAATTTTGGAGCCTGTTAGCATTTTCCATATCGCTCGACTAACGTCTCCACTTATCCGTTTGAGCTGAAACTTCATGAGGTATGCACATATAGCCTTTTCTTTAGCCTTGTAAGATTTGAAGGCTTTTTTCCCAAGTTGGAGCTTCCATATAGCAAATTTCTTCCTTTTTAAGCGTAAGACAGCTGAAATTTTCACGGTCGCTCGTCTAACGCCTCCAATTGTCCGTTTGGGCTGAAGTTTCTTGAGCCTAGTCAAAATAGTATATTCTGCAATCCTGCAAAGTTTGGGGGCCTTTGGACAGGTCCACATGCTGCACCTTACCCTGCACCTGCTGCCCTGCTGAAGCTTAGGGGTTGCAGGGTATTTGGAAGTTGTATTTGTGCTCTTCTCTATGTATTTGTTGTTAAAGAATGTTGATACATCACTCCAGTAACCTGAAATAATACAATAACCAAAAACAAACAAAACAGAGCTTGCACAAACTAGCAAAAAGGAAGGGACCTCAGTAAGAGCTTTGGAGGCTACTATCTTTTTCCAAGTCGCTCGACTAACGTTTCCAAATATCCGTTTGACCTGAAACTTCATGAGGTTTGCATATATGGACTTTTCTTTATCCCTGAAAATTTTGAAGGCCTGACTCCCAAGCTGGAGATTCCAACTAGCAAGTTTCTCTCTCTTTAGGCTTAAGACAGCTGATTGTTTCAAGGTCGCTCGCCTAATGTCTCCAATTATCCTTTTGAGCTGAAACTTCTTGGGCCTTGTCAAAATAGTAGTTTCTGCAATCCTGCAAAGATTGGGGGTTATTGTTGTTTTCTATCTCTCATTTGATTAGAATTTTTATTCATGGCTACTTTCTCGTGAACCCTAATTGATTTGATAATCGTAGTTATTTTTTATATATATTTTTGAGTAAAGATGGTGGCTTTTATGCATTGATGAAGAGAGTGATTTGAACAAATGTTATATATATATTATAGAGTCTAAATGAGTTTGAGTTTTCATATGAATTGAGTTCTTGAGAATTTTCTTAAATTTAACATATTTTACATAATATTGCGTAATTGATGTTTTCCACGAACTTGTTTCTTGAACAAATGATTTGAACTACTTATTTCATAAACCCTAATAATATTATGATTAATATTGGATGTATATGCCTAAGGATTGAGTCTAGAGCCTTGAACTTGTGAATGCATGATTGTGATTGGGATGTGAGGATGATGATAGTCTTGATGAAATTTGATAGTCCTTTATTGTAAGACCCCAGAAGTTGGAAAGTTGGGAACCAAAGAGAAATCTTCAAAATGTTGATTGGACCCAAGTTACGATCGTCTCTACGAGCCGTAGAGGTTTCTACGACCCGTAGAAATGAGTCGTAAAGGAAGTATTGGTAGTTGATCATGACCAACCTCAAAGGAAGGTCCTACGGTTCAAGATTACAACCCGTAATCTTCTCGACGGCCTGTAGACACAACTGGTAGATAGACTTAAAAAGGTAAATTTCAGAAGTCCCTTGAGGCCAAGTCTACGACTTGGCAGAATGGATCGTAGAAGATATTACGAGTCATAGGAATGACTCATAACCAAACTTCAGAGACATTTAAAATTTGCAGGTTTTAGGACCTGTAGGACGAGTCCATATTACACCTCGTAGACAAGTTGACGGGTCGTAGAAACGACCCATTTGCAAACTTTAGAGACGCAAAAATCAGGCATTTTTCCAGACCTACATGACGACTCATCAATCCATCTACTATCCGTAGAAAGAGGTCTCGTAGAGTCAACTTTCAGAATATATGAGGGGTAGTTATGTCATTTTTCAAGTTCAGTTCAATGAACCTAAACACTTTTATGGACAAGTTCAAAGTATGTATATATATATATATATATACATTCATATATACATTCAATTCTTCAAATTCCTCTCATATTCAATTCATTCTTCAAAATTTCTTTAAGGCAACACCAAAGAATTCTCTCAAGGTTCTTATTCAAGCTAAAGCTAGGGTTTTCAGATTTCTTCAAGATTCTTCTTCAATTCTTAGTGAACTCAATCAAGATATGTGGGGATTGATTCATGGATTTCTTTCACCCATGAAGTCCCAAAGTTTAATCAAAGTTTCATTCAATTTTCAATTGATTATGAACCCTAGTTTTTATGAATTGCATTGGGCTGATTTAATTCCATTTCTAGATGTTATCAATGATCATTATGTGCATGTTTTCATATGAATTGCATGATTTTATTTTGAAACATGAATTTCCATGCATAAAGTTACTTTCAAGTTATGATTATGAAAGTTAAAGATGATTTTATGAGTTGATAATGTATTTACTAATTTTCAATGAAAGTTTCTATGATTTAAAATTGAGAATATGATTTTATGATGAAAATTATGATGATGATCAAAGTTAAGATCAAAGAAGTTATTATAGTGTGATAAGTCCAATTTTTACACAATCATGCTAAAAATGGTGATAAGTACAATTCTCACCGAAGTTATGAATTCTCATGAATCACTAAGTTAATGAGCTATTCCTAATATTTTATAAAGATGGATTGGTAGGCACATACTATCTTTCCTTATTATATTATGATAATGTTTTTATGAGTTTTTCATTGGGATATTGACTAAGCACCGAGAGGACTTCTAGGTAGGGTTCGATCTGGCAATGCAGTTAGTTACCCAAGGGAATCCTAGTAGAAACTTAAAGTCTCAAACTACGTTGCTCGTAATAGGAATGCCTTCATGGCCTATCTAGTGGATCCACATATAGCACAGTTGAGTTGAGTTGAAATGAGCACCATGATGAAGTACACCCTGGCAAGATATCCTCCTCCTTTTCGATGAGGGTTGCATCAGATTCCATGTTATAACTCGCTTGGTCTTAGATGTCGGTTAAAGGTCTTATTCTACACAAGTTAAAGTTAAGTTATGAGTTTATGATGAAATTTTATGATATGCATTGACCATGAGTTTCATATGTTTTCAAATGTTTCTAAGCTCTATTTGTGTTCATTATGATTTTCTAATGCATCTTATAGCATATTTTTCACGTTTCTTTACTTATTCATGCATACCTCACATACTTAGTACATTCAAACATACATATGTATATTTTCCTGTATTGTCTCATAATGTAGGGATGAATGACACTTGCGATCATCCTATTTGTGGCTAGAGTTTTTCTATATTCTCAAATAGTTGGTGAGTCCTCATTCTGTCGAGGACATGACTTTTATTCTTGTTGTTTACTTAGCATTCTTCTTTGTTAGGATGAGCTAGGAGCTTTTTCAAAGCCCCCATTAAATACTAGACTAGAGGTATATTTAGACGACCTATGATGTAGTCTGGTTTGAACATCTATTGAGTTGATTTCTCTTAGTCCCGCTCCCTTATAATGATTATTTCCGCTCATTTTTATCATGTTATTTACCTTATGAATACAATTAATGATAAGATGGCTTGGTTGCAGTCCCTCGCATTTTGATCATCGTGCCGTGGCTTGGCCCTAATTTGGGTCGTAAAATTTATATCTTGTTAATTAACCCTAACTGAATGGTCTCAACTGAATATTATCATAAATGATTGTTTCAAACTACTCTTAAATAAATAATTGGGAATAATTGGATAATTGATTGGTTGAAAGGATTGATTGGATAGAACAGATGAACTGATAAGAATTCATATGAGACTTATTGATTGGTTTGATTGAGATTGATTATCTTATGAGCATTGAGTCATGGGAGGAGTAACGAGCACCGAATTGGGTAAGAGTAAACAACAAATCGAACTTAATAACGACGTAGCCAAACATAAGAGAGGATTGAATCCGTTAAGTCGGATGTTTTCCTATTTTATTGGCCTGACATGATAGAACTTGATTGATTGTTGGATCCATTATTAGTTTATTCATTCTTTGCACTGGCAAAGTATTGAACGGACGTGGCAAAAATATCAGCTTATTCTACTATCACTGGCTCATAAGTGATGTCTTTCAGATACAAGAAACTCATATATAGGTCTTGATAGTACTCTGATTAGATTGGATTTATATGATTGGTCTCTGTCTAAACCTTACTCTTTCTTTAGACTTATGACATCCTGATTAAGTTCCTTACTTTTGATTGAGTTAGTTGAGTTGATGTTATTCTATCTTACGCATGTTTCACTCTACCATATTACATACTCGTACATTCTATGTACTGACGTGCAATTGGACCTGCATCATTTTATGATGTAGAAATAGGTTCTAGAGATTATCAACAGGCACACTATTGAGAATTTTTTCCACATTCCAGCTGATTGGTGAATCCTCCCTTCTTTCGGAGGATACCACTCTTTTATCATCTAGCTTTAGAGTTTAGACTTTTACATTTATTTTGATTAAGGTAATCATGAACATGTCATTGAAACTACTTAGACAGTTGATAGAGGCTTTATAGACTAGATTGTTGATGTGTTGATTAGATATTGTCTTTTGGCTAGTTTCATTCATAGTAGTCTTATTGATTGGATTAAATAGATTATTGGCCTTTGACATTATTCTATAAGTTATCTATTTGATTATTATGTTGAGTTATTTTCTTCATGAGTTAAGTCCTCCCCTGCTAGAGTGTTGATTGAATAAATGTGTGAACAGGCCAAGTGGTTCTCTTGGGGTCTAGCAATAGTCTCTGAGTATCGACCACGCCTAGGGTACCTTTTGGGCATAACAAACTTGGTATCAGAGCAAAGAGTTCAAGAGTCATAGGGTGTCTATGAAGACATGTCTAGTAGAGTATTGCTTATGGGTGTGTCATGCACCACACTTATAATCAAGAGGCTATTGGAAATTCAGAATTATTTCACTTCTTTCATATTCTGAGTTCATGCGATAGAGTTTAACTCTACAAAAGTTCCTTTCTAATTTGTGCATTGCTCAAATATTTCCCGCTATCCCTCATACTTAAGGTGGTTGGATTAGTAAAGTCAGATTCTTATTGATGAGTTACTTTCAAATAAAGTTTTTGGAGAGTAAAGAGACGACACTAGGCTCGAGAGGAGCCAATTAGTGTGCTTAAGTATATTAATTCGAAAGAATGTACTCTTATTCACTTGAATCATGCATTGAGCCAGAGCATGATGTAATCCTAGACTCTCTTTCTTAAACCTTGCTTCAGATGTTACCTTAGAGAGGGAAGTTATGTCCCAAATTGCTTAGTGTTACCACTCGAGAGAATGTTATTTGAGGTATTGTAAGCTATAATTGGTAGAATTATCCTAGAGCTAGAAAAATAGAGTTAGAGGAGTAGAAACTAAATAGTAAGAAGGTTGGTTGGTTGAGGCATGAAAGTAGAGTTATGTACCTATAAGGTAGGTGATGGGGTCATAAGTGAAGTTCCTTTTGATTTTGACTAAAGAGTAGTAAGTATCGTGTAACTTTCATGATAGGAGGTAGAGGAAGAGTTGTTAGTTAGGATGAGTTAGAGTACACTCGAACCAAGAGAGTAATTTTATGTTGAGGTGTCTTTGTGTTAGTAAAGACCTAGTATAGGTGTTGAACGGAAGGGAGGAGTAGTCATGATATGATAGATAAGCTAGGTTTATGATTTTGAAGAGAGAGGAATATGAATATAACTAGGCAATAAGGTGTAATGAATGGGTAAATAGTACTTATGTTATAAAAGAAGATGAGGTGATAAATTGTAATTAGACAAACAGTGAAACGAGGATCGATTACTTGTCATGAGGTCTTAGTAGGAGAGTATTTCTTAATTTCACCTAGTAGTTGTAAGTTGGTATAGTATGCGAGTAGTGTTTGATGTGCATGTTAGTACTAGATCCTAAGCTTGAATTTAAGATGAGTGGTGTGAAGAAAGAGGGGATAACATTATGAGTGTGATAGTTTTAGTTTTAAGATTTGATTTAGTAGGCTTGTAATGGCATATGCGAGAGATTAATATATTAACTTGCTAGAAGTGTGTGTTATGAATGGGGGGTATGCGACCCTTAGATATAAATAGTGAATTGAGGCTAAGTCATTTGGTAAGAAAAAACTTAAGATGTGTATCCGAGATAGTATAAAGTTGTATAAGGCTTTAATTTTATGAGTTGCTTTGGATGACTAGTTAGTATCCTTTAGCTGCTACTATAGAGAAGGCTAGATGTGAGTTTTTCTTTCTATTTAGTATTTATAAGAATTGTATCAAAGGAAGTTGTATATAGATAATGATGAGTCTTTTTTTATAATTCAAGTTTCCTTCCACTAAGTTAGGAATATGTGAACCTAAAATATAAGTGTTACAGGCAAAAAGAAGAGGTTAGATCATAAGAGTTAGAGAAAGTAAATGTGTATGCAAATAAGAGAAGCAAGTATAGAAAGATGCCTAAAAGATAGAAGGAAGTTAATTGAAGTATCTTAGAATGAGGCCACAGTAGCAGTTTGGTATCTTTGGGTATAGTATAATTGGAAAGTTTAAGTGTTCTTATGAATAGTGATACTCTATTGTGTGAAGCAGAGTACTTTTAGCTAAGTTTAGAGAATCAGTCCGCAAGCTCGGAGTAGTGACCTTTGATCGAAGGGGGAGATGATAAGGTGATGAACCAAAGTGGGTCTTGAGTTTAAAGAAGTGATGATTGACCAGGATAAGACATTAATATTTTTTCATCTCTTACATTCCTTACACTTTAGTTGAGGTGATACCCTACACATGTCGTGTGTATGAGAGCCATACCCTTGGCTTAGACCCATGCACTTCATGTTGATTCATGTTCATGCTCATTTTCTAAAGTGAGAAGTGGTAACTTCCTTCAACGATCCCAATTTTATTTCTTGAATCTATGAATTTCCATCCATATGTTATATGGGACATGATATATGCTTTCATATTTCAGAGTATACTCAGTTTAATAAATCCATGATAGGCCTTAAAGGGCTAGTGAGATCATGTCACCTTATGAATGTTCTCAAATCAGATTTCTAGAATGAATTGTGCTTATGATCTGTCGTTTTAAGCCCTTTCAGTGATCTTATATTTTTAATCTTGATAGCGATGTTGATGATAGTAGATGAGTGGTGGAACATGGGAGAGAGTGGGTGTTCCTTAATATGATAGTTTTGATGTGCTTATTCCATTTAATGTTATATGTATAGAGGAAGAGCAAGATGGGGTCTTGTTGTGTGAAATAGATAGGTAAGAATATTTTAGTGTACCTCTTGGTAGAAGTTAATGCAATTACCGATGTAGATATGCTAAGATTGGCATAGAATTCTTAAGAGATGTTGACTTCAAAGAATCCATAAAGTGGTTAGAATTATAGGCTTGCATGTATGGTGGTCAATATATGAGTGATTGCAGTAGGCTATTGATGATTTCTTGTTGAGAGTTTCAAGTAAGTGTATTGGGATAGTTATAGAACTAGGCTTGAATGTGGTATTGATGGCATGTGGAGTATGTACGATGCATTAGGTGCTTCTTGATTTGGACTAAACCTTACTCTTACTTTAGACATATGATATCCTGATTGAGTTCCTTACTCTTGATTGAGTTACTTGAGTTGATATTATTCGAGATTACCCATGTTTCACTCTGTCATATTACATACTCATACATTCCACATACTGAAGTCCAGTTGAACCAACATCGTTTCATGATGCAGAGACAGATTCTAGAGATTATCAACAGGCACACTATTAAAGATCTTTTCCACATTCCAGCTTATTGGTGAGTCCTCCCTCCTTTCGGAGGATACCACTTTTTTATCATCTAGTTGTAGAGTTTAGACTTTTACTTTTATTTTGATTAAGGTAACCATGTATACGTCATTAGAACCACTTAGACAGTTGATAAAGGCTTCATAGACTAAATTATTGATGTATTGATTGGATATTGTCTTTTGACTAGTTTCATTCATACTAGTCTTGTTGATTGGATTAGATAGATTGTTGTCCTTTGTTCTTATTATATGAGTTATTTATTTGATTATCATGTTGAGTTATTATCCTGATTAGTAAAGTCTTATATTGATAGAGTATTGATTGAATGAATGTATGAATAGGCCAAGTGATTCGCTTGGGAACTAGCAATAGTCTCTGAGTGTCGGTCACTCCTAGGATATCCTCCAGGGTGTGACAATAAATAATAGTGTAAAGTATATGTTTCTAAAAAGATGGACAAAGAAATAAGGAAGAATTCATGGTATCTCACCCTTGGATTCTAATAATCACACATCTCTCAACTGAGGTCTCGTATCAGCCACCTGAATATGCCATGTACTCAATAACAAAGGAGCAAGTGTAAAATTAGTACACAACCACAGTGTACTAGTAGAATCATACTGCCAGTTTCAAAACATGAATATAAATAAGAAACTACAACATAGTAAAACAGGTCAACACATAAACCAACAACCACAATATAATACAGATTCTCAATCACAATATCCTGAATCAACCAATGCATGAAACATGTCCCATATGATCACAAAATACACATATCCAATTCTCTTATGGAACCCACACGCAAACTATTAGTGTACCAGCGTGGTACTCGAGCCAACCAATAATGAGTCATACCAAGAGTGGTATCCTCGCCAACCAACAATCACAAACAACATGCGTCATCACAATATCATTGAGCAATAATACTTGAGACCACAAGTAAAGTAAATATGTCTATTGCATAAGATTATCAACATGGTGTTATTTTAATTTAGCCTTTTAAGTTTCCTTCACATGCATCACACAAGTAACACTACAAAGCAGTAGACATGCATACATACATAATTTAGAAACATACAAACCATCACCTACCTCAAATCAAGCCTTGAAAACTCTAAAGAATCTGAGTTTTTCCCCTTTTTAATGCCTTGACTTATTCTTGGTCTAAACAATAATAAAAAGTGAGAAATCAATGAAAACTGACCTAATTAAATCTGGATTATGGTCAAATCCTAACTCTTGACAAATTTCATAATCATCCCACCCAAACTAGGGCTTCCCATTATCAATTTCAAGTTAAACCCCCACCCCCCCCACCCTAAGTTTATCCTCATGGATTATAAAGCTTAAGAATCAAATTTACAAGTTGGGAAAGTAATTAACTTACCTTTATCGATGAATATGATGAAAAACTGGTGGTTTTCTCCCTAAGTCACCATTTCAATTTCCCAAAATGAATTTAATACCCCGACTTTTCTTGTTTACCAATTTTGTCAACCTAATCCTTGACAGAAGTTGTTCTACGCATTGAGCTTGTCATCATGGTATAATTTATTCTATCGATTTTGTAACGTGTCTCTATTTTTGTTGAAACAACTAGGGCTTGGATATATTTTAATATTTTGGCTTATAGTATGAGCTTAAGATCAAGGTAACACCCTTCTTTCATTGATTCTAGCCTCGATAATCCACAAATAGTAATGTGCAACAGAAATCCATATTTTTCATCGGATTATGGTGGTACCTTCTATTCTTGTTTATTGACTGTGGTCCTTCCTTTTTGTAGTAGAAAGGGGGGGTCATTAAGGAATTAATAAGATACTTGAATTCATTGAAAAAAGTATGCTAAGGCTATTTCCTTCTTTTGGCATGTTTCCTTAAAGCTTAGAAGCAATACAGGAAGATTGTTGTTATCGATGTTATACTTACAGCAAAGATTGCTAGTTGTTGGCTGCTCGTGCTATTGTAACTCTCTCTTGTTGGGATTCATATTCTGTTAGTAGAGTCTCTATGTTGGGCATAACTTAGAGACTATTCGTAGAGGTTGCTTATAGGTAAATTATGCATTTTTAGCTATTGAATTGTTATTGTTGCCTTTGGGGCTATTGTGGTTAATTGCAGGAATGTGATCATTTCCTAAGAAGGCTATATGTTGCCTATTGGGATATATTGATGCTTAAGAAGGCTACTGCTGCCTACAGAGCTATGATGTTGCATAAGAGGGCTATATGTTGCCTATTGGGCTATATTAATGCCTTAAAAGGCTATGTGTTGCTTATGGGGCTATGTTGTTGCCAAGAGGGCTACAAGTTTACTATGAGGTGATATTGATTCCTAAGAGGGTTATGTGTTGCCTACGGAGCTATATTATTGCCTATGGGGCTATATGACTGCCTGTAGGGTAAGGTGATTATCGATAGGGGTATATAGACTAAATTAACACTTTCTGGGCTTAAGGGGCCTAGGCAGGTGGTCTCGGTTGTTGTTTGTACCTATCAAGATTATGGAGGCTTGGTTGGGTTGTTGTTTGAATATTTTAGATATGTTTAGATTCTAGAGTAGGTCGGTACATTTATCTTATTCTTGATTTTCTTATCTGATTACTTTCAGTACATTATGATACCTACTCATTTAGTTTATTTTCATTCATACTCAGTATATTATTTCGTACTAACGCCCCATTGCCTGAGGGCGCTGCATTCATGCGTGTAGGTCCCGATAGACCTCTCCAGCTATACGATTGAGTTCAAGCAAGTAGGTTAGCCCTTTTCTTCTAGAGCTGCCAAATTTTTGAGGTTTGTTAGCTTTTGTTGTATATATTTTTGGGTAGGCCGAAGCCCTACCCCACCAAGCTTTACTATTCTTAGAGGCTTGTAGACTAGTGTATGGGTTGTATAGCTACGTTATGGCCATGTTGGCCTGGTTTGTTGGGTTGCTGATCCTGATAGTTGTTTGATGCATTGTCTTGTTATATACCTTATTTCAGCTTCTATATAGAGATCATGGTGGCCTCGATGGCCCAATTAGGACTTATGTGCTAGTTCTTTATATGAACTATTGAAAGTAGTTATTTTTTTATATAGTTGTTGACAGGGATCTTGCCAGCCGAGGTCTTAATTTTAAGCCGATATATACTTGTTTATTTTCTTGATTGTGTGTGACTGACATTTGCTAGTAGCAAATAGTTCAGTAGGATCGACTCAGACCTAAGTTTTGGCATTAGGTGCTAGTTGCGTCGCTTGAGTTTGGGGCGTGACAATGAAATAGCCAAATTATGACTGATTTTGAGACCTTTCTGCACTAAAAACCTACTTATGCTATAGTGGTCCGCCACAGCGATCTACACCGTTATAGCACCTGAAACTTCCGTTATAGAGCCTAAGATCTCGCTATAGCACTTGCAAAAAAAGTTCTACTATAGCGACTCAAGTCGCTATAACGGCTTGTACGGAATCAGAGACTCAAAAAAGTCCCAAAATCCCCTATTTTGCAAATACCTTCAACTCTTAACGTTCCAAATCAACCCTTTCACGCCAAGTTTGATTTTGAGAGTTTTACTCCTCCTGAATTCGATTTTGAAAAAACCTATAGACCCTTTAATGTCTTGGTTGTTAAAAACATCATTCCACACTTAAATATTAACCCCAATTCTTACCCGAATTTCCCTGGACCTTACCCCACTCACATTCCATCTGAGACTAGCCTAGCCCTGAATTTTCAAGTCAGTACCAAAAAAGTTTTTTGGCTCAGTTCTTTCACCATTTGCTTGCCCATAATAATCGCACAGATCGTTACATTCTTGAACAAAGTCTTAATTTAATTAACAAATATTTTTATGTGAATAATTTCACCACTGCTTCATCTACAATCATCGGTCACCATCACTAACCATCTTTGTCATCACAAAATTCACAACCACCATCACTATTATCATCATCAACCACCAGTCACCATGACAGAGGTGGTTAGTGTTAGTGGTGGTGGTGGGTGATTATGGATAAAGTGGTAGTAAAAAGTTTCCACGCAAAATATCTCTTAATGATATTAAGATTTTATTCAAGATCTTAATGATTAGGACCTATTCAAACCAAATTATAAGTACTTAAATCTTAGTGTAGAAAAATACACTTAATAATCTAATGTCTGGAATATTCAGCTTCAGACCTTCACTAAATGCAAACGAATGAGGTGTTAAAAGAAAACAAACAAGTTCTAAGAGGGCATTAAGAGTTGAAGCTACTTCAATGGCTTACAAATGATCTTGATATCTATAAATATAAATATATACTCATCTTTTTGAGTGTATACATAGTTTGAGCCAAAAAATAAGTTCAATAGAACATAAAACTCATTTCAAATCCACTACTAATTATGAGTAAATTTGTTGATCTGAAGTTATGTTTTTCCTATGCAATAAAATAGAGGAAAGGGTTCTAGTTGCACATTTAAAAAAAAAAAGCTAATATGTGATTAATTATGTGAAAATAAGTAGTGAATTTTTTTAAAATGTCATATTTAATATAAGAAATTTCGAGTTGTGACAGTAGTTTATAACTTTCAGGTTGTAGCAATAAAAAACTTTCAAGTTATAATAGATTTGAAAATATTATGCATTAATTAAAGTATTAAAAAAGAAAAATAAATAAAAATGTAATAAAGAAACGAAAATGGTTATATTAATGGTAATACAGAATTAGCATTCAATTAAGACTCTAATAATTGATGTTGAAATTAAATTCCTTTATTTTCTCAATTAGTTAAAAATCTGGTAAGATATATTTTCCAAAATTGAAAATTTTATTTGAATGTTTGTCTCTAACGTTTCTCTCTCCCCCTCATTCAACGACTTTTCATCATTTTAAAAAAAATTCATTGAATTTATCATGTAAAGTGAAAGATTTTTATCAATACTTATTCAACACACTGGAAAATGAATTGTTCAAGTAGGTTATTCAGTGATTTGGTTTTCCTTTTCATTAAAAAGGTTTGTTTGTGATGAAAAAGTTCATTTATTTTTGTTGAATGTATACTCTTGATTTTCATTAGTTGGAATGTTAAACTCATTTTAACGTATCATGAATTTTGTACAAATTCAGTGGACATAAGAATTAATAATGAAATGACATTTTCTGCATAAAGTTAATAGTAGCCAATTTTTTTTTGTTTATTCAAAATATTGAAAATTTGGGTTCAGTCTAATTGTAATGATTATTTAATGAATTTATGTGAATCAAGTTGTATGAATAGTGTATTCAATCTGATTAAATAATGAGTTGTATGTATGAGTTGTGTAAATTGGTATGATGCAATTTTGTATTATAAATATTTAATATTTTTTATATATCCATTGTATAAAAGTGTTTTGTATATATTTTGTATACAGGTAAATATGTTGGGTTTCAAATGGAGGGTATTATATATGAAGCTAGTACTCTATATGATGACCTTGTTAATGCAATATCTTCACAGTTAGGAGTGGACACATCTGTAGATGAATTGGAGATTAAGTATCTCGTGAGCGAGAGGTGTCCATCGATAATGATACATAATGATGTGGGTGTACGTGTGTATTTGGACCAAAGAAAGATAGAAAGGCCAGCTACAGTACGTTGGAAGGGAGTTGATGATGTTAAATCTAAGAAGACTAAGGTCACCTGGAGCATATGTCATCGAGAGGGTCATAACAGAAAGACGTGTGGGAATTATGTTCCTGAAAGTTAGTTAAGAATTATTAAGTTTAGATTTTTTTTAATTTGACAAACAGTTGTTTGTATGTTTTTGGTGCTCGATTGGTAATGAATTTAAAATAATATTCATGTTAACTTTATTTTATGTATGAAACCTGATTCGTCTCATTTGTATCATATTATTTATTGATTGTTGGACTTAAATAGTTTGAAATTTAAGTATAATAATATGTAAATATCAAAAAATCTATTATTTGTATCACACTGGCATACGAGTTAAAAAATACTCAGTGGTAACATAACAAGCAACTACATTGTATGAAATTTATATGAAAACTGAACTCTAATAAAACTTTGAATATTGCATCCTATAATATAATTGATCTATAATATTTTACGAAACCTAAATGAAAAATAAATTCTAATAGAATATCTATTGTAGGTATCACATTGGCATATGAGTTGACAAATTCTTAGTGTTAACAAAACAAGACACTTAAATGAAACAATGAATAAATATGGTAGCCTACAAAAGAATTGTACTGAAATATTGTATGAAAATTGAATTCTAATATAAAAAATTAAATATTGTATCCTATAATATTGTATGAAATATGAATAAAAAATGAATTCTAATAAAATAAGGTATCCTATATAAAAATTGTACTGAAATATTGTATGAAATTTGTAGGAAAACTGAAATCTAATAAAAGTTTGATTATTGTATCATATAATATAGCTGATCTATCATATTGTATGAAACTTGAATGAAAAATTAATTTTAGTAAAACTTTGAATTGATTTATAAAATTTGGGTGTCACACGTAATATTTTGATGGATAATTAAATATCTTGAAGAGAAATTTATATATTCAAGTAATCGTTGACATATAACTAAAAAACATATGTAACGGTTGATTGTTTAACATCAAAATCATAATACGAATGAACGAAAAGGTACTAATCCAAGAAAAGAAAGTTTGACAGATGATTGTTTGTTTATATCAAAAATATATTATCAAAAGATGAATAGGACTAGTAAAAGTAAAAAACAAAAGTAACAATTGCGAACATCTTTCATCTGGAAACTGATCGTCTTGGCCTTGGCATAAAAAAATTGATGGTGTCAGGGGCCTTCTCTCTTGATAATCGTGGTCCACCAAATCTGCTGGCAACAGTCCCTTTTACCTCGCATTCACTGATTGCGTCTTCGTTTATCTTGGCTTTCACTGACTTCACAATCATTCACAATGATTCAATACAAATAAATGATGCAGATCCAAATCATTTTCATACCATTTTAATGCCATTTTATAGATACACATAACATGGTGCATATTAGATTTTAGCACTACAAAATTCATACCAAAACTAAACATATTTCATACGCATTTAACACATTATGTTTCTTCTTCAAAGGGGTTAGTTTCTTCACAACGGTGGTGATATTTCTATTCACGTGTGATACATTTTTTTTACTGGTGTTTGGGTTAATATATTGAAACTTAATGGCTCAATATCTACCTCAGCTTCTTCTTCTGTAAATCGGGAACTCTTTCGAGTTGTGTGATCAACTTTTTGTGCTTTCTTCATCTTACAGAACTCCTCTATAAGCGAAACTGAAAATGACGTATTTGAAAATCGCGGGGCTGTGAAATTCTTGTGGAAAACAAAGGGTTTAACAGATTGTTTGATTATCGTTGAAACAAAATGAAGAAAGAAGAATTAGAGAGAAATTGACAAAGGTTATTGTACATTAGAGACGTGGGGCGGGGTGTCAGGTTGAAAAGGAAAAGTAATCCTTTGATTCTAGTGAATATCATTATACATAATTAATGCGCCCTTTTTTACTTTCTCTTTCTTATTAAAATTGAAAAAGTTTAATATATTAAAATAATTAATTTAAAGAATTGGATTATAACAATCCGTTAAAGCCCGTAATTAATAATTTATAAGTAGTAATTGTACAAAAGTCCATTTATAAGCTATAATATAAACCCTTAAATAGATGTGTGGTGTTATTTTTCCAAATAAGTATTATCTTACCAAGACTATTGCAAAGAGTTGTTAAGAATTACAAATTTTACAAGGTTTTATACTTGGTTGATTTTCAGTCTTATGTTCAATTTTTTTTATTTGTTATCCCAATATGAAATTATAAAAGCATTATAATTGGTTTACTAATCACTAAACACTTTAACACAACAAAAAAGGATTGAATAGAATAAGACAATCGAATTATTGTTGTCAAGAATATTTTGAAAAGGTGCACAATGCCCTAGACTTAAACATGGGCTGTTTTGTGTATTTTTTTTATTTTTATGTTTTTTTAAAAAAATAAATGTGGCTGGGTATTTTCATATAGGGAATTTTCGCATATAGTCATTCAAAAATGCTCTAATTATGATTCATAGCTATAGTTTATTAATTACAATTTGTATAATTCATGCAATATTTGTATACGTTTGTATAATTCGCTATACAATTCGCATTTTTTGTATAACGTTTGTATATTTCACTAGAAAATTCATGCACAACGTTTGTATAATTCGCTATACAAGTTATAGTGTTTTTATACTTCGCTATAAAATTCGATTCGCGCACAGCTTTTGTATAAATCGTCCGAATTATACAAAACTTAACTGTATAATCACGCGAATTATACAAAACTCAAACTGTGATTACAGCTAGATATTTATCACGAGTTATAATTAATTTAAATTATAGCTATATTAGCTAATTAATTAGTATATATTTGTTTATCCGTGTAATTTTCCCTTTCATAATGTGGAGTGTGGGTCGTTCATTCCTTCGCTGATTACTTAGAAAAGATTTTGGGCCCATCTAACGGGTCTCGTGGGCCGGGTGATTTTTTTTTATTGGATGGTGATTGGTGGGGACCGGTTTGCATTTTCCATGAAAAAACATTTTGAGACCAAAAATCCATTGATGTATTACTAAATATATATGTAATCTTCCTTTAATTAATTATTAATTGAGCAAATTATAACTGACATCCCTTTATTCACTCTCTAAAAACTTTCAACTTTTCATTATTAAATTAATAACTATTAATTACCTCATGTACGAATGGATTATTAACATCATATGTTATTATATTTTGTCTACATTATTTTTCTCCAGCAGTCGTAACAGTATACAATGAAAACTTTTTTTTTCATTGCATTTGATTTACGTATCATAATTTTAAAATATTTGTTTTATGTATTATAAAACAAATATATTTGAATACTTATTTTTGGATATCACAATGTGATACATTATATCTTGTTTATGAGGTTTGTCAAATGTACAAGATTTTGTGATTAATAACAGGGGTATTATGTACAGAAAAATATGTCATACTTTTATCTTGTTTTGATATATTAATACATTAAGGGCTACTTTTTACCATCTTGGAAATTGTGTACGGTCTTGGGTAATGTCTGATAATTGATTAGGAGTGTGGTAATTGATTAGTAGTGCATTTATTGCTTGTATTAAATATTTGTTTAATTATGTATAAAATTTAAAAAATATTTATGTATAATTAATTTTGCTATTTAATATTTAAATATATCCATATAATATAATAAAGGTAAATGATAGCTATTTATATTAAATTAGCATTAATGTTTGCTATATTTTGTAGATTTTCCTTTTTATTGGATAGTGATTGGTGGGGACCTCTTTGCATTTTTGATGAAAAAACATTTTGAGACCAAAATTCCATTGATGTATTACTAAATATATATGTAATCTTTCTTTAATTAATTATTACTTGAGCAAACTTTCAAATGGACCATTATTACCGTAATAAGTAAGGGAAATTCAAACTCATAACTAATAAGTCATTTATTGCTATATATATAACAAGATTTATATTTATAACAAATCAATTTTTAGATTTCTTTTAGTAAAATCGTAGGTTTTTTTTTTATAAATTTATAATTTTATCAAATAATTAGGTAAATTTTTAGTTTTATAAAACTATCAAACCATATCGAATAAATTTATATGTAAAGAATTATATTTTAGATATCAAGTTTAAAAATAATAAAATATTAAATTTTTTGCCTTGGGCATAGAATGATGAAAACGACAACAAACTAATAAATAATTAAGACCCAAAACCCTAATTGTGAAACCTATTATATTCATATTAAAACTAAATTAGTTCTATCATCTCGAGTAGTAGCTAATAAAATTAATTGATACCTAATATGACCTAACCGTCTATTGATCTCTTCCAATAGATTAGGCTCCCAAGGAAACTCTACAAATAAATTTGAAAATAATTGATGTTCTTTCTGTTTTTGGTATTTGAAGATTTTGTTTTCTTTTTTCGTAATTTATATTTCACTGTCGTATTATATTGGATACCATCTAAATATTGCTTTATCTACATTTGAGTGTAAAATGATTCTCTTTTGTGTTGACATCTATATTGTCAAGGTTAATTCATTCTTATCCCAATTAATATATTGGGTACTTATATACTTTTTACTATTATATATGTATTGAATAATGTAATTCAATAAGTTTTAGACATATATAAATTCACCAAGTATCGACCCTGTTGAGATAAAGGGCAATGTCATCCTCATTTGTAAATCGTGTGAAATTGTCATTTCAATGTTAAGATTTTAGTCATCTCATGTATATCTTAGAAATTTTTCAATATTCATATTGGACATTCTGATGGACAAAATGATAAATAATATTTCAAAAATATAATGTAGGAAAAATTATCAAAAAAATTACAAAATTAAATTTTTTCCTCCAACAATCAAATTGTGTGATTAAGTAATAACTTTCTTCATTTGTTATCTATTTCATATTTTTCTAGGGACCAACAATTATTGTATCAAATTTCATTATAATTATAAGGGTAAATTACCCTTTTACACATATTAAGATGCTATATTTACTTTTATTCCTTATTACACCAAAAAAATTCCAAAATCCCTCTTTTTCCTTTAACTCCCTCTCCCTCTCTGATACATCATGCCTCCTCCTACATCCTCGCCCTAATTTGCTCTACTTAATTCGCTCCTCTTCAACCGTTAATCAATTTCAAGGTTCCAACTAAGGTATATTTTAATCTTTTCTTATATGGAATTTCACTTCATCCTCATTCAATCTGATTTCTCCTAAAATTTGTATCGTTTGATTTCTTCTGTAAATCTTTGAAAAATCTTCTAAAATTATTATCATTTGCTTTCTTCAGTAAATCTTTCTATTTTTGTATCTCATACCTTCAATGATACATATGGAATCCGTTCATGATCTCAAACAGTCCAATAAAAACTAAGGAATTCTTGTTTCACCTGGTTCTGATTCGTCTTGGGAAGGTTACGACGAGGTTAGATTCAAACATCGTAACGATCCAGCAGTGATAGATAAGCTACGTGAGAAATTGAAGTCGAAAGCTACAGTTAAACATGCACCCAAAGAAATAGACAACAAGATTGAAGGGGTTACAACACGCCCTAATCTCCCAAAGGTATGGGTTCAATTAAGTTTTTTTTAATGAAAATTTTGTGAAGGTTTTTTGATTCTGATACATATCATTTATGTATCAGCTTATCATGAATGAAGCGCTATCTCTTCTGATACATAGTGTCTTTTTCAAATACAATTTTTTTAGAGATTTAATATTTCTGATACATCGTGTCTAAGTGTTAGTTTCTATTGTTTCAAGTTTGATTCTGATACATATCATTTATGTATCAGCTTATCATGAATGAAGCGCTATCTCTTATGATACATAGTGTTTTTTTCAAATATAATTTTTTTGGAGATTTAATATTTCTGATACATCGTGTCTAAGTGTTAGTTTCTATTGTTTCAAGTTTAATAATTCTGATACATCTACATTTATGTATCAGATTATAATTTATAAAGCCTTACTGCTTCTGATATATCTTCTGTATGTATCAGAATCTCATCTCATGTATCAGATATTTTAATGCATATGATACATCGTATTTATGTATAAAGTTCAAGTTGTATTTAACCATTTTCATGTCAATGCAGAGAATGAAATACGTCATCAAGAAGATCCCATCCCACCCATTGAGATTCGGCACGGCATATAGGGCTAATTTTCTTGATGATTTTGAATCATCAATAGGTGAAGAAGGTATAAAGTTATTTAGGCAATCCATATTTGGTCACTACTTATATATGCCAAACTGTAATTTTCAAGGGCAAATCATCAAATGCCTTTTACTTCTTGAGGTAGAGCAAAAAAACAAAGAAGAATTGCACATTCGTCATGTGCAGGGTAATATACTACAATTTACAATAAATAATTTTGCTATCATTACTAGTTTATGATGTACCGGTAATATCAATGACTTTCGGTACTCTGATGACCAAACAAGTAGATTATTATCTTTATATTTTCCTGGTGCCAAAAATGGGGTCAACAAAGCTCGTTTTGTTGAGCGTTTTCTGGTTGGAGGATGAAAAACAAACGAAGATGCTGTTCAGATGGTCATTCTCTACTTCATCCACACTTTTGTTTTTTTTTCAACTAGGTGATGCACCTATATATGTTGATGAATTTAAGATGGTAGAAGATGGTAGGTATGAGCAATACCCATGGGGGAAAATTGTATTTTCCAAATTGATAAAAGGAATGCGGCAGGAGTTTTCAAATGCCAAACAAATGTATCATCTAGGCGGCATGTCATACGCCCTGAATGCATGAATATATGGATGTGCATCTCAAGTGCCATCTGAAATTGCTATAAGAGTGAGTAATAAAATTCCCAGAATTCTGAACTGGCGTGTTGTTGCCGTGAAGCCAAAATTTGAGACATTCATGTCTACCATCTTCAGTGAGGTACATGCATTGAAGATTATTCATTTATGCACTGATTCATTATACACAACATCTAAGATACATTATATATTCATGACCTTGATACAGTATAATTTGATTCATAAAGTAGATGTATCAGCTCATATATTTATGTATCAGGATATAAATGTATCAAGATATAATGTATCTGATACATCTACTTTATGTATCAAATGAAAATGTATCAAGCTACAACCTTTCTGATACATATAATTGTATCTAGCAGAAACTCATTTATGAATATTTATAACTCATGGAAACTCTATCTTATGTATCAAATTATAATGTATCAAGAATTACATCTCATGATATATCTGCATTTATGTATCAGATTCTACTACTTCAGATAATGTTGTTTTTCTATCAGTTTTCTCATGTATGAAGGATTAATATTTCTGATACATCATGTTTATGTATCAGAATTAACATGTATCAATTATTCACTTGTTTTCTGATAAGAAATCAATCTTTTTTCCAGTATCGATGCTCCAACATTGTCCAATCTCAATATGAAATAGAATCTATTGTCATTCATGACAGTCAACAGAAACTTGAAGCTTCAACATCAACTGCCAAGGTCAATTTCAGAAAACCTCATGAAGTCACCGAATTTGAGGACTTTTCAACAACACCACCCACAGAATTATTAAAAAAATCCAGTCATGTCGCTGATACATCTTCTCCACCTCCTTCTAAAAGAATGAAGACTTTCCCTACTAAAGAGCCAATTCAAGTAGAAACAGCCAACATGCACAAGGATTATATACCACCAAATAAATCAAAAAAGCCTGTTTCTCCTGACAATGTACCACCGACGAAGTCAGCGGTAGGAGATGAATCTTTCGGTTATTCGGATCAAATTGTTCATATGCAATTCAAAGCATTGAAGAAGTCTCTAAAGAGATACGTAAGTTATTACTTTAAGATGTATCACATACAATATACTTTTAATTAGGTGATACATTCTGATTTTTCATATAACTATATCAAGATTGATCTGAAGTTCAAGCGTTTGGAGAATAAAATTGATTAAAATCATATTGATCTTCTGAAAGCCATCGACAATATGGCGAACCGAATGAATGGCACATCATCTCAACTTAAAACAGATGATTTTGATCAAATATTCCATGTGGTTGAACAACAACAAGCACCTACTGGATTGGAGGTGTACAATTTTGCAAATAAATCTGACCCACCCCAACAAAATGACCAATCTAATGTCCAGGAAGATATTAAGGTACATACATCATGGAATATTTGATATTTATACTTTTAAACTTCTGGATACTTTTCATTATCATGTATCATATGTAAATGTTATTATGTTTTCAGGGATCTGAACCATCCACCATGATAAAACAGGTGTACAATATATCAAAACAAAATATTTCATCAGATGTTCCAGAATTATTTGATCAGCAGGTTTCTTCTGATACATTAAAGGTAATGTATCAGAAACAAATTGATGACCAATTTGATGCTATATATATTGTATAAGCTCAACCTCTTTAAATATATAGATATCTAGACATTTAGTACATACATATCATAAGTAAATGTTATTATGTTTCCTCGAAAATGAACCATCTGTCAAGATACAAAAGATGGATAATGTATCAGAACATAACATTGTAGCAGATGATGTATGATATCAGCAGTTTTTTTATTAAGTAATTGTTTTTTTAAGATAATGTATGATATCAACAGTTTTTATTAAGTAATTGTTTTTTTTAACATTTGTAGGATGTATCAGCACACCAAATGGAACTACAAAAAGCAGATACTGATTAGCTTATTCCTGATTCTGATACATTACATGTAATATATCAGATACATTATTGAGATAAAGTCAACATTAATAAGTTTTGTAATGACGTTATACATTACATGTAGAATACTGGAAAGAAAGATGGAAGAGTAGCTGTTGATAAAACTGATAAAGTAGAAGAGCAAGTTGAGGAGATTGTAAAGCAAAAAAATCAAACCAAGCACATCATAATCCAATACTTCAGCACCATTTTCGACCAAAACTCTGGATGTGATAGATGCTCTAATATACGGTCTTCCATTATCAGCCATGCCATTGACCACTGTTAGTCATGAGCAAGTAGTTTAGGATGAATGTCTATTACGCGATAGCCAGCTACCAACCACTCTTCCATCAAAACCCAATGTATTGTCTGACGATGCGAAGACACCATTTCGAAGAAGCGGGATTCCTTCGAAGATCTTACAATCACCGTATCTTTCAAACTTTGGGTCGAGTGAAAAGGGTAAGGAAAAATTGTCATCTGTTATGCATCAGGCACACCCTTTTGAAGGTTTTGGTATATGCTATCATCCCCCATCCGAGATTTTCATAGACTACTCTCAATGGATAGATAAAGGACTACTAAAATCGCATGACAACAAGTAAGTATGATATATACAACTTATATCCATACAAGTTGTGTATTATATTTGTTATGTTATTAAACTACAAGCTTCCATTTAGAAAATCGAAGGAGGATCATTACAGATCTAAGTGCTCTTCATTCGGCTTTGAAAAAATGGACTTTGTAGTGGCATTTCCTAAAGATAAGAACTGGTTCTACCTAATGTCACAACCGAACAGATGCTGGAACGATGAGGTAAAAATTTCATCATAAAGAATATGATACAACTCATACTTACTATCTGATACATACAGATTAATGTATCTGATACATATATAGATTAATGTATCTGATACATACATAATCTCATACATGATGTTTGTTGTTATATAACTAATACTTTCTTAAAATATGCAGCACATCAATGTAATATTTTACTACCTTCGGAAGAAATCGAAGATGCAGTTGAGCAATCAGTATCGATACACAACGACAAACTGCATTTTCAAAATTTACATCGAATATGCACACACATGCTACTATCACATTCCACCTGACATTTCTACCCAAGAAGATATGGCAAGGGCCACTGTTACAGCTCATCACGAGAGATCCGTGAAGAACATAATAAGAGATTTCTCAATACCAGCTGGGTTGCCCTGGCATTTGGTAGATGAGGTATACATTCCAGTAAACTGCAACAGGGATTTTCATTGGATTCTTGCGGTAGTTGTGTTGAAAAAGAGGTTGATACGTGTTTATGATTCATCGCCTAGACGAAGAAGTAGCAACCCTTCCCTAGAGATCCAAAAAATAGCAGTAATGCTACCAACATACCTGCAAGACAGTGGTTTCTTTGACAATAACGAACGTACTGATTGGTCGTCTCTTGATTCATACAAGGACAAATCAACCGGTAACATGCTTGAACCACATCACCCATTTGCAGTTGAATATGTTGAAAGAATTGCGCAACAGGGAAGTGACAGCTTGTGAGTATTAACAATTATGTATACCTAAATCATTAATATGTCAATTTTACTTTTTTTAAACTTGTGTATTCCTTTCTTTGCAGGGATTGTGGAGTTTTCTTGGCCATTTTTGTTGAATATCTTAGTGATGGAATTTCTATTCCAAATACTGAACTAAACGCCGAATTCTTCCGTTCAAGATATGTCGCACTCTTGTGGAGATATGATTGTCAGAAGGCCATGGATGATTATGTTAGCGATAACGACGATCCAAAAAAACCTAAGAGAGATATCTCTCCAAGCCAAGTAGAACTAATTGATGTCCAATAGTTTTTTTATGATAGTAAACATTTTAAATGTATCTGCTACTTTTAATGTATCTGCTACTTTTAATGTATCTGATACATTAACTGTAATGTATCAGAATTAGTAAGCAACTGAAATGTTATAATCTTTTCATATATCAATTGAAAAGATTTGTATATTTTTATCTGGTGTCAAACTCGAATATAAAATCAAAGTTTATGTATCATATTCTACTGTAACAATGTTGTATCAAGTATCATATTCATAAGTGTCACATTTTGTGAATTCTGATACATATTATCTACTGTAACAATCAAGATTTATCATATGTATCTACTGTAACAATCAAGATTTATCATATGTATCTACTGTAACAATCAAGATTTATTAATTCTGATACATCATGCACATGTATCAGATTCTCATTTCTCAACATTTAGTGATTCCGATACATTTATTTTTTGCATAAGAATTCCATGTCTCAAGATTTAATGCTTATGATACATCTTGCTTATGTATCAGATTCACATGTATCAAGATTTACTGCATATGGTACATCTACAACCTATATCAAATAATATCTTATGTATCACCCACAACTCTTGTGGAATTCTGGTTGTTGAAAAGACAAGAATGTTTATGTTTGAAAAAATAACGATCCAAAAAAAACCCATGCGAAATTTTATTTTTCCAAGTCAAGGAGAACCGATGGAAGTCATGTATTTTATTGTAAAAAAAATTGTAGCAATAGAATGTACAATTTTGTTTTTCACCAATTGTAAATATTTTAAATGTAACTGCTTATTTAAGTATTCCGATACATTATATTTAATGTATCAGAATCGTATGTACTAATCTTGATACATATCAACTGAAAAAGATTTGTATGTTTATGTCATGTGTCAAACTTAAATATAAAATATAAAAATAGATGTAATTATATGATTCAAATAGAATGTATACCGTGATACCACAAACATCATATCTATTTAGGAATAAAATTACAAGTCTTTCTGTTGTGGCCTTCGTGGCCACAACGTCCACAAGAATTTGTGCTACTTGTTATCTTCTCACTAGCAAACTTTTTTTTCCCTTTCTTTGGTCTTCCTGGCATCCTTTTGTATATTGGTGGCAAGACAAATTCTTCCAAAATTTCCTTCGGAGCAGATCGGTCTTTCTTATCTGGCATTGGAACCATTGATAATTTATAAGTATTTGCCAACGCCTCTGGTTTGTAGTAATCAGAACAGTATGGGTGCAGGTCAGTAATGTTCTTGCTCTTCAACACTGCAATTGCATGTGGACATGGTATCTCGTCTAGTTGAAATCTACCACAAGTGCATGTTTTTCTTTCTAGACACATAATGTATCTTATACCTAATTCGTAAACAGAATAAAGATAGTCTGATGAAGCAACAACCTGCAGGAATTAAATTTCAAATATATGTATCAGTACTTATGCATCACATACACAACTATGTATCAGAACTAATGTAAAAGGGTAATAATTATCACAGGATATACATAACTGATGAAGCAACAAAATGCAGAAAATAAACTTCACATATATATATCAAAACTCATGTATCAAATACAGATCTTATATATCAGAACAGATGTCTCTATATATAATCATCACAGGATATACCTGAATGATGATGCAACATACTGCAAGAAGCAAGTTTCACATATATGTATCAGTACTTATGTATCAACTACACATTTGATGTATCTGAATTGATATATCAGTGTATAATTAGCAGAGGCTATACCTAAATGATGAAGCAACAAACTGTAATAAATAAACTTCACATATATCTATTAGTACTTATGTTTTATCTACACAACTAATGTATGTACACTGATGTATCAGTATATATTTAGAACATGTTATGCATAACTGATTAATCTACAACCTGAAGGAAATAAACTTCACATATATGTATCAGAACTTATGTATCAGCAATAGAACTTATGTATCATAGTTGATGTTTCATTAGTTAATTAGCACATGGTATACATAGCTTATGAATCAACAACCAGCAGGAAATAAACTTCACATATATGTATCAGAAAGTATGTACCAATTACAGAAATGATGTATCATAACTGATGTATCAGTATATATTTAGAACATGTTATGTATAACTGATTAACCAACAACCTGAAGGAAATAAACTTTACATACATGTATCAGAACTGATGTATCAACTGTAGAACTTATGTATCATAATTGATGTTTCATTATTTAATTAGCACATGTTATACCTAACTAATGAATCAACAACCAGCAAGAAATAAATTAGCACAGATTATCAATTACAGAACTGATGTATCAGAAATGATGTATCATTATTTAATTAGCACAGATTATACCTAACCAATGTATCAAAAAAACTGCATCAAATAAACTTCACACATATGATGTATCAGAATTTATGTATTAGTCTTTAATTAGCACAGTTTATACATAAAAGATGTATCAAAAACCTGCAGGAAATAAACTTCACACATATGTATCACAACTGATGTATCAACAACATAACTGATGTATAAGAACTGATGTATTAGTATATAATTAGCACAGGTTATAACTAACTAATGTATCAAATAACTATGTATCAAGTACTTATCTACTTAAAAAAACTGTCATGTACCTTCATTCTCGAACACTTGATCGTGTTTGAGACTAGGATATCTTCAATTTTTTTACCCAAAGTATCTTTTGTATAAGATGCTATTTCCCTATTTTTGCAGTTCCAAGCACCAAAGAACATTCTCGTTTGCTCCAAAAAGTCAATGATAGGCAGCTCTCGTGCTTCAACAAGACATCCATTGATACATTCTGCGATGTTAAAAGTCATCATTCTACCCCTGTTGACAGTGGCATGAACCCTTGACCACTTTTCGTATCCTGTATTTTTTAAATATTGTGCCTCCCGTTGATCGATTCTTTCAACTTTGGCTATTAATTTAACGACTTCATCTTTTCGGTATGCCTTAGCCATTGAATAGAAGATGTCACTTAGTACAACTTTGCTCCTTCTGTATTTAGTACACACATTTTTCCATATATGCCATATGCATGCAAAATGAGGAACATTGAGAAATACCATGCTTACACTCTTGATTATGCTTTCGTTCCTATCTGATACAATACACATATTGTCTCTCTCACCAAATGCATTCTTGAAATTCTGAAAAAATCACGTCCATGATGCATCATTTTCTGTATCAACAATACCATACGCCAACGGCAATATGCAACCTAAAAATCAATAATAGCGATACAATAGTTATTAGAATTCATCAAATTCACAACAAACGTGACAAATGGGATGACACACAGTTATTCAATAAGCAACAGTATCAGAAAGTAATATCTGCCCCATCAAGTGTGCTAGCTGATACAAACGTCCCTTTATAAGGTCCATCAAGATGTGCACCGTCAACAACAACTACTGGTCGACAAAACTGAAACCCCCTCATCAAGGGCCTTAATGCTCTGAACAAATACATGAACTCATCAGTTGATGACTTGTGCATACTTATGTACGAATTTGGATATACGTTTTTTAGCATATGTATGTATACATGCAGCTATTCATATCCATCAGCAGATTTTCCCCTTAACATCTCCAAAGCATGCTCTTTTGAACGTCATGCCTGTTGATAGGTAATATCAATTCCATACGCTGATTTAATATCCTCTCGTATATCATTAGGGGTGAGAAGTCTCTTATGATTAACCAATTTAGGTGCTGTGAATGCACTAACAAAAATCTTTGTAGCATGAACTTTGTTGAAAATCCTATCTCTCAGTGCACATGAATGTTCACTATTGAAATATCTAACTTTGAATATATCATATTTTTTCCAACATGAAGCTTTCATTTTCCAACAACAGCAGTCTGAAAAGCATACTAACACATAACTGTATTTTTATATAAAAAATGACATGTATCATACCAATATTTTTCATATATAATATCACCAAACAAAGTGACATTCTGATAGGAAGTGTTTCAACGCATGTACTTGATACATGCTTCTTAGTATGTATCATGAACAAAAAATAAAAAATGAAACCATCTGATACACAGAGTCATATGAATTTGATACATACTGACAACATTATTTTTTAACAGTATAACTACCATCATTTTTTAACTGAGTTACAGAAATAGAGTTTTGATGTATCATGACAGAAAAAAATATTTTTTTAAGAATGTATCAGATACACACATTCATATGTATCTGATACATACTATTTGATAATATCCAAAACCAAAATTTCCAAATGCAGAATATGCGTATACCTTTTACTGTCGGATCTTTTAACCTTGAAATTAAATTCATTATTGATTTTGTATTTGGCCATTACGTCAACTAGAGCTGCTTTATCATTATAGAATTGATTCTCCTTCACTTCCGCACCATTTGTATCAGCTATGTAGTTCATCAACTCCAATTCTGCTATATAACAATTTGCGACATTATCAGATTCTTCTAAACCAAAAATGTGGGACTCATTCGCGTTTGATTCGGCACAAACGATTGCTCCAGATGTACTGTCGAATGATTTTATCTCACATCTTTTTATATCAGAGCTTGATATGCACAATGGATAATTTACGAAACCAGGCTCTTTCTTCTTCAACTCTATGTAAAGATTAACACCCATATCATTACGAATATATATTGGCGACGAGTTACCTTCAACTATGTATCAAATTTTAATATTTTTCTCTGATTCATCCACACTCAATTCAGCTTTTAGATTTGAGTAAGATACATTGTCACCGACAATGATTCCATCACTTTTGTATTGTTCATAAATAACATCGGATTGCCAAACTCCAGAATGTCTCAGTAGTATCGAGATATTCATATCGATTAATTGATGAAACGCGAAGTTTGGTTTGAATGGATGCTCTATTGTTTTCCTTTGAGTCGATGCTCTGATTTTTGGCTTCAAAATTCATGTACATAACTGTCGCCTTCTTTAACCAATTAATCTCATTAATTAGATCAGTAATTGATATAAAGAGCCAATTATACCTTATCTCAATCTTCTATCCATAAATAGCTGATGTGCATTAACTATTTTATAGCTAAAGTTGATGTATCAGATACATAAATTATGTATCAGCAAAATTGAAAAAATAATTGAAATCGACTTCGGTTTGAATTGATGCTCTGTTTTTTTCCATTCAAGATGATGCTCTGTTTTTTGGCTTGAATCTTCATGAACATAACAATTGCTTTTTTTAACAAATTAATCTCATTAATTAGATCAGTGATTCAATTAAATAATCAATCATAACTTACATTAAGATATTAGCCATAAATAACTGATATGCATTAAGTATTCTACATCTAAAGTTGATGTATTAGATACATAGCTTATGTATCAGCAAAACTGGAAAAAAATTGAAATCGAATTTGGTTTGAATTTATGCTCTGTTTTTTGGCTTGAATCTTCATGTACACAACCG
This sequence comes from Solanum dulcamara, assembly GCF_947179165.1. NCBI lineage: Eukaryota > Viridiplantae > Streptophyta > Magnoliopsida > Solanales > Solanaceae > Solanum > Solanum dulcamara. The sequence goes on from NC_077239.1 coordinate 9,278,243, forward strand.
TTATTTTTTTTAACAAAATTAATCTCATTAATTAGATCAGTAATTGATTTAAAGAACCAATCATACCTTATATTAAGATACTATCCATAAATAGATGATCTTCATTAATTAATCTACAGATAATTGATGTATCAGATACATCACTAATGTATCAGAAAAATTGAAAAAAAAGGAGAAATCGGGTAATTTTGGTACAATGAGGGATGTATAATAATTAGACTTTTCCATTATGGGATTTAGGTAAAGTTTACTAATTATAAATTATTCAACTTATTAAAACGCATTCAAAAAATGAACTCTTTCCAAATTATCATATTTGTATTTTATTTAATCATAGACCTACTTGTATAAGTTATATATGTATAACAATTTGATTTTTATTGGTTTCAAGATAATCATTCATCAAATTTAATAGAAAATAGAATTATTATAATATGCAAGTTGGACCTTGAGACTCTTGGAGTCTCAATCTAAACTCTGCCAATAAATTTCCAGTAGTTTTATTAACTTACTAAAGATCTCAAATCACGTTTTGAAGCATAAACTTTTTCGTAAAATTTAATTTTTTTTGTTGTTGAAATGTTACAATATATTTTATTATAAATGGATATTCTTAATTTGTATATTTATTTTTTGAAAATTAATCCGGATGAAAATCTAGAAATTTTCAAAATTTGTAAAGAATGATTCACTTATTTATAATATAATTTGGTAAGACCATTCAATCTAATGGACAAAAAAAAGTATAAAGTGATTATGGAGTTAATAAATTTATTGGGTGCGAGGATAAATTTTCTAGAATCGTTTTTTTCTATCAAATTTAAATTTATATAATCAAATGTCACTTCATAGTTAATTTAATATTTTGGTTAATTATGAGTTGGTTATATTTTTTTATTTTCACCTATATACCACTGTCGTGGTAGCTCTATTAAATGTGATTGAAAATGATTCATGAATTTCTGATTTGGAAAAATTATTTGGTTACATAAAAAACATCGGAATAGAATAGAGTGAGAACTCGACATTCTTAAGAACTAGAATAAAATCTCTGTTAAAAATGCAATTATTTTAAATCAAGCAAAATAACAAAAATCTAATATATTCTGACCCCAACTAATATTTTGGGTACTTAAACGTTCTTACTAGTATATATGTATTGATTAACTCAATTCAATACATTTTAGACAAACAAAAAATTCACCTAGTATCACGCCGTTGAGATAAGAAGAATGTCATCCTCATATGAATTCACTTGTAAATCGTGCAAAATTGCCATTTCCATATTAAATTTTAATTAACTCATGAATAATTCTTAAAAAATTTCAATATCCATGTTGGACATTCTGAGAGACAAAATGATAAATAATATTTGTAAAACATAACGTAAAAAAAATGTAAGAAAAAAATCCCAACAATCAAGCTGTGATAAATATTTTAAGTCATAACTTTCTACATTTGTTATCTAATAATTTATTTTTCTAGGCACCTATAATTATTGTATAAAATTTCATTATAATTGTGAATAGTTCAAGTTGTTAAAACACATACAAAAAGTGAACTCTTTTAAAATTATTATATTTGTATTTTATTTAAGTGTAAATCTCATACTCTTAAGCTAATTACATTATTTTTCTATTTTTTTTTCAAATTATAAAAATCCCTTAAAGTTTATGGATTTCGGATACATCACTGGACTTTCGGATACATCAGCAGACATCCAGATACATAGAGGAGGAATGTATCCGAGAAGGGAGAGAGGTATCATAGAGGGATAAATGGGATAGAGATATATCAAAGAGGGGATATGACATCCGGATACCTAAGCAAGGAATGTATCTGAGAGGGTAGAGATGTAACAGAGAAGAGAGGAATGCATCCGAGAGGATGATCGGGATATATCAGAGAGAGGGGAGTGATGTATCTGAAAGGGAATTTTTGCATTTTTTTAAATGGTAGGAAATTTTAGAGATTATGTTAAAATAAGATGTGTATTTATGTAATTTTTTTGTTTATTTAATTATAGTCCTTATTAGGACTGTCAAAATGAGCCCAAATATAGATAATCCACCCAATTCGTCCAGAATTTTATGAATTGGGCTCAAGATAATTTGAAGAAAAAATTATCCAAATACACAATTTATTTTATCATATTCTCTAAAATTTTCTACCATTGAAAAATTACAAAAATCTCTACTCTCTCCTATTCTCTGATACATTATTGTACGTGATGTATTGGTCGGATACATCACTTTACATGATGTATCAGGACGTCAGATACATCACTTCATGTGATGTATCGGTCGGATACATCACTTTACGCAATATATCGATCGGATACATCACTTTAACGTAATGTACCTGGATGCACATCATGTATCCGGAAGTGACCAAAAAAAAAGAAATTTTGGGTAATTTTTAAAAGAGTAGGGATAGAGTGTAATTGAGAAGAATTACTATGGAATTTAGGTAAAATTTACTAATTTGAATTGGGTCAATCTCAAATAATTCAAGGTTTAACCCATTTTAAAATAATTTTTAATTGAGCCCAATTTAATCTCCAAATTCAATCTTTTTTAAGACTCTTATTATATAGATACAATGTATGTTCCCATATTGACCGTATAAATTACTATTTACTTTATATCATATAGGATTTATCTACCCATTCTTTCATTTGTAAATTAAAATTTTACTTTTCTGGGATCAAAATAATCGAAAAAATTAAATTATATTTTTTTCATAGAATACATGTTAAGTGAGTCATCTTAAATATATATTTATTTGGTTGGTATAATGTTTGGCGACTTTCCACTTCAAAATCAAAAAACTTATATTTTTATTTTCTTGAGTTGAAATTCAAATTGTAGTTACAAAAGGTAAATAGCAATATGTTAAATTTTTTGAAATTAAGCGGGTCATGACCAAATTCGATGTGTAGCCCATTTGAGCCCAAACTCATTTGAGACGAAAGTAAATTTGAACGGATCATGATCTAACCCAATTTTCAATTTAATCTCTCTAATTTCAATTCAACCCATCCATTTAACACCCCTAGTCCTTATATAAGTTATACATGTATAGCAACCTTATTTATGTTGGTATCAAGATAATTATTCAACAGATTCAATAGAAAATAAATTCAAAAAGGCAATACCAAGCTATCTTAAGCATCAGAATATAAAATAGAGTACATAAGATCAAAACAGGGGTTTGATTTGGTTTGTTACATTAATTTTCTAAGTTCTAATGACTCACAATTTTATCTTTTAAAATGTTGAATTTTGATCTAAGATGAATATAAGACAATTGCACGTCAAAATGTTGTATGTCATATAATAATAATAGATACTTTTTCATATTAAGTAATTAATGTGCAGTAATCCAATGTGAGATTTATGTCATAATATTTGAGATTTTAGTTTTATTTTAATTTTTGGACGTTCAAATAAAATGTTATGGACCAATGAAAAAATTTCATGAAGTTTACTCTCTCCATTTCAATTTGTCTAGCATAATGTGGCTTGACACGAAGTTTAAGAAAATAAATAAGACTTTTAATTCTCATGGTCTAAAATTTAAGATATGTCAAATATATCAAAATGTCCTTTAATCTATAATGTTAATGTCACGACCTCGACCCGCCGTGACTGCCACTCACAATAACCCTTTAGTGGGAGAACCATTTTTATAGCCTAACTTGTCAAACTTAAAAGATAACAATTAAAGACTTGTAGAAGCAGAAATAATATTGAGTTCCCATAAACTCAGCTAACAATTTTTATAACAACGAAATGCGAAAACATCCTAGAAACTGAAAGTCGTCCGCACAAAAAATCTAACCAAATGTCAATGTAAAGAAAAAGGAGAACACTCCCAAAAGAAATCATAAAACTAAACAGTGTTTGAAAATCCGAGGCCAGAAAAAGGGACTAGAACAGAGAAGAATCCACGGCAGCTTGAAACAAACAACTCACCCTTGAACTCGAACAAACATTACTCTTCTAACTGAGGTCTCTCCGCAGCGGCTTAATATGCCATTGTCACGCCCCAGGAGGATACTCTAGACGTAACCGGCACTCAGAAACCATTTCTGGCTCCCAAGCGAACCACATAGCCTGATCACACATCTGTTCCTTCATTCAATCAGCGAAAGATAAAAAAAATAAAGAGAATATTCGGTGGACAACTCAAAACATCAATCTAACTCAAAGAATAAAGGTCATGGGCCAACAAATCAACTCTAATATTTGTCATTAAAAATAGTTTGACAAGAATAATTTAAGGAAAGAAATACTCAATCGACCCTTCACTATCAGGTCTATGAACCCTCTATCATTACTATCTAATTGGTGTCAATGACAGGTTCATGGCTACCTCAACTCAAAATGAAAAGGCTAACTCGACGCAAGATTACATGAGCGGTGTCCTCCGAATGTAGGAGAGGACTAACCAATACGCTGAGTGGGAAATAAATCCCCAATGATGCTCCTATTGACGATCTCTTAAACCTGTCTCTGCATCATGAAATGATGCAGGTCCAAATAGACGTCAGTACATGGAATGTACGAGTATGTAATATGGCAGAATGAAACATACCTCAATGAAGAATAGCAGCGGTCCAAATATCTCAAATCAGAAAGACAAGAGAGACTCAACAAGGCATCATAAGTCTAAAGTAATAATACATTTTTAGACAAAGACCAATCATATACCATACAGTCCAATCCAATCATACATAACACAGTTCAATCAAATTATTCAATCCAATTCGATCATATACTGTTAGCTCAAAGTCAATCACATATCATCTAATCCAATCGAATCATATATCCATTCAATCATGCACAATCCAATCACAACTCATCTAACCCAACCCGATCATATACCCTCAACTCAATAATTAACTCAAAGGACTCAACTCAATAAATATGTAACAACTCACTCAAGTGTCCTAAGTCTAACAAGAAATAGTTTAGACAGGACCAACTCGTAAACCACTCAACTCAACTGACTCGGAGCACTATCAAGACCTAAATGGGAGTTTCTCTTATCCGACAACTATCACTTATGAGCCAGTGATAGTACAACAATCAAACGTCGTTGCCACGTCCGCTCATACCTTGCTAGCCCATGAACGCCTCCCTAATCATGGATACCATCGATTAGTCAAGTCCTATCATTTCAGAACAATAAAAAATGGGAAATATCTGACTTTAACGGTTCGATCCCACGGGAAGCATCCGACTTTAACAGTTCCATCCCTATTTACGTTGGTGGCGTAGTTTCTGGGGTTCGAGTATGGAATGTACTCTCACCCGCCTCGGTGCTCGATACTCCTCCCATGACTCCATGCTCATAAAACTCCCTCCAAGCATCTCAAACAAGCCCTCACGGCTAGTTTCATGTGGAACATTACCACCTCATCAACTCTGTTCTTATTTCAACTCAATTAAGTCATAATGACAAGTCTCATTTAGGACCTTGTCCACTCGTCAATTCCATCCTCAAATCAACTCAATCAAGCCTCATTTAGATAAGCATTTATGACATCTCCTCAAGACTCATCACAACTCTATGGCTTTTATCCCAACAACTCAAGTGGAATAACACATTCAAGAAAATTAACTTATGCAACATAATCACATGGTAAAAGAGATCAATAAGACATATTAACAAGTAAAAATGCTCAACTCATTTATAATCAAAATACTCGTGTTCAAAATAATTAAAAGACTCCTCAAACTCAACTCATGCTTAAACTCTTTTTAAATCATAGATGAAAATAATCATTTCTTAAACTCAAAAACAGTGTATAAATAGTTTATGCTAAATGCTCACAAATCATTTATTTAAAACTCCTTCTCAAAAGATCCTTTATTTTCAAATTACTCATAAGACTCCAATCAACTCATATTATGCAAATCACATATCACATAATCATATTCGACTCCAATCCGCTCCATCACATAACATCCTCATCAATATACCTCTTCATCAATCATTCTACACATTTTAAATAAGCACCATTTACGTCATCACTCACATCGTCATCAAAACATCATCATCACATCATCATCATATATTATCATTTACATCATCATCAAACATTATCATCACATCATTGTTAAGTATCATCATCACATCAATCATCAAACATCTACTCCAAAATCCTTATTTTTGTCCTATGTTCATTTTATAGAAGCAAAGGGACATTCTTAACTAACCAATTCATTCTTTTCATTCCAATCAATACATATATACACACAACTATCCATCTCAACCTTAAGACATTTATGACAAGAAATCTTATCTTGGGTTCATGTGAATGAAACATGAACTCATACTCTTAACAAAACTCAACTCAAGAATATCGTCAATACCTATAAATCTATATATAAAGATACATTTATAGTTAATAATATGAAAAATAACTATTTAGTAACTCAAGTCATTAAAGTCATCAATCAACCATTTGTATCTAAAAACATTCCATAGTTTGGGAAAACTTTCAAGAAAACCTTTCTAGAAGGTGCAACTCTTTCACAACTCCTATCCAACACATCTATGAGCATATGGAAGAAATCAATCCATATTTTAGGTTAGCCTTACATACCTTGTTTGAAGACTTTGAAGAGACCTTGATGTTAGACCTTCAATGGGAGGCTTGAATCCTTGAAACTCTTGAAGGCACCCTTTGTTGGAGATGGATTTGGAGAAGAAGAAGAAGAAGAAGAGAGGAAAAATTTTAGGGCTTTTTAGAGAGAGGGAGGACTAAAAAATGGTCCCAAAACGTTCAAGGATAGGGTATATATAATTAGGGAAAAGTCCAAGTTGCCCCTCTTCAAAAATCTAAAAAATTGGGCAAAAACCTTGCTGGCGCTATAGTGGCGCGTCGCGCCACTGCAGCGCCAAGCCAAAATAGGCTTAAAACCCTGCACATCTAATAGTGGCGCGTCGCGCCAAGCCCCAAACTACTGAGGCTGTTTTCTGGGGCTATAGTGGCATCGGGCGCCACTGGAGCGCCAAGCCTAAATTTCGCCCAGGCCTGAATATTCCTGCAGTACTAGTCCGTAGTAAAATGGTCATAACTTTTGACTCCGAACTCCAAAAATAACAATCTTGGTGGTCTTGGAAAGATGACTCAAAGACCTTTAATTTGGTAGGTCGTGGTCCATCCAGTTCAGTATTACTCTAGGAGATATGGTCATTTAAAATTGACCCTTATACTAACTCATCCGAAAACTTAATCGATTGGAGTTCTTTGGACTCGACTTGGTGTTAGAGATCCCTTATGACCCCTAAGCACATCTAAACACTTCAAATACTTAGGAATTAATCCTAACTCATATGTAAAATTACAAGTCCTCCGGTCCAAGTCTACCCACATGTGAGGAAATATTCGAGTCTTTCCGAAAATATTTCTAGGGTATCACAGCCATGTACTCAACAAAATGGCAGAGGAGTACATAAAAATAATGGTATACTGGTAGAATCACGTGGTTAGCCAGTAAACGGATCATAGACAAGTAAATTCCACCCAATAGGCATATACATATACAAAATAAGTCAACTAATCTTAAGTTCAACCTTATTCAGCAATATCACAACTCCATATTTTCCACATGCTATAACTTTACACAAGGGTCCTCTCAAGGGACAAACAATCAATTTTGTGTCAGAACGTGACATTCAGTCTAAATATATGTTCAAACGTGACATCCGATTCAATTATGTATCAAAACGTGACCCCGATCTAATTATTTTTCAGAATGTGAAACCCGATTCAAACGTACCACAATCACAAATACATTTAGTATTTACAACATTAAATCACCAAGAACAAGTTCATCACAAAATAGGCCAGCAAGTGATCATTTCACACATAATCCAGCAAGTTTCCCTATTCATATACACATATGCATATCATGAAGCAATTTAACAAGTTTATATGAAACACATACATACGGGAAACTAGACCATCACCTACCTCAAATTCACGCTTTAACAACCTTACAATGCAAGAGCTTTTCCTTTTCAGGTTCATTCTTCTCGTTCTTGGTCTAAAAACAGTAAACACATATAAAGGATCAAAACCATGGCCTAACTATCATGAAATACAACACAATTCACACCCTAGGCCAAACCCATGATTCTAACCCCCCCTAGGGCTATTTTCCACCATTAGTTTTCAGTTCACCCCCCAATGATTATCAACCATAAATTCTAGGTTCTAAGAATCAAATGATGAATTTAGAGAGTAAAATCATTACCTTAAACGTGGAAATCCATGGGAAATTTATAGAATTTGCCTTAGGTCGCATCTTGAAGTCTTAGAAATTGATTTTGCAGAAAAAGATCATTTCTGAACTTTATCACGACTTAAGTCACGACTGCCCCGCTCTGGAGGGATATGCAGAAACAGTGAGCTTGGATTTTGTGCTCCAAGCCCCTATTTCACAAATCCTTACCCTTCACGCCAACTTCGATTTCGGGAAATCTACTTGTTTGAATGCAATTCCGTGAAGCCTTAAATGCTCCATATCGTCTTGTCTATCAGCCTGTCCAATCAAATTAGAGATTTGACCATCCATAATTCACATGATCACTCTAGACTTAACCTGACTCAGAATTCATCCAAGTTTGGCCTAAGCTAAATTTTCCCGAAGTTACTATCCGAAGTTTTTTGGCCTAAAATCCTTCCCCATTGGCTTATTCCTAACAATGGGGATAGTTCATTACAATAGATACCAATTTACCCATAACTCATTCCGAGTGACTAACTAAGGAAAACAGGGCTAAAGAAGAGATAGAGTAGTACATGTTTCGTCGAACAGTCGAGGATACTTGTCTCGCATGTCTTTCTCAGTCTTTCAAGTAGATTCCTCTATCGAATGATGTTTCCATTGCACTTTAACCATGTTGATCTCTTTAGTCCTCAGCTTTCGGACATCACGGTCAACAATTGCAACTGGTTTCTCCTCATACTGGAGTTCCTTGTTTAACAACACCGAGTCCCATTTAATGATGTAGTCCCTATCTCTATGGTACCTTTTCAGCATGGACACATAGAACACTGGGTGTGCCTGTTATGTTGAAAAAAGACGGTTTAAAATTAATTTCAACTTTATACAGAGAAAATCAATTTTAGAAAAGAAGAGTCGCCACTTAATTTTTTAAAAAAAATTAAGAAAACTTAATTTAAAAGACCCTAACATATTTAGGTCTTAAAAATTCAGAGAAAAAGGTACGAGGTTCTTATTTCCACTTTGAGAAGGTATTAAGCATTCAAAGTGGCCGCTAACGCGCGGTTATCCGACGATTTAAAAAATTATTTGACTAACTTTTGAAAATATTAATTTTAAATAAAACAAAGTCTTTAAAATTATTTTTTAGAAAAAATGATCAAACTTAAACATTGAAAATAATATAGATGTATATAAAAAAAAGTAAAAGTTTATCAAATAACTAAGTAAAGATAGAAAATTATTTAAAGAGTAAAATTAACATGAATTGGTTTATCTTTAGGAGAATCTAATTAAGTTAAAACAAATTAAAATTAATATCTAAACAAGCATAACTAACATAAGTAAATAAATTATTACAACCTGAATCAATATAAATACAATAAATAACAAATGAAAATACGGTCCTACACTTAGTTTCTATACGCCTGGATTGAGCTATTGGGCTGTCTGCAATTTGGATCTTAAGCACAATTCCCCTATATATTGCAACTATATATACATTGTATATCGGACTATATTCACACTATAAACCGCGTGCTTGTTCCCTGTATCTACTATATTTCACTGTATATCAATGTATATCAGAGTGTAAAAATACTATATACAATGTTTGTTCCATGTATCTGCTGTATATCACTGTATATCAGATTGTATATACACTATATACAGTGTTTTTCCCCTGTATCTACTGTATATCACAGTATATCACTGTGTATTAGACTGTATATACACTATATATAGTGTTTGTTCCCTATCTGTTGTATATCACTGTATATCACTATATATCAGACTGAATATACACTGTATATAGTGTATACAGTATTATTTCTATATATCAAACTGCATACACATTGTATATCAGTGTATACGATACTGCTTTCCACCTGTATTCCATGTATACATCCCAATATTAATATTCAAATCATGAATATTACCTTCCTTTCCAGGTATCAACTTTTCAATTATTTGAGCAAGATGATGGGAGACTCAAAACTCGACGATATGCAAGGATGAAGTCAAAGATGGACTCGAATTGATATCACATGCACCAAAATAAAATTACATAAGCATTTACTCATTTTAAACTAAACCAAAAAATATATCATGATATTTTAAGTTATTAAATTGATAGGCATCTTAGAAGTGACTAACCACATGCTAACTAGATCAATTTTAAAGAAAGAATTAAATCAATTAGGCCATGAAAGTTCTAACTAAATAATAACTTAAGCATATTTTTGTTATCTAAATCATGAAAATATATACTATCAAAGAAAACTACTTGGAAAAATAATGAATAAAACTAAGTGGTTTCATTAAATAATCCTAACACATGCTAGGTAATTAATCATAACACATACTAACTATAAGAAATTTCTATCATTAATCTAACTATTTTTAATAAATGCTAACTAAAAAAAAAAAATAAGACTATGAATCAAGTAAATATAAAACATAAAATAATTAAAAAAAATAAAGCTGAGAAAAGATTTTACCTCTTTTCGGGCAGTGAGACTGAAGACGACGAGCGGAAGATGCTTCACCAAAGACCAAAAACTTGACGGAGCTTCAATCCACAAAAAGAAAAATTGAAAATTTAGACTCGAACTTTCATAGGTTCGATGTTATAAGAACATTGTTCTTAGCCTAAATTTCAACTTCAATTTCCTATTTTCCTTGAAGAAAAATATAGATTGTAAGTTAGAAATTTTCACAACTTTTAGGCTGGGGACAAGAGTCCAAAATCCTAGCCAAGTTAAAAAAATTTCTAACTTTGGGGCGGCTAAAAAATCTCCCACCTCTTTTTTCTTCTTAATGAAAATACGAACCGTTATATAGGCTCCAAAAAATCCCAAATTCCTCAAGGATTTTTGATGTGGGAGACTTGGAGTTTTTTTTTTTATAGAAAAAACTAAAATTTTAAAAAATACAAACTATAATTAAACTAACCTAACTATCATTGTATTTAGTTAAAAATAAAATCTATTCAAAGATGATTTTTGAATAACTACATAAATAGTAATAAAAGATATAGTTATATAAAAATATGTATATTATACTAAAATTTATAAAAAAATAAAAATAGTTAAGAATAAAATAAAAATATCTTTATTTTTTTAAAAGCTAATTATTTCAAAAATGTTCGAAATTCAAAAAAACTTGATAGCTAATTTGCGTTGTGGAAGGTCAAAATTGGGTGTCAACAACTGTCTCTTTCTTTGGATAAGATCGATAAAAGAGATCATGGACAAAGAAAATTGACAAATCCCATTTTGGCCGACTTCATCTTCATCTTTTTAAGAAGGGGTTGGTACGGATTTTGAAATTATGATTGGACCTCGAAATAACCACACGCCTTCCGATAGGAATGTGATTTACTATGGTAGAAGTTGTTCCTCAGCTCGTATCCTATGAGTTTGATAATCCTCTTTGGACTATGTCCCAGTTCGTTGCTAATAAAAGATTCCACATTGTGCTGTATCCTCTTTGATGTCGTTCACACTTTCTTTCGTCCTTTTTACATGTTGAAAATATCCATTGATCCATTGGTAGGATAATGCTGCTCTATCGATAGGATGGTGATCCATTGATAGGATACTTGGCAAGATATTTGTCTCTCCATCGGCATGACAAATGAAGATCCATTAGTAGGATATAAATATTGTGTGTCCATCGATAGGACGAATGAAGATGATCCATTAGCAGGATATGATGCATGTCTATTGTAGGATGAATAAAGCTGATCCGCTGGTAGGATATTTTGGTAAAATAACTGTTTATCCATCGATAGGACGAATAAAGATCCATTGGTAGGATATAAATGTGTCCATCGATAGGACGAGTGAAAATCCATTGGTAGGTTATGTTGGTCCATCGATAGGACCAATGATGATCCATTAGTAGGATGTAAATGCATGTCCATTGATAGGATGAATGAAAATCCATTGGTAGGATATAAATGCGTGTCCATCCATAGGACGAATGAAAATCCATTGGTAGGATATGATGCATGTCCATTGGTAGGACGAATGAAAATTGATCCATCGGTAGGATATGATTCATGTCCATTGGTAGGACGAATGAAAATTGGCAAGTTGCACTTCAAATCTTCTCTGATATTTAATACGTCTTACGTATGCCCTTCAGCCGTTTATAACGCTAGAAAATGATGATGTTTCTCTTCGATGAAATCGATATACAATGGTCCTTTCGGCAAATGAAAATGCAATGACCCTCTTGGCAAATAAATATACAATGGCCCTCTTGACAATTAAGATGCAATGGCCCTCTTGGCAAATAAATATGCAATGACCCTTTTGGCAATGAAGATGCAATGTTCCTCTTGGAAATGAATATGCAATGGCCCTCTTAGCAAATGAAAATGCAATGGCCCTCTTGGCAAATGAAAATGCAATGGCCCTCTTGGCAAATAAATATGCAATGACCCTCTTGGAAATTAAGATGCAATGGACCTCTTGGCAAATGAAAATGCAATGGCCCTCTTGGGAAATGAAAATGCAATGGCCCTCTTGGCAAATAAATATGCAATGACCCTCTTGGAAATTAAGATGCAATGACCCTCTTGGCAAATAAATATGCAATGACCCTCTTGGCAATAAATATGCAATGGCCCTCTCGGCAAATAAATATGCAATGGCCCTCTTGGCAATGAAGATGCAATGACCCTCTTGGCAAATAAATATACAATGGCCCTCTTGGCAAATGAAAATGCAATGGCCCTCTTGGCAAATAAATATACAATGGCCCTCTTGGCAAATAAAAATGCAATGGCCCTCTTGGAAAATAAATATGCAATGGCCCTCTTGGCAATGAAGATGCAATGGCCCTCTCGGCAAATAAATAATCAATGGCCCTCTTGACAATGAAGATGCAATGGCCTTCTTGGCAATTAATATGACATGGCCCTCTTGGCAAATGAAAATGCAATGACCCTCTTGGCAAATGAAAATGCAATGGCCCTCTTGGCAAATAAAAATGCAATGACCCTCTTGGCAAATAAATAATCAATGGCCCTCTTGACAATGAAGATGCAATGGCCTTCTTGGCAATTAATATGACATGGCCCTCTTGGCAAATGAAAATGCAATGGCCCTCTTGGCAAATAAAAATGCAATGACCCTCTTGGCAAATAAATATACAATGGCTCTCTTGACAAATGAAAATGCAATGGACCTCTTGGCAAATAAATATGCAATGGCCCTCTTGACAAATGAAAATATAATTATCATCCTCTTGTATGATTTGACATGTTATCATTTTTTTTGAACAAATTGTTTTTGTTGGGACTCATGTCTTTGATAGAAGTTTATACGAGGCCTCGGTGGCTCGCATATTGAATTTGTATTTGCTCTATTCTAGCAACGTTGGAGATCATTTGAAGTTGACTTCGAACTTCTGACAATTTTTGACGGAATTTTTGAGATCTGCTTCAAAAATTCTATCCCAGTTAGATCTCTTGAGAAATGTTGAGCTGCTGAAAAAGAATTTGACATTCTTGTGGAATTTTTGAGATCCTCTCAAAAATTCTGTCCAGTTGCATATATTAACATGATCTTCAATCTTGACTTGCTGGATATAGTATCTTCTTGTGAATTTTTGATATCTTTTCAAAAATTCTGTCCAGTTTTCATTGTAAGGGAGAAATGAAAATCTTACGGGGAACATGACCAAGCCATTGTGGCGCCTACATATCTTGTTAGTGCAGGAATCAGGTCAAATATAGTTCCAATCCTATGGATGATGAGTACTGCATAATCTAAGACAAGATAATCAGTAGACACATGTGTAATATGTGCATAATAATATGTAAAACTGTATTACTTGCAATATTTACAGTTTAAAACAAGAGGTATGCCGATCATTTGAGATGGACGATCCAATGAAGTAACATAGGCATTTCACACCAATGAGATTAGCCTAATATCACATTATTTAGAGCAAACCATCAAATTTCAAAGGACAATGCAATTTTTTTTAAGAATGTAAAGAGATAATCAAATTTTGACTACAATTGATACCAACAGTTAGGATTGCATAAAAATATTTCTTAATTCCTTTCTTATACCTGAGAATGACTTCGAGATATTTCCTATAGCTTCAAGTAGTACCTCAAACATACTTAATTGTCGACAAGATTTTTTCCGTCTTGCTTCAAACAAAGGTTTAGAATTATACCAATCCTCATGTTTCAAGTGCCCTCACAATAAAGAAAGTCCTATTTCGCACATATCTGAAGTGTTTAATTTGAGGACATTTTGCAAAACGCACTCACACTCTCAAGAAAGTTCAATGCATGCAACTGTGATATCATATGCTTGGCCTACATGTAAGTCTCCACTAATGTGAGAATATTTGAAATGAAATCATGTAGGGCTTATTTATTGGCTTGTAATGTAGTCTTAGGGATGGGTAGAATATTTACTTGGGGATAAAAATGACGTAATCTCTCCTTGAGCGTCACACTGAATTTGTGTTTTTTATGATTATTACGCCTTTTGGCGTCCGATCCTCTTTGTTATCTCCTTCTTAGATTTCGACTTCTTTTTGAGTCTTTATTTATGGAGTTTTTTCTCTTTTCACCCCTTCCTTTTGAGGTTTCTTTTTTTTTTGTTGGAGTAGTTTCCTTTTTGTCTTACATCGACCTTGTAAGAGTTTTTTTTTGAAAGTCGTATTTTCTTTTTTTGACTTTGGAGACTTTACATCTTTTTTATTTGATAATTTCAAAGTTGGATCTTCTTCTATAATTTGCACATCCTCGGTGCGCTCAAGGAGGTTGGGCCAAGAGAGGGATAGTGCATGTAAGAACTCAAAAGGGAAAGGCTAAGATGTGGTTGTCCAAAGAAAAGGATTTAGGCTCAAAGTGGGGAAAACTAGAGATTACTGTTTATTTGGTAGGCTCTGAAAGGCACAATCGAGTCAAAAAAGGCCTACAATCCTTTCTCAAATCAAACATTACTCAGGATTTTGCCTCAACAAACATTCAGACCAAGTTCTAGATCAATAGTGTGATGCAATTGAATTTTAATCTAAAGCTCACCACACAATGCACATGAAGCCATGAGGTTGGTTTTATTCTTACCTTGAATGCCCGCAAGAGAATTTTCATGCATCAAAAAAGTATAAATGAAAGAAACAGAAGCAATGGTTTACCACAAAGCCAATCCTTTTCATCATACCGAATAATTCGCATGCTCCTAACTGTATTCATTCCAATCAAGAAGATATGACTCTTAAAATATGTACACAATTTATTATTTTATTTATTTTCTATTTTTTAAATATATATTTTTGGTTGAAAAAGGAAATACCGAACCCAAGAAGGGCTGTCTACGTATCTCACCGAGATGAGAATCAGGTGTGCGTAGTTTTTACAGATATAATATATAAAATAATTTAAAAATTTAGACAAACTCAGAGTGACATCTCGTAAGTCTAGTGCTCATTGACATCTTTAGTTGGGGAGTGTCTTTTGGCTATTTGAACCAACACGTTTCGTGTCTTCTCAACCATCGGTGAGAACACCTATCGTTATATTGTTTTTCAGACATTCCTCAGAGATTATACATTGGTGTGTTCTTCCAATTTCCTGCAAGAATCACTTGTTGTGTTCTTTTTGGGGATTGTCTCTTATGACTTAAATTCTTCCAACTATTCACGAGAATCATATATTGTTATAACCATCCTCGACTATTATTAGGGACAGTTTTCCTGCAAAGATATGAGAAAAGTGTGAAAGTGGGGTCATTATAAAAAAATAAGTAACATGATATAGTCATATAGGAGTAAGGCTTCATAGTCAAAAACTCCCTCGATTTATCTTTCAGGCTGTGTATTGGTCTCTTGTGAAATTTAAGATCATCGTTATTTTTCATGAACTCTTTATCCCTACAAGATCTATATGAGAAAGGGTTATGATTTTTCTTAGATTAAAGAATTGAAAAAGATTAGGGTTAAAGTTTGTGGTTGAATGTTGCAGTAGATTTGTGATTGCCGTGATTCTCTCTCTTGAAATAATGTCATCTCTCATGGTACAAAGAAAACTTCTTAGTTACGAAGAGGGTGTTAACCTCTTAAAATTGAGATCCAATCATTTATCGCATGATGTCCTTTGATAACAGCCCCTGCAAAATAACAAAGAATCAACTTTGTTGAACCCTAGATCTTTGAGAAGTAAGCAAGTTTGGTTTTCGATACAAATCAGTCTCTCCCTGAAAAAGAAGAATAACTCAAAAGCCAAAGTATTAGTCCGTGTTTGTAATAATTAATGCAAAATATCACACAAAGAACTAAATATTTAAATGTTGCTTTGTTCGAAGACAAACTAATTCATGGGTGAAAAAAGACTAAATGGACCAAAATTGACCCATTCTAATTTTTAGGACCGATATGTGAGAAAGGTTGACTTGTGTTGAATCACAAATTTCTTGCGATCCAACTTGTATACCCTCATTCTTTTAGATGCAGAAGAAGTTCTCAATTTCTTTGAAAGAATGAGGAAAATTTAAAAACTTCAAAGACAAGATCAAAACTTGATTTTTTTAATGAAACGTCAACCTTTCTTTTTTTTGAGATGAGAGAGCAAGGCTTATGATTTGAGAGTAAAATTTGAATTTTGTTGGGAAAACTAAAGACTCACGAAGTATTTGAACGCACTTTTGATAGTGACTCGATATTTATGCCTATGAAGCTCTAGAAAAAATTCTAAAAGAGTGGACTAGGATGTCTCCAAATGAAGCAACATATTCACAAAAACAGTTATAGCATATAGCACGTAAACAATTATTGCATGTTCTAAACAGATATGTGACCCTTTTGTGCAAGGATAGACCTAACGATTTGAAGGATATATAGCATCATTTGAAACGCTCCATTTCCCAAAACTTATATTTATACAAATATTATGAATAAATTGAATGGGATACATAATGGGGGAAAATGGATACAAATAATCAGTCCCACGCAGGGGCACAATCCTAAACTAAGTCTTCATGAAAAATGCTTTGTTCTCAATGTCTTGACATCTCCGAACGCCAACGCCTTTTGGATGAAGTAGAAATTTGTGAAGATCCTTATTTGACTAGATAAGCTACTAAAGTAAATTTTCAACCCCGAGGGACAATGATTTGTCAAATGGCGCATACAACCTTCAAATTTAAACATATAGGTATGATCGTCCATTTAGGCCGATGGCCATTTTGGACTCAAGATGGTCTTTCTAATGGGCCCAATACGCCTTGGGTATTGGGTCATCTTAGGCCAATGCACTAAATTAGGATTTTGGTTTCGCTCTACGCTAGGTGGACTAGAGTGGGCTTTGAAAAGAGACTGAATACCCGAGTCAAAGTAACTGCTGGCTAAATATAATAAACGACGTTGGACGACCACAAACCAACTATCCATTTATTAATTCAAGAAATAATGGTTATTTTCTGAAAAAACAGCCGTAGGTGACTACGTAACCATCCTTAATCCTATTGCAAACTATTTGCCGTTTGGCGGAATTTAATGCTATGAAGTGCAACAGTTATATTTTGTAAAATTTAAACAAATAAAAATAAATAAATATTATTACAAACATAGTCAAATAATCAAATATAATGGTTAGAACCTATTAAATTCTCCACCAGAGTCGCCACTTTTGTTATGTCGAAAAAAGATGGTTTAAAATTAATTTCAACTTTATAGAGAGAAAATGAATTTTAGAAAAGAAGAGTCGCCACTTAATTTTTTAAAAGAAATTAAGAAATTTTAATTTAAAAGACCCTAATAGATTGAAGTCTTGAAAATTCAGAGAAAAAGGTACGAGGTTCTTATTTCCACTTTGAGAAGGTATTAAGCATTCAAAGTGGCCGCTAACGCGCGGTTATCCGACGATTTAAAAAATTATTTGACTAACTTTTAAAAATATTAATTTTAAATAAAACAAAGTCTTTAAAATTATTTTTTAGAAAAAATGATCAAACTTAAACATTGAAAATAATATAGATGTATATAAAAAAAAGTAAAAGTTTATCAAATAACTAAGTAAAGATAGAAAATTATTTAAAGAGTAAAATTAACATGAATTGGTTTATCTTTAGGAGAATCTAATTAAGTTAAAATAAATTAAAATTAATATCTAAACAAGCATAACTAACATAAGTAAATAAATTATTACAACCTGAATCAATATAAATACAATAAATAACAAATGAAAATACGGTCCTACACTTAGTTTCTATACGCCTGAATTGAGCTATTGGGCTGTCTGCAATTTGGATCTTAAGCACAATTCCCCTATATATTGCAACTATATATACATTGTATATCGGACTATATTCACACTATAAACCGCGTGCTTGTTCCCTGTATCTACTATATTTCACTGTATATCAATGTATATCAGAGTGTAAAAATACTATATACAATGTTTGTTCCATGTATCTGCTGTATATCACTGTATATCAGATTGTATATACACTATATACAGTGTGTTTCCCCTGTATCTACTGTATATCACAGTATATCACTGTGTATTAGACTGTATATACACTATATATAGTGTTTGTTCCCTATCTGTTGTATATCACTGTATATCACTATATATCAGACTGAATATACACTGTATATAGTGTATACAGTATTATTTCTATATATCAAACTGCATACACATTGTATATCAGTGTATACGATACTGCTTTCCACCTGTATTCCATGTATACATCCCAATATTAATATTCAAATCATGAATATTACCTTCCTTTCCAGGTATCAACTTTTCAATTATTTGAGCAAGATGATGGGAGACTCAAAACTCGACGATATGCAAGGATGAAGTCAAAGATGGACTCGAATTGATATCACATGCACCAAAATAAAATTACATAAGCATTTACTCATTTTAAGCTAAACCAAAAAATATATCATGATATTTTAAGTTATCAAATTGATAGGCATCTTAGAAGTGACTAACCACATGCTAACTAGATCAATTTTAAGGAAAGAATTAAATCAATTAGGCCATGAAAGTTCTAACTAAATAATAACTTAAGCATAT
Organism: Solanum dulcamara; assembly: GCF_947179165.1. Taxonomy (NCBI): domain Eukaryota; kingdom Viridiplantae; phylum Streptophyta; class Magnoliopsida; order Solanales; family Solanaceae; genus Solanum; species Solanum dulcamara. The sequence goes on from NC_077239.1 coordinate 9,297,548, forward strand.
TTTTGTTATCTAAATCATGAAAATATATACTATCAAAGAAAACTACTTGGAAAAATAATGAATAAAACTAAGTGGTTTCATTAAATAATCCTAACACATGCTAGGTAATTAATCATAACACATACTAACTATAAGAAATTTCTATCATTAATCTAACTATTTTTAATAAATGCTAACTAAACAAAAAAAATAAGACTATGAATCAAGTAAATATAAAACATAAAATAATTAAAAAAAATAAAGCTGAGAAAAGATTTTACCTCTTTTCGGGCAGTGAGACTGAAGACGACGAGCGGAAGATGCTTCACCAAAGACCAAAAACTTGACAGGGCTTCAATCCACAAAAAGAAAAATTGAAAATTTAGACTCGAACTTTCATAGGTTCGATGTTATAAGAACATTGTTCTTAGCCTAAATTTCAACTTCAATTTCCTATTTTCCTTGAAGAAAAATATAGATTGTAAGTTAGAAATTTTCACAACTTTTAGGCTGGGGACAAGAGTCCAAAATCCTAGCCAAGTTAAGAAAATTTCTAACTTTGGGGCGGCTAAAAAATCTCCCACCTCTTTTTTCTTCTTAATGAAAATACGAACCGTTATATAGGCTCCAAAAAATCCCAAATTCCTCAAGGATTTTTGATGTGGGAGACTTGGAGTTTTTTTTTATAGAAAAAACTAAAATTTTAAAAAATACAAACTATAATTAAACTAACCTAACTATCATTGTATTTAGTTAAAAATAAAATCTATTCAAAGATGATTTTTGAATAACTACATAAATAGTAATAAAAGATATAGTTATATAAAAATATGTATATTATACTAAAATTTATAAAAAAATAAAAATAGTTAAGAATAAAATAAAAATATCTTTATTTTTTTAAAAGCTAATTATTTCAAAAATGTTCGAAATTCAAAGAAACTCGATAGCTAATTTGCATTATGGAAGGTCAAAATTGAGTGTCAACAGTGCCCCACGCAAGCTAGGTTGTAAGTCCAATCTGTACGCCACTTGCCTTACACAATCAAAAATTTCAAAAGGGCCAATATAGCGAGGGCTGAGTTTGCCCTTCTTGCCAAATCTCATCACCCCTTTAATGAGTGACACTTTTAGAAGTACTTGCTCACTAGCCTCAAATGTCATATACCTTACCTTTTAGTCAGCGTACTCTTTCAGACGACTTTGAGTTGCTAGCAACTTAGCTTGGATGCTTCTTACCTTATTCTGAGCATCCCTCACTAAGTTAACCCCCAATGAATCCACTTCCCATATTGAAACCACCCTATGAGAGATCTACACCCCTCCCATATATGGATTTGAATGGTGCCATATTAATACTGAAGTGGTATCTATTGTTATAGGAGAAGTCACACAAGGGCAAGAAGTCTATAACACACGCCCTCAACATATCTTCCAGCACCTGGATAGTCCTTTCTGGCTGCCCGTCTATCTGGGATGGAAAGCCGTGCTGAAAGTGAGTTGAGTGCCCAACTCTTCATGTAACTTCCCCCAAAATTTTGAAGTGAACTGCATACCACAGTCTGAAATAATAGAAAGGGGAACCCCGTGTAGCCTTACTATTTCCTTCACATAAATCTTGGCCAGCTGTTGTGCATTGTAGTCCACTCTAACTCGAATGAACTGCGCCAACTTTGTTAACCTATCAAACACCACACAGATGGAGTCATATTTTCCTAAGGTCTTGGAAAGTCCCACCACGAAATCCATGACTATTCTCTCCTACTTCTATTAAGGAAAGGGCATTCTTTGAAGCAAACCTACAGGTCTTTGGTGCTCGTATTTCACCTATTGGCAGTTCTAACACTTGGCTACATATTCATCTATGTCCTTCTTCATACAGGCCACCAATACAACTGTTTTATGTCTTGATAAGTCTTAGTCACTCCCTGGGTGAATAGAGTATCGTGAACCATAATATTCATACATAATCTTTTGAATTAGTCCATCTACCCTCGGAACACAAATCCTTCCCCTAAAGTGAAGCACCCCACTTGCATCAAGTGTTGAGTCTTGGGCCTTGCCCATCAACACTTTTCCTCTAATTTCATTTAAGCTTACATCCTCAAACTTCGTGGTCTTGATCTCTTCTATAAAAGTGGTCCTTAGATCAACTCTGACCATCATCCCACTTTTTTCTGAGATGCCTAGCCTCATAAACCTGGCCTTCAAGGCTTGAATTTCTCTAGCCAGGGGTCGCTTAATAGTCCCCAAATAGGCTAAACTTCCCATGCTCACCGATTTCCGGCTCAATGCGTCTGCCACTACATTATCCTTACCTGGATGGTACTGGATAGTAATGTCATTGTCTTTAAGAAACTCTATCTCGCTTCACTTTCTCAAATTCAAGTCCTTCTAGGTGAACACGTGTTGCAAGCTATGGTGATCAGTAAACACCTCACACTTGACGCCATACAGATAATGTCTCCATATATTCAGTGCAAACACTACTGCTGCCAACTATAAATCATGAGTAGGATAGTTCCTCTCATGCACCTTCAATTCACATGAAACATAAGCTACAACATTCTTATCCTAATCAACACAGCACCCAAATTAGAATGTGAAGCATCACAATAAATAATTAAGTCTTTACCTTCAACCGATAGGGTTAAAATTGGTGTTGTGGTCAAAAGAGTCTTGATATTTTAGAAGCTCTCTTCACACCTATCAATCCACTCAAATGACACATCTTTTTTAGTCATTCTGGTTAAGTGAGTAGCAATAGAAGTAAAGTTTTTCATGAACCGATGATAACAACTAGCCAGTCCAACAAAACTTCTAACCTCGGTCACGAAACTAGGCCTAGCCCAGTTCTTAACTACCTCAATATTTTGTGGGTCCACCATTACTCATTCTTTGGAAACAACATGGCCTAAAACGGCAACTGAAGGCAACCAAAATTCACACTTGGATAATGTTCATGCAACTTTTGTCTTCCCAAAATACCTAAAACAATGCAAAGATGATTTGCATGTTCCTATTCACTCTTTAAATATACCAATATATCATCAATAAACACTATCACGAACGAATCTAGGAAAAACTTGAACACCCCATTCATCAAACTCATGAAGGTTGCAGGTGCATTAGTCAACCCAAAGGACATTTCTAAAAATTCATAGTGTCATACCTGGTCCTAAAGGCTATTTTGGGCACATCGTCAGGCCTAATTTTCAAATGATAATACCCAGACCTGAGATCATTCTTTAAGAAGACTGAAGAACCTTACAACTGATTAAAAAAGTCATCAATACGAGGTAAAGGGTATTTATTTCTAATGATGACCTTATTCAGTTGTCAGTAATCAATACACATTCTCATACTATCATCTTTTTTCTTGACAAACAACACTGGAGCACCCCAAAGGGAAGCACTAGGACGAATAAACTCCTTGTCAAGAAGCTTCAGAATTTGATCCTTAAGATCTCTCAACTCTGTCGGGGCCATATGGTAGGGAGAAATGAAAATTGGATGAGTACCCAGCTTTAGGTCAATGTAGAAATCTATATCTCAATCAGGAGGTATACTAGGCAAGTCTAAAGAGAAAACTTCTGAAATTTTACACACTACTGCAATAGACTCAATAGTAGGAGACTCTATATTCACATCTCAGATATGGACCAAATAATCCAAACAACCCTGCCCCATTATTTTTTTAGCCTGGAGAAAGGATATGACCTTAGCTGGCTTAGGCTTGTACACTCCTTCCCACTCTAACCTTTCCCTCCCCAGGATTTCTAGAGCCACACTTTTTGCATTGAGATTAAGTACAACAAAGTAGGGGACAATCAATTCATGCCTAAGATCACAACAAAATGTGTTATGTCTAAGATCACTAGTCAACCCAAGTCTGGTGTCTCATAAACATAATAGAACAAGCACGATACACATAGGTGGTTATGACTGACTCTCCAACAGGGGTAGAAACATATACAGAGGCATCCAATATATCACACAGTGCATCAAAACCCAAGGCATATTTTACAGACACATAGGAATAAGCAAAAATCTGATCAAATAAAATAGTAACCATCTAGTCACAAATAAGAATAGTACCTATAATAACGGCGTCAGACACCTCTGCCTTGGTCTTTTTCAGAAATTCATAAAACTGAGCTCGGTTATCCTGACGGGCTACTTCCTTGACAAGCTTGGCTACTCCTCGACCTGTACTACCATTACCTCGACCCCCACAGCCTTTCAGATTTCCTCCCCCACCCTGTGGACATCCTCTGCCATTGTTCTCCATGCTGTTGGGACCACTGCTCTAGCTTGCTGGGTTGTTGAAACTATCCCGCGGAGGTAAGGACACTCCCTCCGTACATGGACAGGCTCCCCACAATTACAACAGGCGCAATCAAAGGACAGGCGGCTACTTGAGAATAATGTTACCTGTCCCTAATGGGCCAGATGCTGCTGTGGAGTACCTAAAAAACTACCAGTAGAAGCGGGCAGTACTGACTGAATTGGCCGAGTAACAATCACCGGCCTGCCTGACCCTCTAGAATAGGATCTTTGGAAGTTACCTACACTCTTGGGATTCCTATCCAAAGCTTTGGCTTGCCCATCTTTCCTCACACCTTCAACCTTCTTAAAAAAGTATGTGACTTTGTTGAAACTCCTGCTAGATGAAGTTATATGGACAAAAAGTACCTGCAACTCGGGGTTCAACCCCTTCACAAAAAACCTGATCCTCTCCTTCTATATAGTGACCAGCTAAGTGGCATACATGGACAATGCATGAAACTTGGCTTTATAAGCAACCACTGATAACCCTCTCTGCTCAAGGGCCATAAACTCATCCTTCTTTTTTCCCCTCAAATTATGGGGCACATACTTTTCTAGGAACAGAGCATAGAACTAAACCCAAGTAAGTGGAAACACAGGTGAATGACACTCCATATAAGGCCTCCGCCACTGCTTGGCTTTACCTTATAGCTGGAACATCACAAACTCTACTCTATGTTGGTGTACTATACCTAGATTGTGCAACCTCTCATAACAATCCAGAATAAACTCATAAGAATCTTTATTTTCTGTACCCTAAAAGATTGGGGGTTTGAGTTTGAGGAACTTAGTAAGCATGTCATGCTCAGTACCAGTAATCACAGGACCCATTAGTGGCCTAAAAAATACATTTGTGCCTACCATCTCATCTGTTGGCTGAGTTGTAATAGCAAATAGATGAGCAACAGGAGCAGGTGTCGCAGGCATGGTGTGGATAAAGCTAGTTCTAATTAGCCCACTCAGAAAGGCTATGATCTGCTGAGATAATATTGGATCCAGAGGAGGAATACCAGCAGCCCCAGTTTGGGTGTCCTCCTCCTATTCAGCCTGTACTTTCTCTTCTCCAACTTCACCTCTCCCTCAAACTTATTTTAGCGAGCACCTCCTCAATAGGGACCTCCACTCTGGTAGGTATTGCTCTCCCTCTACTCCTGCCTCGCCTCTCTCTCTAGCCTCTTCCTTTGCCATACCCTCAAATGACCGACTCTTTTTCTGGCTCTACTGGAGCTATGGGCCAGACACTGTTATAGTGAGTGTTGACAATATGTGAATAAGAGGTTAGCTACTAATTTGGATCGCCAGATACCAATTTGAATCAAGTTATAGCACGAAGGAAGGAAAATAATAAAACTTTTCCTAAAATCTCATAGCCTCTCAAAGAAATATACAAACGTCTCTGTATCATTCCATAAGACTCTACTAGACTCATTTTGGTATGATGAAATCAATGAAACTTGGCTCTAATACCTACTTTTTAATGATCCTGACCCGCCGTGACTGGCACCCACAATAACCCTCAGTTGGGAGAACCATTTTTACAAACCAACTTGTCAAACTTAAGAGTTAACAATTAAAGACTTGCGGAAGCAAGAATAAAACCAAAAATAATACTAAGTTCCAATAAACTCACCTAACAATTTTTACAACAATGAAATGCAGAAATATCCTAGGAACTGAAAGTTATCCTTACCAAAACTCTAACCAAATGTCAATGTAAAGAAAAAAGAGAACACTCCTAAAAGAAGTCATAAAACTAAACAGTGTTTGAAAATTTGAGTCCTGAAAAAGGGACTAGAACAGAGAAGAGTCCACGGCAGCTTGAAACAAACAACTCACCCTTGAACTCGGACAAGCTTTACTCTTCTAACCGAGGTCTCTCCGCAGCCGGCTGAATATGCCCTATACTAAAAAAATGGCAGAGCAAGAGTAGTATCAGTATACAAAAACAACAATGTACTGGTAGAATCACATGGTTAGCCAGTAAGCGGATCATAGACAAGTAAATTTCATACAATAGGCATATATATATATGCAATAAGTCAACTAATCTCAAGTTCAACCATATTCTGCTATATCATAGCTCCATATTTTCCACATGCTATAACTTCACACAAGGGCCCTCTCAAGAAACCTACAAACAATCAACTTTGTGTCAAACTATGACACTTGACCTAAATATATGTCGAAAAGTGACACCCAATACAATTATATATAAACCTCAATTATGTGTCGAAATATAAAACCCGATCCAAAAAAACCACAATCACAAATATATTCAGTATTTATAATATTATATCACCAAGAATAGGTTCATCACACAACAGGCCAGCAAGTGAGCATTTCACACATAATTTAGCAAGTTTTCCTATTCATATACATACATGCATTTCATGAAGCAATTTAACGAGTATATGAAATTCATACGGGAAACTAAACTATTATCTACCTCAAATTCACGCTTCAACAACCTTACAATGCAAGAGCTTTCCCTTTCCGAGTTTGTTCTTCTCGTTCTTGGTCTAGAAACATTAAAAACACGTATAAAGGATCAATACCATGGCCTAAATATCATGAAATATAACACAATTCACACCCTATGATAAACCCAAAATCCTAACCACACCCTAGGGCTATTTTCTACTATTAGTTTTTAATTTAAACCCTCTCCCAATGATTACCAACCATAAATTCTGAGTTCTAGGAATCAAAGGATGAATTTAGGGAGTAAAATAATTATCTTAAACATGAAAATATATGGAAAATTGATACAATTCACCCTAGGTCATCTCTTGAAGTCATAGAAATTGATTTTTGTAGAAAAATACCATTTTTGGACTTTGTCACGACTTAAGTCACGACTGCCCCACTCTGGCCGGACCCATCCCACTCTGGCGGGAATAGTTATGCTCTGGCAGGATATGAAGAAATAGTGAGCTCAGAGTTTGTGCTCCAAGCCCCCATTTAATTACACACCCCCTTCCAAGGATGTATTAAAATATACCTTTCACACCAACATTGAATCCAGGAGTTTTACTCGCCCAAATATGATTCTTTGAAGTCGTAAATACTCTGTATCATCTTGTCTATCAGCTATCTAATAAAATTAGAGATTTGACCTTCCATCATTCACATGATCACCCTAGACTTCACCTGACTCAGAATTCGTCCAAGTCTAGCCTAGGCTAAATTTTTCCGAGGTTACTATCCGAAGTTTTTTGTCCCGAATTCCTTTCCCATTGGCCTATTTCTAACAAAGGGGATAGGTCATTACAATATATACCTATTTTACCATCACCCATTCTCGAGTGACTAACTAAGGAAAACAGGGCTAAAAAAGAGATAGAGTAGTACCTATTTGGTCCAATAGTCGAGGATACTTGTCTCGCATGTCTTTCTCAATCTTTCAAGTAGCTTTCTCTACCGAATGATGTTTACAATTAAATTTATACATATTGATATCTTTAGTCCTCAACTTTTGGATATCATAATCAAGAATTGCAATTGGTTCCTCCTCATATTGGAGTTCCTTGTTTAATAACACCGAGTCCTATTTAATGATGTAGTCCCCATCTCCATGGTAATTTTTTGGCATAGACAGATGGAAAATCGGGTGTACCCCAGACAATATTGGTGGTAAGGGCAATATGTATCCCACTGGCCCTACATAGTCAAGAATTTCAAAAGGGCCAATATAGAGAGGGCTCAGTTTGCCCTTCTTGCCAAATCTCATTACCCTTTTAATGGGTGACACTTCTAGAAGTAGTTGCTCACCATCCTCGAATGTCATATCCCTTACATTTCATTTAGCATACTCTTTCTAATGACTTTAAGCTTCTAGAATCTTAACTTGGATGCTTCTTACCAAATCCTGAGCATCCTTCACTAAGTCAACCACCAAAGCCTCCACTTCCCCACCTTCAAATCACCCTATGGTAGACCTACATCACATCCCATATAGAGCTTCGAATAGTGCCATATAAATATTAGAGTGGTAGATATTATTGTAGGAGAATTCACACAAAGGAATGAACTTGTCCCAATGTCCCCCAAAGTCTATAACATATGTCGTCAACATATATTCCTGCACCTGGGTAGTTATTTCTAACTGCCCTTTTATCTGTGATGGAAAGCCATGAAGAAATTGAGTTGAATGCCCAACTATTCATGCAACTTCCCCCAAAATTTGGAAGTGAACTGTGTACTACGGTCTGAAATGATAGAAAGGGGCATCCCGTGTAGCCTTACTATCTCCTTCACATAAATCTTGGCCAGTTGTTGTGCATTGTATTCCACTCTAATTGAAATAAAGTATGCCGACTTTGTTACTTATCAACCACCACCCAGATGGAGTCATATTTTCTCGAGGTCTTGGGAAGTCCCACCATAAAATCCATGATTATTCTCTCCCACTTCCATTCAGGATTGAGCTTTTTTGAAGCAAACCTACAGGTCTTTGGTGCTCGTATTTCACCTGTTGGCAGTTTTGACACTTGACTACATATTCATCTATGTCCTTCTTCATACAGGACACCAATACAACTATTTCAAGTCTTGATAAGTCTTAGTCACTCCCTGGGTGAATAGAGTATCGTGAACCATGATAGTTTACTTATCTTCCAAAAAAAACTTTTATCCTTCCTTTACTTATTGTGCACAATTGATTTTAAATAATAGTAAGTCTTTTTATTTTATTCTATCACAGATAGTAAGAACACGATCTATGAATACTAGAGGTCAGGTATATATACTTGCATTTGCTGCTTGAGCAGTACCATGCGAGCGAGGTAGAAGGCGAGGTAGAAGCAGGGCACGAGTTGCTGCATCAGTTAGGTCTAGAGTGCCGACAACTACTCCAGTATCTGTAAGAGCAAAGTCTCATGAGGATGATGTTTATATTCCAGAGGATGATCAGATTTAGAATGAAGAGGTGACCCCAAGTCAAGAGCCACCCAGATTTATTGCTACACCGGTACTTCAGGATAGTTTGACATATATGCTTAACTTCTTGGAAGGAATGACTCAAGCTAGTATTTTTCCTAGTTTATCTGGTGGTTCTCATGTTAAGGTGGGAGGACAGACTCCTGACCAGCAGGCAATTATAGGTCTTCATAACCCACTGAGTCATCCAGCCGTAATAGTAGGTCCTAGACTCGAGGGTATGTCTTTTGCAGGTGCTATTATGTTTCTAGTTACTAGCCCTATGATGATACTTGAGGAGTAGAAAATGTTCGAGAGGTTCAGGTAGGGGTGTGTATCATTTGATTCGGTTCAGTTTTAAGTATTATTGATTTGATTTATCAGTTTTCGATTTTTAAATATGCTAAATCGATAGCCAAACCAATAAAATATTTGTTATCAGTTTTTAGTTTATCAATTTTGGTCTTTAATGGTTTGATTTTAGGTTTAACCAATAAGAAAATGCTTTCAAAATCAATATATGATTTTTCCAACAATTTAACGCGATACAGATATACAATGAAATAAGCAAATCAGACGTTCTTATTGTGACTACTCACAATTCACAACCCTAGCCATCGCCTAACCCTTGTTGTTGTTGGCTAAAATGATAGATGTTGCCGTTCTTAGTTCTTTAGATTTTGATGCTGTGAACCTAAAGTAATATTAAAGCCTAAAGGGTAAATACAATATGAACTATGAAGTAGTGTGAATTGTGTAGGCTACTGATAGTCTGATTAAGTGATTATATTAATATTTTTTATTTGATACTTTAATATTTATATATGACTAAAAATTAAAATAATAAATTATTATAGTTTTAATGGGTTATTGGTTTACCCAATAACTCAATATTAAAAAGTCAATACTGATCCGATAACCCAATAATTTTTTTATAAAACTATTAAATAACCGTTAACCCAATAACCCAATATTAATAGACTAACAATAATTTTTTCAGTTCATTTATCGGTCGGTTTGGACACTCCTATGTTCAGGAGAATGGATCTTCCATAGTTCAAGGGTGGGAAGGGAGAGGACGCTTATGATTTTATAATTAGTTGCCATGAGAGGTTACATGATTTGTGACTAGTGGAGTCTCGCAGAGTTGACTACACTACCTTTCAGATGATAGGCCAACTGAAGTGGCTGGTCACTCGACGTCCTTATTTGATAAAAGCGATTTCATGTTTGAAGGCTCAGCGTATGGTTTAGAAGAGGTGCCTCACTTATTTGGTTTATGTTTGTGATACTAGTATTGATACTTCTCCTTTGGAGTCGGTGCCAGTGGTGAAGGAATTTCTAGAGATGTTCCCAACTGATCTTCCTAGCATTCCACCTAATCGTGATATTGAATTTGGTATTGATTTGGAGCCGGGCACTCAGCCTATTTCTATCTTTTCATATTAGATGGCTCCGATAGAATTATAGGAGTTGAAAGAGCAGATACAAAATTTGTTGAGTAAGGCTTTATTAGGCCTAGTGTTTCTCCTTGAGGTGCTCCAGTCCTAGTTGTGAAGAAAACGGATGACGCTATGAAGATGTTCATCCACTACAAACAATTGAACAAAGTGACAATTAAGAATAGGTATCCTATTCCGTGTATTGATGATTTGTTTGATCAGCTTCAATGAGCCTCAGTATTCTTTAAGATTGATTTGTGGTCTGGTTACCATCATTTAAAAATTAGGATGGAGGATATTCCTAAGACAACCTTTATATCACGACCCGAATCCGAATGTGATAGCACTTGTCCTTTTCTACTAGACAAGTCAGCCTAAAACACAACATTTACCAAAAATAATGCGAAAACAACTTAAATAGGTACATAAATAAACAAAAGTAGAAGTCTTTCAAACTTAAATAACCCTCAAAGATTGGTTGTCACATGTACAAGCGACTACAACTTAACTGGAATGTAAATACAAGTCTCAAGTATGTCTTTGACTCTCAAATAGAGTAAAACATAAAACAAAAGGAATAAGAGAGTCCGCCAAATGTCTATAGCTACCTTTTTCAATCCCCTGGAAGCCTCAGATCATCATAAGGATGAATAATCAAAGTCTAGGCTCAGAATCTACATAAGTGTAGAAGCAACGGGTGAGTACCAAACAAAACGGTACCCAGCAAACCGACTAACAAAACTAAGTAAATATAATAGGATACATGAACTCCTTTCCAACCCAATCGAACCTCTATAACTACAACCTGCACAGAACATCAGCCCAACCTAACAGCTCATACTAAACAGTTTAAATAAAGTCCACATCACAGCTCAATATCACAAGTCATAACATACAAATAATCACAAGTTAAGTACAAGTTTCAAGTTTGCGACACAAGATATGCGGGAATGTATATGCACACTTAATGATAATACATATGTGTAATCGCCAGCACAGACCTCAACATCATAATCTTGTCAAAAATGACCTTGGCATCACCTTGACATCATAATCTCTCATCGAAAATGACCTCGACATCAATATCTCACTGAAAATGACTTCGACATCATAATCTCTTGCCATAAATGACCTCAGCATCATAATCTCACTGGAAATAAACTCAACATCATAATCTCATCTAAAAGGAACTCAATATCATAATCTTACCAAAAATGACCTCGACATTATCATCTCACCGGAAATAACCTCAACATCAAAATCTGTTCATCTAATCACCGTGTTCCAGAAAAAATGCAATCAGCATGTTCACGCAAGTAATGAAGAATATAATAAATTCAAACAACCAGTAATCATAATCAGACTATCAAAGTATTTCAACTAATACACATAGATATTAAGATTACAACATGTCACACTTGAATCACTACAATAGCACATATTTCCTTTTATTAAGCCCTTCAATCAGTTTAGATTAGTTCATGGCATAATTCAGCCCGTAACCTCATTTCCATTACTCCCCAATACATACAAGAAAGGAATTCGGGATACTATAAGATTCATAGAGTTTTAGAAGTCCACTTGCCTTTGCCAAAATTATGATCAATCAATCCACGTGAGCCTTCTCCTTTTGAATATTCTTTTAATCACCACAATCTAGCCAAATAATGTTTCACAATCCAAAATTGGGTCCAACGACACCCAAAATGCAAAATTTGGGGAAAAGGGTCAAAATAGCTCAAAAATAGGGTCTAAATCTTGAAATTTTTGGATGAAAATATTTCTCATAGAATTAGGAATCATTTGTTGAAAACTGTTTTGAAAAAGGAGTTTAAATCAGATCATAATCACCATTTGAACATATTTTTCAATGTTCTTGAAAGAACCCAATTTTACCAATTAAAACAACCAACTTTCAAGTTAAAATGAACAATTAAGCAATGGGTTACGAATATTATAGGTTAAAATCACTTAACCAATAGGTTTTCCACAAAAATTCCCTTGAAAATTGCCTACCCAAGCTTCAAAAATTCAAATATTGTGAAAAAGGGTTAAACTCTGACTAAACACATCTCTAATATCGCTTAAGCGAAGCCTGCAAAAATGTTGGCCTTCGCTTTAGCGACAAGGTGTTTGTTTTAGCAAAGTTCAATTTTGAGACACACCATTCACTTTAGCGAAGCCTGCAACTTCTCAAAATACAACAGATTTCCCAACTCCAAAAATATCCTGATCGGATCCTCAGGATTTGTTCGAAATACCATACACACAAACCACATATGCTACCATACTAATTTCGAAGTTTCAAACTCAATGGAACCTTTAAAATTCGAATCAAAAACTCCCTTGAACCTTCCAAAAAATACACAGAATTTCTCCCTATGCCTAAAATCATCCCCCGAATACAACAAAGTCATCGCAATTTGATTTCGAGTATCCAATCACCGAATGTTAACCAAAGTCATATCTATGGCCGAAAAATTCAAAGATTTCCAACTCCAAGCCTCAAATCCACAATATAAACCCTAACCTGATTCAGTCAACTCTCCTAGACCAAAATCAATATTCTGAATTTAATGGAATTGGTGAAATTCTATTTCGAGACCCAAAACTCCATATGGCCTCAAATACCACATTTAAGAAACTTAAGCCTCTAAAGTTCAATGCTTATAAAAATCTCAACTTTTCAAATAATTTCATGAAACCAACATTGGATATTGATCGAATATAATTCGGAAAAACTATCAAGAGGAGTAAAATTATTATTTTTCAAAAATTACCAAAAATAAACTTCATGGTCATTACATCATCCACCATTAAAAACCATGGTTGTCCTCTAGCATAAAGTAAAATAAAGTACCTGAAACTTCGAAAAATTAGAAATATCAGGCACGCATTTCATCCTCTGACTCCTAAGTCGCCTCTCCGATTAAATGGTGCCTCTACTGTACCTTTAATGAAGAAATCTCCTTGGTCCTAAGATTAAGGACCTGCCTATCAAGAATGGAAATGGCCTCCTCCTCAAAAATCAAATCCGTACCCAACTCTACCGATTCAAGAGAGATCACATAAGAATTATCCAAAACATACTTTTGGAGCAATGAAACATGAAAAATAGGATACTCCGCTGATAAGCTAAGTGGCAAGGCCAATCTATAAGCCACCTCTCCCACTCGCATTAAAATATCAAATGGGCCAATGATCCGGGGGCTAATCTTGCCCTTCTTCATGAATTGCATCACACCTTTCAGGGGAGACACACGGAGCCAAACACGATCACTCTTCATGAACTCCAATGGTTGAACTTTCCTATCCACATAGCTCTTTTGCCTACTCTAGGCTGTCAAGAGCCTACCCTGGATCATGTGAACCTGCTCCATGGAATCTCAAAGGAATTTTGTGTCTAAAGAGTCCATCTTAGCTGAATCAAACCACCTAATAGGATATCGATACTGTCTATCATACAATACCTCAAATAAGGCCATTTGAATGCTGGAGTGATAATTATTATAGGCAAACTCTGCTAAGGTCAAATATTGATCCCATGTAGCACTAACATCAATAACACAGACTAGAAGCATATCCTCTAACACCTGAATTGTCTGCTCAGACTGGCCATCAGTCTATAGGTAAAAAATTGTACTCATATCAATCCTAGTACCCAAACCATATTGTAATGCCTACTAAAAGTACATAGTAAACAATAAACCCCGATCTGAAATGATGGATATTGGCACACCATAAAATCAAATGATTTGACTGATATACAACTAGGCTAGCTTCTCCATTGTGTACTTCACCTGAACTAGAATGAAATAGGTAGACTTGGTCAATTTGTTAACAACCATCTATATAGAATCATAACTACCCATTGTGGGAGGCAGATCTAAAACAAAGTCCACGGTGAGCCGCTGCCACTTCAAAGTAGGAATGGGCATCCTCTGAGTCACACCTCTAAGCCATTGGTGCTCACACTTGACCTGTTGACAGGTCAAACACTTGTACACAAACTCTGCGATGTCCCTCTTCATCTCACACCACTAGTAATACTGACTAAGGTCATGATACATCTTTATCGCACCCAGCTGGATATAATATCAAGAACAATAAGCCTCTTCCAAAATCAATCTAATTAGATCACCCACTTTGGGCACACAAATCCCACCCTCAATCTTCAAAACACCATCTGAATAAAGTCTAGCCTCTTTGTCTTCACCTCTAAACACTTTGTCTCAAATGAGACATAACTTCTCATCATCAAACTTTCACTCCTGAATCTTCTCTACTAATGAAGAACGAGCCTCAATTAAAGCAATAAATCCTCCACTCTTCTCAAAAACCTACAATCAAATGAAGTTGTTGGCTAACCTCTGAATATCCCTAGCTAAGGGTCTCTTGTCAACACTAATTGAGGCAAGACTCCCTATTCTAGGAGCCTTCCTACTCAGAGCATCCGCCACTACATTGTCCTTCCCCGAATGATACGAGATAGTCATGTCATATTCCTTTAGTAACTCAAGCCATATGCGCTGTCTTAAGTTCAAATCCCTCTAACTGAAGATGTACTGAAGACTTCGATGATTGGTGAATACCTCACAATGCACACTATATAAGTAATGACACCACTGTTGCTATATCTAAGGCATTAGTGGGGTAGTTCTTCTCTTGGTCCTTCAACAGTCTAGAAGCATAGGCAACTACCTTCTATTTCTACATAAAACTCTACCTAAGCCAATACCAAAAGCATCACAATATACGGTGAGGTCCATGACCTTATTTAGTAAGGTTAATATAGGAGTTTTAGTCAATAAACTCTTGAAATTTTAGAATCTCACCTCACAATCATCGGACCAATGGAAATCCACTACCTTCTAAGTAAGCCTAGCCAATGATGGTGTAATGATAGAGAATCCCTGTATGAAGCGACTGTAATACCCAGTCGAACCCACAAAACTTCGAATCTCAGTAGGGAAAGTAAGCCTAGTCCAGTCTCACATTGCCCTGATCTTGGACAGATTCACCCTACCCTCCTTGGACACCACATGTCCTAGAAACGCCAAAAAATCAAGCCAAAGCTCATATTTGGAGAACTTTGCATATAACTTTTGTTCTCTCAATTTCTGAAGCATCGATCTCAAATGATAAGCATGATCCTCTTATGTCTTGGAGTACACCAAGATATCATCAATAAAAACAATCACGAAGGAGTCTAAATATGGCCGAACACCCTATTTATCAACTCTATGAATGCTGATAAGACGTTAGTTTGACCAAAAGACATAACCAGGAAATCATAGTAGCCATAACGGATTCGAAAAATATCTTGGGAATGTCTAATGGTCTAATCCTCAGTTGATGGTACCCAGATCTCAAGTCAATATTAGATAACAAAGCCTCTCCCTAAAGCTTGTCAAATAAATCATCAATGCGACGAAAAGGATACTTGTTCTTTATTGTCACCTAGTTCAACTACCTATAATCGATGTACATTCTCATAGACCCATTTTTCTTCTTCACAAACAGAACCAGTGCACTCCAAGGTGATATACTAGGGAGAATAAACCCCTAACTCAACAAATCCTACCACTTATCCTTCAATTCCTTCAATTATGCTGGTGCCATGCGATAAGGTAAAGTAGAAATGAGCTTAGTGCCTGACTCCAAGTCAATAAAAAATTCAATATCCCTATTTGGAGGAACTCTCGGAAGATCAATAATGAATATATCGGCAAACTTCTTAACCACGGGAATATACTCAATAGAAGGTGACTTAGCACTAATATTCCAAATAAAATCTAAATAATACATACACCCCTTATTAATCAATTTCTAAGAACGCATATAGGAGATGACCTTACTAAGGCAAGAACCACTAGTACCCTTCTACTTGATCATAGTAATCAAGAATAGTATGATACGGAGAAAGACAATCTATGCATAATATCACATTAAAGTCTACCATCCCTAAAATAGTCATGTCTACCCAAATATCATACCCGGCTAAAAAAAAAGACAGGATCGATACACTCGATCTACTATTAAGGGCTCACTCACGAGTGTGGAAACATGAACAAGAACAGGTATACGATCACAAGTCAAATCAAATCTAGATGCAAAATAGGTAGACGCATAGGAGAATATAGATCAAAAATCAAATAACACAAATGCTAGTCTATGGAAAATCAGGATGATACCTATAATAACTATATAAGAAGCCTCAGCCTTAGGTCTCCCCAAAAAATCATAGCACTGAGATCCTCTACCACCACCCACCTAAACCGTACCTATACTTGCAAAACCATAACACCACTACTGGAGGCTCTACCATCTATATTTGTCTAAGCTCTACTCGACTTCTAGCCGGAAGGGGCGAATCTCTCTCTAGAGATGCTGAATAAGTGCATTAAGGGCCTGAATGAGTCTGTAGAGGGAACTGGCCCAAATCTCCACAACTAAAACATGATCTCAGGATGAAGGATTTCTATGAAGAACCCGATGGAATACCATACCTACCTCGGCCCAAACTCTGGGATCCTCAAACCACATGCCCACTCTTGACCACTAGCATAGAAGCATGAATGGGTCTTTGGAGCAGAAATGAACTACCACCTCTCTGTGAACCCATACCTCCAAATAAGGTATCTGAAAACTGGGCACTAAAGCAGGCCTTCTTGGGGTCCCTAATGTAACACCCCGTGTTATTCTAGCCTAGACTAAATTTGGGAACCATGAGAAAGATTGATGAATTAGAATGAAAAATGGACTACTAGGGAGGTCTATGATTCGTAGGTTGTTCTTTGAGTGATAGGAATGGTTCGTAGACTTCCCCAACACTTAGTGAAATTTTGATTTGGAGAAGCCTACCTACGAGCTATCATTATAAGCTGTAATCATTTCTACGAGTCGTAGGAATAAGTCATATAACCTTTGCCTAAATTCTAAAAATACAAGCCTCAATACCTTAACTACGAGTTGATAGGACGACCTGTAAAAATGACTACGAGCTATAGAAACAACTCCTAGAAACACCTAACACTTAGTCATATTTCTGAACTAGAAGGATACATCTACGAGGCAAGTTGACAAGTCTTTGAAGTTCTTACGAGTCATAGAAATAATCCGTAGGGAAACTTCAGAGACTTATTATTATAGGCTTTTGAGAAACCTGCAGTTTGATAGGAGTTCACGACTCATTGAGTCTTTGATGAATCGTGACCCTAATATTTTCTAGCCTAATTTCATGATGGAAGACGATGATCTGTAGACATTTCTATGAGTCGTAATGACGATTTGTAGTTGACTAATTCTAGGTTTTTATGAGAGTAGATTAGTTTTTTCCCACCTATGTTAGAGTAAAACCCTGACATTTTAGAATTAAATTAAGTCTCTTATCAGTAACTAATATGCCTAATACCCTCAATAACACTTAGATTATTTGAAAGCGAGGATTTGAGAAGAGGAGAAAGACAAGAGTTCAAGTTCTTTAAGTGAGGTCTCTGAGTTCTTGATTGTTCTTCGAGTCCAGGTATGTAAGACTGAACTAAAACATGGATTTTGTTCCTTCATGTGCCCATGATTGTGATAGATGGAATGTATACGAACTGAGCCTCCATGATTGTATTCCTTAAGAAGTTATTCTCTTAAAAATATATATATGTTTTACTGATTATTGGTGGAATATTATTTTTCTATGAATTAATTCCTCGAACACATGAATTGAACTACTTGTTTTACTCAAACCATAGAAGTATGTTGATTGATATTAAATGTATATATCTTAAGATTTCTAGAGTCTTGAATTATGGATGTATGATTATTATTGAAATGTGAGTGTGATGATAGTAATGATAGTATCGATAAATTGATAGTGCTGAATATTATCATAAATGATTATCTAAAATCTTTTTTAATTACATAATTAAAAATGATTAGGAAATTGATTGGTTAAAGGGATTGATTTGATAGAACGAATAAATTAAAAGAGTCCAAAAGACACTTATTGATTTGGTTTGATTCGGATTGATTGTCTTACGAGTTTGAGTCTTAGGAGGAGTATCGAGTACCGAATTAGATAAGAATAAGTTATAACTTAATCCCAATAACTACATCGCCAAACATAGGAGAGGATTGAACTGTTAAAATCGGATGTTTCCCAAATTACTGTCCTGACATAATAGGATTAGATTGGTTATGTATCCATGATAGTTAATTCATTCCTTCCCTAGAAAGGTATGAACGAACGTGGAAATAATGTCAATTTGTTGTACTATCCCTAGCTTATAAGTGATAGTTGTTGGATAAGAGAAACTCCCATATAGGTCTTGATAGTACTCTTAGTTAGATTGGAATAGATTGGATTGGATTGTATATGATTGGTCTTGTCTAAATCATATTCTTATTTAGACTTAAGATATCTTGATTGAGTTATTTCTTCTTCTAAGTTGAGATTCTAAGTTGATTTGATTCTACCTTAATGTATGTTTTATTCTACCATTTTATATACTCGTACATTCCACTTACTAACATTTATTTGGTCCTGCATCATTTCATAATGCAGAGACAAGTCCTACATCATTTCATGATACAAATACAAGTATTAGAGATCATCAATAGGTGCATTGTTGAGGATCTATTCACTTCTAGCTAGTTGGTGAGTCCTCCCTATTCCTGGATGATACTATAATTATCTTTTCAGCTTTGAGTTAGCTTTCCTTTATTTGATTTGTGGTATCCATTTATCTATCATTGACACCTATTAGATTGTTGATAGAGGCTTCATAGACTAGAGTGTTGATGATGTTGATTTTTTTTATTTTGACTAGTTTCATTTTTACTAGTTGTTGATTAGATATATGGTTTATTTTTGGATTTATTTATGAGTAGTATTCTTATGAGTTGAGTCTTCCGCTGATAGAATGTGATTGAATAAAGATGTGATTAGACCAAATGGTTTGCTTGAAGACCATCAATGGCTTTCGACTGCCGGTCACATTTAGTGTACTCTTCCAGAGTGTGACAAACATGGTATTAGAGCCCAGAGTTTCAGAGTCCTAGGGAGTCTATGAAACTGTGTCTATTAGTATCTTAATTATGGGGGTGTTGTGTATCACACTTATAATCAGGAGGCTATAGGACATTAGGAATTATTTCCCTTCTTCATACTCTGAGTTCGTGTGAAAGAGTTTAACTCTAAAGGTTTCTTCCTCATTTGTGCTTTACACGTTTGTAGATAATGCCTCCTGAACGCATCGCTAGCTAGAAAAATATGCCAATACTGGAGTTCCACAATCTAAAATGCCCCCACCATCAAGAGTGAGAACTAGGGGCCGACCTACAAGTTCTACTGAGGCGCCCTAAGAGTCTACTACTCAACTAGCTCTTACTTCAGAAGCTGAGTTTAGAGGTGCCACCACTATGCTCACCCAATAGCTGGCCAGAGGGGTAACCAGAGTTCACCAGGTCCCAACTCTAGCTCCCTAGATTCATTAGCTTCAGCGAGGATCTGAGACTTCTTGAGGATGAACCCATTAATTTTCATGGGTTCTAAGGTTGATGAGGACCCCTAAAATTTCATTGATGAATATGGAAGATCTTAAAAGTGATGCATGCTACGGAGATCGAAGGGGTTGAGTTGGTGTATTATCATCTCAAGGCTGTGGAAAATATCTGGTATAACTAGTGGGAAGAAAGTAGAGGTGAGGATGTGGATCTTTCTATTTGGGATGAGTTTGAGGGAGCATTCCTTGATCATTTCTTACCTAGAGAATTGAGGTAAGCAAAAGTAGAGGAGTTTGTGAATTTGAAACAAGAGGGTATGACAATTAAGGAGTATAGTATAAAGTTCATCCAGCTGTCCAAATATGTTTCGGAGATGATCCTAGATATAAAATCAAAGATAAGGAAATTTGTCTTCGGATTGGGAAGACACATAAAGAAGAAGTGAAGACCATCATTGTTGTTCTCTAATATGGATATTTCTATATTAATGGTGTATGCTCAGCAAGTAGAGGATGAGAAGAGGAACGATAAGGAGGAGCAATTGAGCAAGAAGGAAAAATCAACTGGACGTAAGAGTGAGCAGATCAAGGGTAATAGGTCTTTCTTTTAGAAGAGGTCTTCCAACTATTCCCCATCTGTGGCAAGTGTATCTGTTCCGCATAATAGGTATGACCAATAGGGACAGAGTCACCAAAATTTGAAAGCCCAATGTCCTCAATCCTAGACTAGTGTGACTCAAGTTTCGAGTGGAAAGCCACCATGTGGCAAGTATGGTAAGCTCCATTTGGGAGAGTACAGAGAGGGAAACAATGGTTGTTATAAATGCAGCCAAGTGGGCCATTTTCAGAGGAAGTGTCTGACATGGGGCAACATAGCCCAGTCTTCTACCACCACACCACTGGCTAGCAGTAATTAGAGGGTCACTACATCAGGTACGAGCGGAGGTACAAACCGTCTATATACCATGGGTAGTCGCCAAGATCAAGAGAACTCTCCAGATATTAGAATGGGTATGATTTGATTCTTTACTCTTGACTATTATGTTTTGATGGATCCTGGTGCCACACTATCTTTTGTGTCTTCTTATATGGCTAGTACATTTGATAAGATTCCTGAGTGTCTTCTAGAACCCTTCAGTATATCTACTCTTTTTTGTGAGTCTATATTAGCTGAAAGGGTCTATAGGGATCGCGAGTCTCTATCTGTCATAAGGATATCATGGCTAACTTAGTTGAGTTAGGCATGGTCGATTTTGATGTGATTCTTGGCATGGATTGGCTATATGCTTGTTATGCCTCTTTTAATTGTAGAACTCGGATTATTAAGTTCAGTTTCCTGAATGTGCCTATATTAGAATGGAAGGGTAGTCTTATTGTGCCTAAGGGTAAGTTTATCTCCTACCTTAGGGATAGAAAGTTGATCTCTAAGAGGTGTATTTACCACATTGTTAGAGTCAAAGATGATAGTGATGAGTCCCCTACTCTCAAGTTAGTTTTGATTGTAAATAAGTTTCGTGAAGTATTTCCTAAGGGTCTGCCCGGAGTCCCTCCTGATAGGGAGATTGACTTTGAGATTAATGTTCTTCCTGATATACAACCTATTTGTATTCTGCCATATAGAATGGCTCTTGCTGAGTTGAAAGAATTAAAAGAACAACTGAAAGATCTCCTAGATAAAAGGGTTCGTTAGGCTGAATATCTCACCTTGGGGCACTCCTTTCTTATTCATGTGAACGAAAGATGAGTAATTGATAATGTGCATTGACTATCATCAACTGAACAAGGTCACCATAAAGAACAAGTATCCCCTTCCCAAGATAGATGATCAGTTTGACCAGTTTTAGTGTGCCACTTGTTTCTCAAAGATAGACCTCATATCAAGCTATCACTAGTTGAAAGTAAGAGAATGTGATATCCCAAAGACTACTTTCCAAACTAGGTACGGTCACTATGAGTTTCTGGTTATGTTCTTTGGTCTGACTAAAGCTCCTACGAGTTTATTCGAGGAGTAAGAAGGAGCATTCTAATCATCTCAAAAATTTTCTTCAGACTTTCAAGGAGAGGGAGCACTATGCCAAGTTTTCAAAGTGTGAATTTTGGCTTGTTTCAGTGCCACTCCTAGTCTATATTATATCCAGAGAGAGTATATGATTTGATTCTCAAAAGATTGAAGAGTTTAAGAACTGGCCAAGGCCCATATCCCCAACTAACATAAGGAATTTTTTGGGCTTGGCCGGCTACTACTGTAGATTTATTAAAGGGTTCTCATCCATATCTTCACCATTGACTAAGATGACCCAAAAGAAGGCTAAATTTCAATAGTGAGATGCGTATGAGGAGAGTTTTCAAAAGTTAAAAATAAGACTGACTACTGCTCCAATGCTATCCTTACTCGAGGGAACAAATGGTTTTGTGATTTATTATGATGCATCTAGAGTTAGATTAGGATGTGTATTGATGTAGAAGGAGAAGGTGATAGCCTATGCTTCCAGACAGTTTAAGATTCATGAGAGAAACTACCCGACTTATGACCTCGAGTTGGCAACAATAGTGTTCGCTCTCAAGATTTGGCGTCATTATCTTTATGGCGTGCATGTCGATGTTTTCACTAATCATAAGAGCCTACAATATGTGTTTACTTAGAGAGATCTGAACCTGAGTCAAAGGAGATGTCTCGAGATGCTCAAGGATTATGACTTGAGCATTCTCTACCACCCAGGAAAAGCTAACATTGTTGTTGATGCTCTAAGCAGGTTATCCATGAGGAGTACTGCCATATACATAAGGGCAAAAAAGAATTGGTTAAAGAGGTGCATAGGCTTTCATGATTGGGAGTTTAACTTATTGACTCCAACAAATGTGTTATTGTTATTTGGAATGGTACTGAATCATCTCTAGTTGCAGAGGTAAAAGAAAATCAAGATCAAGATCCCATTCTCCTCCAACTGAAGGATTGTGTTCATATACAGTAGGTAATGACTTTTACCAAACGGGGAGATAGAGTGTGGAGGTATCAAGGGAGATTGTATGTTCTAAGCATCGAGGGCATTTAATAGAGAATCATGGCAGTGGCCCATAATTCTAGGTATTCCATCCATCTAGGTTTTAAAAGATATACCATGACTTGAGAGAGGTATATTTATGGAGTGGAATAAAGAGGGATATAGAAGAGTTTGTGTCCAAGTGCCCAAATTGCCAGTAGGTTAAAGTTGAGCACCAGAGGCCTTGTGGAGTAGCCTAGAATATTAAAATTCCAAAATGAAAGTGGGAAATGAAAAATATGGACTTCATTATAGGTCTACCATTATTCCATAGACAGCATGACTCTATTTGGGTGATTGTGGACAGGATGACAAAATTGGCCTATTTCTTACCTGTTAAGACTACGGACATCACAGATAAGTATGCCAGACTATATCTTCAGAGATTATCAGACAGCACAGAGTCCCTTTGTCTATCATCTTAGATAGGGGAGCTTAGTTTTGGAAGTCATTCTAGAAAGGTATGGATTTAAGAGTGAACCTTAGTATTATTTTTCACCTGCAGACAGACGGCCAGCCAGAGCGCACAATTCAGACCTTGGAGGATATGTTGAGAGCCTGTGTCATCAACTTCAAAGGTAGTTGGGATGATCATTTACCTCTTATTGAGTTTGCATATAATAATATCTTCCGTTCGAGCATTCAGATGGCTCCCTATAAATCTTTGTATGGAAGGAGATGTAGATCGCCGATTGGTTGGTTTGAGGTTGGTGAAGCTGAGTTGATTAGACCATACTTAGTTCATCAAGTGATGGAGAAATTAAAGATCATCCAAAAGAGGTTAAAAACTATACAGAGTCGCCAGAAATCCTACACTGATATTAGGAGGTGAGATTTGGAGTTCGAAGTGCATGATTGGGTATACTTAAAAGTTTCACCCATGAAGGGTGTAATGAGATTTGGAAAGAAGGGGAAACTTAGTCCCTGCTACATTGGTCCTTATCAGATTGTGAAGAGAGTTGGTAGAGTAGCTTATGAATTGGAATTGCCCCCGAAGCTAGTAGCTATTCACCTTATGTTTCACATCTCTATGCTTAAAAATTTTTGGGAGATTATTCGCTAGTTGTCCCAACTGAGAGCATTGGGTGAAAGAGAGTTTGAGTTATAAAAAGATCCCAGTTCAAATTCTTGATCGTCAGGTTCGCAAATTAAAAACCAAGGAGGTAGCATCCGTCAAAGTTCTATAGTGGAATCAGTTTGTTGAAGAGGCTACATGGGAAGCTGAAGAGGATATAAAAGCTAGATACCCGCATCTATTCATTCCTCCTAATGATGATGTTGATGGTAATATTCTTTTTTACTATCTTTGATTGGAGATTCATTTCTAATTTGAGTATTCGATAGGTATTCCTGAGTTTGAGTAGTTGACTGTATGAATATTTGAATTGTTGAGCTCTTGATTGTATTTATGCCTTTAGTAAACCTTAGATTCATCTTCATTCGATGATGAATGATACCAAGGGGGAGATATTGTAACACCATGTGTTATTCTAGCCTAGACTAAGTTCAGAAACTATGAGAAAGATTGATGAATTGGATTGAACAATGGACTATGAGGGAGGTCTATGATTCGTAGGTTGTTCTATGAGTCGTAGGAATAGTTCGTAGACCTCCCCAATACTTAGTGAAATTTTTATTTGGAGAATCCTACCTACAAGCTACCATTACAAGCCGTAATGATTCCTACGAGTTGTATGAATGAGTTGTAGAGCCTTTGTCTAAATTCTGAAAATACAAGCCTCGGTACCTTGACTACGAGTTGACAGAACGATCTGTAGAGATGCCTACGAGCTGTAGAAACAATTCTTAGAAGCACCTAAAACTTAGTCAAATTTTTGAGTTGGAAGGTCACATCTACGAAGGAAGTTGACAAGTCATCAAATTTCCTACTAGTCATAGAAATGACCCGTAGGAAAACTTTAGAGACTCATTATTGTAGGCTTCTGAGAAACCTGCAGGATGAGGGGGGTTCATGACTCGTTGATCTTTGATGACTCGTAGACACGAGTCATTTACCCTAAAATTTTCCATCCTAATTTTATGGTGTAAGATGATGACCCATAGATATTTCTACGAGTCATAATGATGACTCTTAGGTGACTAATTCTAGGTTTTTACGAGGGTAAATTGGTCTTTTTCTACCTTTATTAGACTAAAACCCTGATAATTTATGACTAAATTAAGTCCTAAAACAGTACCTAGTGTGCCTAATACCCTCAATAACACTTGGATTATTTGAAAGCGAGAATTTGAGAAGAGGACAAAGACTAGGGTTCAAGTTCTTCAAGCAAGGTCTCCGAGTTCTTGATTGTTCTTTGAGTCCAGGTATGTAAGGCTGAACTAAAATATGGATTTTGTTCCTCTATGTGCCCATGTTTATGATAGATGGACTGTGTACGGATTTAGCCTCCATTATTGTATTCCTTGAGAATTTCTTATCTTAAAAATATACATGTTTTATTGATTATTGATGGAATATTATTTTTCTACAAATTAATTCCTCGAACACATGAATTGAACTACTTGTTTTACTTAAACCCTAGAAGTATGTTGATTGATATTGAATTGCATATATTTTAAGATTGAGTCTAGAGTCTTGAATTATGGATATACAATTGTGATTGGAACGTGAGTGTGATGATAGTAATGATAGTATCGACAAATTGATAGTCCTAAATGTTGTCATAAATGATTGTCTAAAATCTCTTTCAATTATATGATTGAAAAATGATTGGGAAATTGATTGGTTGAAGGGATTGATTTGATAGAATGAATGAGTTGAAAGAGTCCAAAAGAGACTTATTGATTTGGTTTGATTCGTATTTATTGTCTTATGACCTTGAGTCTTGGGAGGAGTATTGAGCACCGAATTGGGTAAGAGTAAGTAATAACTCGAACTCAATAACTACATTGCCAAACCTAGGAGAGGATTGAACCGTTAAAGTCAAATATTTTCCAAATTAATGTCATAACATGATAGGACTTGATTGATTATGGATCCATGATTGTTGATTCATTCCTACCCTGGCAATGTATAAACGGACATGGCAACAACATCGATTTATTGTACTATCACTGACTCATAAGTGATAGTTGTTGGATAAGAGAAACTCTCATATAGGTCTTGATAGTACTCTTAGTCGGATTAGAATGGATTGGATTGGATTGTATATGATTGGTCTTGTCTAAATCATATTCTTGTTTAGACTTAGGACTTGTTGATTGAGATGTTCCTTCTTCTAAGTTGAGATTTTGAGTTGATGTGATTCTACCCTGATGCATGTTTCATTCTGCCATTTTACATACTCGTACATTCCACGTACTGATGTCCATTTGGGCCTACATCATTTCATGATACAGAGACAGGTACTAGAGATCATCAAGAAAAGCATCATTGAGGATCTATTCACTTCCAGCTAGTTGGTGAGTCCTCTTTGTTTTTTTGGAGGATACCGCAGTTATCTTTTTAGCTTTGAGTTAGCTTTCCTTTATTTGATTTATGGTAGCCATGAACCTATAATTGACACCTCGTAGATTGTATATATAGGCTTCATAGACTAGAGTGTTGATGATGTTAATTTGTTTTGTTTTGACTAGTTCATTTTTACTAGTTGTTGATTGGATAGATGGTTGGCCTTTGGCGTTATTTATGAGTAGTGTTCTTGTGAGTTGAGTCTTTCGCTAATAGAATGTTATTGAATGAAGGTGTGATTGCACTAAGTGATTCGCTTAAAGACCATTAATAGTCTTCGAGTGCTGGCCATATCTAGGGTACCCTACTAGGGCGTGACACCTAAACTCCTCTATGACCATCAGTTCCATCTCCCTGGTGCTACTCATAATGGATTGGAATAAATCCCCTCACGGGCTGATCTGAACACATAAGATCAAATAGAAAAAGTCAAACACTTCACAAATCTGCAGACTCTCTCCGTCATTTGGGATCAATATTGTGGCTTGCCTTGACAACTGACAAAAATATTCCTCATACTTGGCAACATACATACCACCCTTAGTCAGACTCTCGAACATCAATCCCCTCTCCTCATATACGCTCCATGGAATGAAGCAATCCTTAAAAGCACTAGCAAAAAGTCTCACTCAAATAGAGGTGATCCAACTAGTCTGGACCTCATGAATGTCCTCTACCACTCTTTGACAAACCCATGTATCTAGAGTTCAACAAATCGAACACCCCAACCACCACCCATACTCACTACATCTAACATCTCATGACATACTACCAAGAACTCCTCAGCATCCTTGCTCCTACCACCTTGGAACTAGGGTGGTTTCATCTTCTGAAACCTCTCATAGCACTATTGATCTGCTATAGTCATAACCATCTCTAGAGAAACCTGCGTACTAATAGCTTATATAGAAACCAATGGTGGCTAACCACCTGATCCTGAACCATCGGTACCTGATTCTGCTTTGGAGCCTATGCACCGACCCTAGTATGTGAACCCCATGGTGTGCCTGCAGCACCTTGAGTAAAACTCTCTAACATACCAAGCATCATCAATAAGGTTTTCTAAAACAATGGTTCTAGGAATCCTAAAGGAACCTTGTCCTCGCAACCTCAATGTGTGGCTCTAGGAAGTCCTCTTTAGCACGAACTCGGGCAAGTGCCTCTCCTCGATCATGGCCTCTCCCAGTAACTGCTCTACGGCCTCGGCCTATAGCTCGGTCCCTAGTTGGGGTCTCAATGACTTCCTCATAGATTGCCTACCCTCTACCAATAGATGTAGCTTTGGTCCAAGGAATCTACCAAAATAACACGCGATACTCAGCACTAGCGATCACAACTTGACACGATAAGAAAGAATGAATAAAGAAAGTTTCCTAACAATCTTCATAGCCTCTCGAAGATAACTACATACGTTCCCGTACCAATCCTCAAGACTCTACTCAGACTTGGGTTGTACACATGAGACCTATTAATCTAAGCCTCTAATTCTATTTTGTCATAATTTGAATCCAGGTGTGATGACACTTGTCCTTTCCCACTAGACAAGTCAACATAAAACCTAACATTTACGAAAAATAATATGGAAACAACTTAATTTGGTACATAAATAAACAACAGCAAAAATGATGTCGGCATCATAATCTCTTACTAGAAATGACCTCGACATCATAATCTCACAGAAAATTACCTCTGCATCATAATCTCTCACCGAAAATGACCTCGGCATCATAATCATGCTGAAAATAACCTCAGTATCATAATCTCTTGCCAAAAATAACTCGATATCATAATCTTACCAAAAATGACCTTGGTATCATAATCTCATCGGAAAAGACCTCAACATCATAATCTCACCAGAAATGACCTTGGCATCATAATCTCACCAAAAATGACCTCGACATTAAAATCATATTTATCTCATCACCGTATTTCAAAATAAATGCAATCATCATGCTCACACATGCAATGAGGAATATAATAAATTCAAACAACCAGTAATCATAATCAGACTATTAAAGTATTTCAATAAATACACATAGATATCAAGATCACGTCATGTCACACTTTAATCACTTCAATAGCACATATTACCTTTTATTAACCCCTTCAGTTAGTTTAGATTAGTTCATGATATAATTCATCCCATAACCTCTTTTCTATTACTCCCCAACACATACAAGAAAGGAATTCAGGATACTACGAGATTCATAGAGTTTTAGAAGTCCACTTGCATTAGCCAAATTATGATTAATCAATAAATGTGAACTTCCCCTTTTGAATATACTTTGAATCACCACAATCTATTTAAATAATGTTTCACAATAAAAAAAATGGGTCCAATGACAACAATAATGAGAAATTCGAGAAAAATGGTCAAAACGACTCAAAAATCTGATTCTGAAAATAGGGTCTAAATCTAGAAATTTTTGGATGAAAACGTTCCTCATATAATTAGGAATCATTTGGTGAAAACTATTTTAAAAAAAGAGTTCAAATCAGATCATAATCATCATTTGAACAAATTTTTCAATGTTCTTAAAAGATCATAATTTCACCTATTAAAACTACCAAATTTCAAGTTAAAATCCACATTTAACCAACGTATTATAAATATTATGGGTTAAAAATTACTTACCCAATAGATTTTCCATGAAAATTCCCTTGAAAATTCCCTACCCAAGCTTCATAAACTCACAAAAGGTGAAAAAGACATAAACCCTGGCTAAACCCATATCTAATGTCGCTTAAGCAATGGTGGGTTTGCTTAAGCGAAGTCCACAAAAATCTTAGCCTTCTCTCTAGAGACGGGGTGTTCTCTTAAGATAAGGTATCTTTTGCAACATATGTAACACCCCTCAAAATTTTTCCCTAAGATTCGGACCTTTCTTGTATTCGGGTAGGATCAAACTCGAGTATTGTGGAGCATTTGCATGAGTAAGATGAGTCATTGAGAAATTTAGCAGTGTTAGAGGTGATGTGGGGTCATGAAGGACCCCTAGGACCAAGTTAAGTCCAAAAGATCCGTCGTGGCTAAGCTTTAGGATGGGTTCGTAAAAGGGATCGACTTCTAACGACCCTATCTTTTGAAAGGCGACAATCTGGGTAGCCCATGACCTATCAAATTAAGGGTCGTCGAGTCTTCTTTCCAACGCCACCAAGAATGTACATTTTGGAGTTTGGAGTCAACAGATATGACGATTCTAAGACGAACTAGCATGGCAGGAATTTCATATTTGGGCTTGGGTTACAACTGCTGGGGAAATAGCCTTGGCGCTGTAAGGGCGCGATGTGCCACTATCGCGCCAAGAATGTGCCACAGTAGTTTGGTCCTTGGCGCAACGCTCCACTAAAAGGTGTGCAGGGTTTTTCAAGCCAAATTCCAGAACCCAGGAAATATTGGCCTTGGCGCTGTAAGGGCGCGACGCGCCACTATCGCGCCAAGAATGTGCCTCAGTAGTTTGGTCCTTGGCACGACATGCCACTATGAGATGTGCAGGTTTTAGGCATAATCAGCCTGGCGCTTCAATGGCACGATGTGCCACTATCGTGCCAGGAGCATTTTTTCCTACTTTTTAGAACTTTTGAGAAGGGGTAATTTGGGAATTTTCCCAAATTATATATGTATCATCCTTAGCACATTTTGGGATCATTTTCAATCCCTCACTCTTTCTCTAAAAATCCCTAGGAGTTCCTCTCTCTCTCTCTTCTTCTTCTTCTTCTCTATTTCCAACAAGGAGAGTTCCAAGAGCTTCAAGATTTGAGTCCCCCATTGAAGACCCAACATCAAAGTTTTCTTCAAGTCTTCACCAAGGTATGTAAGGCTAACCTAAAATATGGATTGAGTTCTTCCATATGCCCATAGATGTGTTGGTTAGGAGTTGTGAAAGAGTTGCACCTTCTATAAAGGTTTTCTTGAAAGTTTTCCCTAAAACTATGGAATGTTTTTAGATACAAATGGTTGATTGATGATTTTAATGACTTGAGTCACTAAATAGTTATTTTTCATATTATTAACTATAGATGTATCTTTGTATATAGATTTATAGGTATTGACGATATTCTTGAGTTGAGTTTTGTTGAGAGTATGGGTTCATATTTTATTCACATGAACCTAAGATGAGATTTCTTGTCATAAATGTCTTGAGGTTGAGATGGACAGTTGTGTGTATATATGTATTGATTGGTTAGTTAAGAATGTCCCTTTGCTTCTATAAAATGAACATAGGAATAAAATAAAGATTTTGGAGTAAATGTTTGATGATTGATGCGATGATGATGCTTGACAATGATGTGATGATGATGCTTGACAATGATGTAAATGATAATATATGATGATGATGTGATGATGATGTTTGATGATGATGTGAGTGATGACGTGAATGGTGCTTATTTAATATGTGTAGAATGATTGATGAAGAGGTATATTGATGAGGATGTTATATGATGGAGCAGATTGGAGTCTAATATGATTATGTGATATGTGATATGTGATATGTGATTTGCATAATCTGAGTTGATTGGAGTCTTATGAGTATTTTGAAAATAAAGGATCTTTTGAGAAGGAGTTTTAAATAAATAATTTGTGAGAAGTTTTGCATAAACTATTTATACACTATTTTGGAGTTTAAGAAATGATTATTTTCATCTATGATTTAAAAAGAGTTCAAGCATGAGTTGAGTTTGAGAAATTTTTTAATTATTTTTGAACATGAGTATTTTTAGTATAAATGAGTTGAGCATTTTATTTTGTTTTACATAAAAAGGTCTATTTTGAGATTGTATAAATTTTAAAGAGAAGAATTTGATGAGTCGAGATGAGTTGATTTGAAAGATTCCAATGAGGCTAAATGAGTATTTTGAGTATGTTACTCACTTGATAGATATGAGCATATTGAGTCTTGGGAGGAGTATCGAGCACCGAATTGGGTAAGAGTAAAGTCCATACTCAAACCTAATAACTACGTCGCCAAATGTAGGAGGGATTGAACCGTTAAAGTCGGATGCTTCCCCAAAATGTTTTTCCTGACATTATAGGACTCGGTTGGATTGGATCCATGATTGGTTGATGCGTTCATACCCTGGCAAGGTATGAACGGACGCGGCAACAACATCGGCTTGTTGTACTATCACTCGCTCATATGGTGATGGTTATCGGTTAGAGAAACTCCCAATTGTATGGATTGTGCTTGATATGATTGGCTTGATTGTGATTGGAGATGATTGAGTTGAATTGTAAAACATTGCATAATTCAATTTGCATATTTATTGAGTTGAGCCCCTTTGAGTTGACTGTGAGTTGATTGCATTGATCAAATTAGATTAGATAAATTATGATTTGATAGTGTGCGATTAGACTGGATTGGATTAGATGATATGTTGATTGGGTTGAATGGAAGGATATATGAATGGATTGGATCGGATCGTATATGACCGGGTTGAACTGATTGTATACGATTGGATTAAATCAGATGATATATAATTTGATTGAACTGTATTGTGTATGATTGGATTGGATTATATTATGTGTGATTGGTCTTTGTCTAGAAATATATTCTTACTTTAGACTTATGACGTCTTATGTGAGTCTCTCCTACCTTTCTGATTTGAGATAGTTGATCCGATGTTATTCTTCTTTGAGGTATGTTTCATTCTGCCATATTACATACTCGTACATTTCATATACTGACGTCCATTTGGACTTGCATCATTTCATGATGCAGAGATAGGTTTAAGAGATCGTCAATAGAAGCACCATTGAGGATCTATACACACTCAGCGTATTGGTGAGTCCTTTTCTACATTCGGAGGACACCGCTTATGTACTCTTGCATCGAGTTAGCCCTTTCTATTTTAATTTGAGGTAGTGAACATGTCATTGGCACTAATTAGATATAGTGATAGAGGCTTCATAGACTAGATAGTGATGGGTCGATTGAGTATTTCTTTCCTTGAGTTATTCTTGTCAAACTATTTTTAATGACAAATATTTTAGTTGATTTGTTGGCCCACTGCCATTATTTTTTGAGTTGGATGGGTGATTTGAGTTGCCCGCTAAATTATTCTTTATTTTTAAACTTTCCGCTGAATGAATGAATGAACGGATGTGTGATCAGGCGATGTGGTTCGCTTGGGAGCCAGAAATGGTTTTTGAGTGCCGGTTACGTCTAGAGTACCCTCCCAGGGTGTGACAACATACCCTTCACTTTAGCAAAGCCTGCAACTTCTCAAAACGCAGTAGATTTCCCAACTTCAAAAATATCCCAATCGGACCCTCGGGATTTATTTGGAATCTCGTACAAATATATCACATATGCTACCATACTAATTTTAACGTTCTATACTCAATGGAACCTTTAGAATTCAAGTTCGACATCTCTTTAAACAAGAATTCAAAAAGTTGCAACTAAACTAACTTTATGCCTCAAAAGACCAAAATGCCTTCGGAGCTTTCAAAAAATATACAAGAACTCTCCCTAGGTCTAAAATCATCCCCCAAAGCCGATGGAGTCATCAAAATTTACTTCTGAGTATCTAATCACCGAATGTTGACCAAAATCAGCTCTATGGCCAAAAATTTAAAGATTTCTAACTCCACGCCTTAAATCCACAATATTACCCCAAATTTATTCTGTCAACTCTCCAAGACCAAAATCAATATTTCAATGTTGATGAAATTTACAAAATTCCATTCCAAGATCCAAAACTCCGAATGACCTCAAATAGCACTTTTAAGCAACTTAAGTCTCTAAAACTCAAAGCTTATAAAAAATCTCAACTTTTCAAGTAATTTTATGAAACAAACATCAGATGCTAATCGAATATGACTCGAGACAATTACTGAGAGGTATGAAAGAGGCTCATAGTTCTAGATACTATATTTATCCTGGAGCAGTGAAAATGTATCATGATCTAAAGTAACATTATTGGTGATGTCCAATGAAGAGAGAAATTATTGAATATGTCTCTCGTTGTTTGAACTTACAACGAGTGAATTATGAGCATCAAAGACCAAGTGGTGTATCTTAGAGGATACCTACGCCTGAGTGGAAATAGGATGGATTGCCATGGATTTTGTGGTAGGACTACCACAGACCTTGAGGAAATTCGATGCTATTTGGGTAATTGTGGATAGATTGACTAAATCAACTCATTTTGTGCCAGTTCAGACTTTATATAATGTAGAGAGGTTGGCTAGAATCTACATTCAAGATATAGTATGGTTGCATGGTGTGCCCATTTCTATCATTTTCGATGAGATACTCAATTCATATCCAATTTCTAGAAGTCTATGCAAAAGGAGTTGGGTACTAAAATAGAGCTTAGCACAACCTTTCACCTACCGATAGATGGTCAGTCTGAGTGAACTATTCAGGTATTGGAGGATATGTTACTAGCGTGTGTGATTGATTTTAGTGGACATCAGGATCAATTTTTGTTATTAGATGAGTTTTTTTATATAATAATAATTATCATTTTAGCATTCATATGGCCCCATTTGAGGCTTTGTATGGTAGAAGATGTCGTTCTCTAGTGGGTTGATTTGATGCATTCGAGGTCAGACCTTAGGGTACAGATATGTTGAGAGATTCCTTAGATAAGGTCAAGTTGATTCAGGATAGACTTTTCACAACCCAGAGTAGACAAAAAGGTTATGTGGATTAAAAGGTTTGTGATTTGGAGTTCATGATTGGAGTGAAGGTTTTGTTGAAAGTTTCACCTATGAAAGGTGTTATGAGGTTTGGGAAGAAGGGCAGGCTCAACCTTAGATTCATTGGTTTATTTGAGGTACTCCAACATATTGGGGAGGTTGCTTATGAGTTACCTATGCCCCAAACTTATCAGGTGTTTATCCTGTTTTCCATGTTAAATAAATATCGTGGTGATGGTTCTCATGTAATTAAATGGGACTCAGTGAAGTTGGATCAAAATTTGATATTTGAAGAAGAGCCTATGACTATTCTGGAAAGGAAGGTTAGGAAGTTGAGATCCAAGGATATAGCATCTGTGAAGATGTAGTGGAGACATCGTCCAGTGGAGGAAGCCACATGGAAAGTTGAGTCTGACATGCAGAATGGATATCCTAAATTTTTCAACAATCAAGGTACTTTATTTCTCTTTAAGTTCGAGGACGAACATGTGTTTTAGTGGTGGATGATGTAACGATCCTTCTAGTCATTTTATAAATGTTATTTATTTTCCTATTTTTAACCCTTTTAGTAGCTTTTATAAATAATTTATGACTTGTGGGAATGAATGACATGATTTTCAAATTAAATGAAGGATTAATTTGTTGCTTAATAATAATAATAATAATAAATAAAAAAGAGAGGATAAATAAAGTTTTTTAAAAAGGAAATATAAAAGAAATAGGGTAAGTGCCCAATTAAAAGAAAAAAAAGGGACCTGCACCCAGGTTTCCTAAAACAAAAACAAAAAAGAGAAAATGCAGAAGAAAAAGAAAAGAAAAGAAAGGGAGAAAAGAGGGGGAAAGGAGGAGAAAATTGAGATTTTTATCCCAAAGCATTAAGATTTTGATCGTTCGAAAGCGTTACGAAAGGTCTAGTTCATAGAGTGACACTTGGGCTTCAGTTTAAGGCAAGTAAAAATTCCCAACTTCTTTGAATTGTTAGTTTTATGAAATAAATAATTATAATGGTAATGAATAATAAGGGGATCCCGTATAAATGAGATAATGAGAATTTATGCGGGTATTGGTGTCATGATATGGGGAAATTTACATAAAATTGATTATTGATTGATAGTAACCCATAAGTTGTGATATGATTGAATTGTTGAGACTTGTGAAATCTGTAAACTTGATTGTAATTGATGATCCTTAGTTGTAGGGTCAATTGATGAATTCATATTATATATTTGTTCATACATATTCATACCACTCTCATTATTGCATGATAAATATTGGTTGCTATTGTTCATTGAGTTATTTATAAAATTTGTGTCCTTATTATGCCGATGGAAAATGGTTTCGACAAGTGACATCATGCAAAGCAACTGGGAAATGGTTCCGTAAAATAGTATTGTGCCAATGAAAAATGACTTTGACTGGTATATGGACCTCATGAGTCCCCCTAGGTCTCGACTATCCGACAGAGAAAGCGGGTGTATAGCAGATTTGGCTAGTGCATAGCATTGCATTACATTTCATCTATATTGCATTTCATATTGATTTGGTATTGAGTTCTTGAGACGGTTGTGTTTCTGATTTGACTTGATATATCTAAGACATCTTGTGATATTAACAGTGGTGTAACTTATAGTTTTGAAAAAGTATATGTTTTAATTGTTAAGTTGAGGTGATTTATTTTATGAAGTAATTATACTTGTGGAAAAGAATCTTTAGGATATATCTCGTTATCACTTCTAAAAGGATTAATAATCAAAACTTACTAAGTACACGTATTTCTCGTACTCACTCTATACTTGTTGCACCTTTTTACGTGCAAGAACTGAGTCAGGTACTAGCGGTACTTAATTTTGTTGCGACTGAGATTGGTGATTGTTGGAGTCTAGGGTGAGCTACTTTCTCTTTAGCAGTACTGGTTTCTAGAGACTCCTGTATTTTATGTCTTATTTTCTTCTGGACAATTGTTTTAATTTTCAGACTTACTTCGATTCATAGATGCTCTTGTACGGGTGTCATCAGATCCTTGGGGTAGGTTTATTTTAACTCATTTGTTCCGATTTCACACTTATATGAATTAGTTGCTTAATTCAATATTACTTCCACGTTACTTAAATTGTTAGTTGGTAGTAAATGAATAGGGCTTGCTACAGATATATAGGTGCCTTCATGGCCTAATGAGGTTTTGGGGCGTGACAAAGACTTTAGATAATCATTACTTACTACTTGACTAATTAAACTGGTGAGATCAAGGGTAATTGTAACACCCATAAAATTCTATTATTACCCTTGAACTTTTTTGTTGCTTTATTTTAATAGATGATTGGGTCAATATGGTGCTAAATTAGAGAAAAGAATTAACTTAGAGTACTTTTGAGTTAAATTTGGTGAACATAAAATCTGGTAAATACCAACAATAAGACTAGCATAAAACTGAATTCTTTTCAATTGAGCTAAACATTCTACTTTAACTTACAAGAACCTTTTAAAAACTGAATGACTATAGAGTCAATGATACATAAATTTGTATTCTCCAACTCTTTTTGATGCCACATAATGATGTATTTAATTAGTTGGGTGATTTTATTGATACAAAGGCCTAAATTAAGTAATTTTATTGATATAAAATAAAGCAAAATGACTTTGTTAGAAATATTTAGGGATAATTTATATGTACCCTCCTGAACTATAATCGAAATCACGACGACACATCTTAACTTAACTAGGGTTTTATTATTCTCATAACCTATTTTATAATGGATTAAATCACCATAAATCTGATTGTGACGACCCCGACCCACCGTGACTGGCATCCAAACTAACCCTTCAGTGGGAGAACCATTCTTACAGCCCAATGTCACGAACTTAGACTTCAACTAAGACCTTCGTACGACACTTGACAACTTACTCATGAATGTTTTACTATCTTGCAAGCTCAAGTAAGCTTTTGAGACTAGATCGCTAAGGAAACGCTAAATTGTAAGAAAGACAAGAGAATTTTTATGAAGAAGGCTTTATATTACTTGGAAGAATGCTTGATTTCTGGATGGTTTATTACAAATGAATGCCCCCTTTATTTATACTACTCCTAAGAGGCTTAAGTGTAAATATAAATTGTTATGCAAGTCCTTCCATATTTATAAAGAAGTCCCTACTCTAGAATTTTCTACATACTCTTGAGAATTCTAGAGAACTCTATTTCTTCCAAGACTTCTCTACCATATTCTACAAGAATTTAGAGTCTTCTATAAACCTATCCAAGACTCTAGGTTCTTCCTCCTTCTTCAAGAACAAGTGGAAGGTCATAACATTCTCCCCCACCTAATATGGCGACGACCACGACATACTGCTTTTGCAAGAACTCCTGGATTTTGTCTACTGCAACGGGTCTTCATATCTCTCCCAAGTGGCCTCCTCTGGAGATTGTCCCTTCCAATGGACTAGGAACATAGGAGTGGCTTATTGTCCTCATTTTATCTTGGCTTGGTAGTCCATAATAGCCCCGATGTCTTGATCATGGGAGGTGATAATTGTGAGTGGCGCCCAACTTGATTCTCCTCTAGCAGGATCATCTTTTTCCTTATGGTACGGCTAGAGGACACTAGCATGGAAAACAAGATGAACCTTAAGATGCGTTGGTAGCCTCAACCTATATGAGATCTTACCAACCTTGACAATGATCCTGAATGAGCCCTCATACTTTTGCACCAAGTTTTGATGCACGCCTCGCAATGCTTTAAATTGCCTTGGGTTGAACTTGACCAAGACCATGTCTCCAACTTTGTAATCTATGGGACGACGCTTGCGGCCAGAAACTTATTCATATTTTCCGCTGCCTTGTCCAAATAAGACTTGGCAGTATCGAGCTTCTCCTCAAAACCTTTGGCCATGTGATAAGCCCCCAAACTCTTGCCTTCAAACGCGGATGATAGTGAATGTGGAGTTTGTGGTTGTTAGCCTCTGGCTAGCTCAAATGGTGTCTTCCCTGTGGCCTCACTCTGTTGTAGGTTGTATGAGAATTAGGCTACGTCCAATAGCCTCGCCCAATCCTTCTAATGGGAGCTCACAAAATTCCTCAAGTAGCATTCTAGCAAGGCATTGACTCGCTCTATCTGGCCATCTGTCTGCGGGTGGAAACTAGTAGAGAAATGCAATTTCGTGAAAAAAATCTCAAACAATTCTCTCCAAAAGTTCTCAGTGAAGCGTGGGTCTCTATCGCTAATTTGTGCCTTGGGAATCCTCAATACTTCACCACATTTTTGAAAAATAGCTTGGCAACCTCCTTAGCAGTGCAACCTGCCATGGCAAGCATGAAGCTAGCATACTTGGAGAACTTGTCCACCACGACCATAATCATCCCGTACCCATCGGACTTTAGCAGACAAGTGATGATGTCCATGATCACGCTCTCCCATGAATGCTCCGCTATGGGTAGGGGCTCCAAGAACCCTCCTAGTTGACGCTGCTCCACTTTGTCTTGCTAGCACATAAGACAAGTCTACACATAGCATTCGATATCATCCCGCATATATGGCCAGTATTAAATTGCCTCAATCAAAGCCTTTGTGAGACGCTGCCTTGGATTTCCAGCTTGCAATGTGTCATGGCTTTCCTTTATGATCCACTGCCTGATGGTTCCAAATTTCGGCACATAGATCCTCCGTCTGGCGGTAAGCAAAAGTTCGTCTTCTATTCATAAGCTCCTTGTCTTACCCTGAACGGCTAACTCCATAAGCCTATTTGCCTCAAGATTGTGATGCAGACCATCCTTGATTGCATCTTAGATTTCATAATGTTCTGTAGTGATGGAAGCCAG
Organism: Solanum dulcamara; assembly: GCF_947179165.1. Taxonomy (NCBI): domain Eukaryota; kingdom Viridiplantae; phylum Streptophyta; class Magnoliopsida; order Solanales; family Solanaceae; genus Solanum; species Solanum dulcamara. Next base: position 9,336,683 of record NC_077239.1, read on the forward strand.
CTCGAACTTCCTTCTTAGGGCATCGGCCACAACATTGCCTTTGTTTGGCTGGTACTCTAGCTCATAGTCGAACTCAGACAAGAAGTCCTACTACCTAGCTTGCTTCAGCGTGAGCTTACTTTGTGTAGCTAGTGGCTACATTTTTGGTCTTGACCAAGAACTTGGAGTCAAGTAGGTAGTGCCTCCATATGTATAGGCAAATGGTTGTTATTTCCTTCTCCTACACGATGTACCGTCATTCTATCTCATTTAGCTTGCGGCTCTCAAAGGCAATAAGGTGCCTCCCTTGCATTAATACTCTACCAATGGCATAGTCAAAGGCATCCATGCGCACTTCAAATATCTTGGAGAAGTCAGGCAATGCTAGGACCGGCTTCTCTATCACGATAGTCTTGAAGTCTTCAAAGGCCTTCTTGCACTCGTCTTTCCAACCCCGTGGTTTATTCTTCTTCGGTAGCTCGGTAAGTGAAGCATGTAATAGTTAGTAAGTCCAAGAAAATATCTAAGTTCAGTTACCTTTGTGGGCGCCTCCCACTCCTTGATGGCCAGAACTATCGCCTCATCCTTCCATAATTCTTCCTGGCTGATAACATATCCCAGGATTGCACTTCATGTTGGGTGAACTCGCACTTCTCCCATTGATGAAAATCCCATTCTCGCGTAAGACTTGGAACACTTTTATCAAATACTCCATGTGCTCCTCCAAGGTGTTGCTATAGATAACTATGTCATCCAAGTAGACTACCACGAACTGATCTAATAAGGGGTGTAATATCTTGTTCATTAGTGTGCAAAAGGTGACGGGTGCATTTGTTAAGCCGAAGGGAATCACCAACCACTCGTAAGCTTTGTACTTTATCACACATATTTTTTTGGTTCATCTCCCTCCGCTATTCGTACCTAGTAGTATCCCTTCCTTATATCTACCATGGTAAAGTAGTTGGCTTGTCCAAATCTATCAAATAAGTCAGAAATGAGCGGGATGGGATACTTGTTCTTTATGGTCACCTTGTTGAGAACCCGGTAGTCTATGCATAGGCACAACTAGACTTCTTATTCTTTTGAAATAAAATGGGTGTGCCATAAGGTGCCTTAGATAGACGGATATGCCAGCATCGAGGAGCTCCTTCAACTTCTTTCTCAGCTCCTCTAACTCTGGTAGAGCCATACAGTATGGCGGGTAAGCTGACGGCCTCATTACTGGTTCCAACTTGATCTTGTGGTCTACCTCGTGCCTTGGAGGTAGGTGTCTCGGCAACTCTTCGGGCATCACATCTTTGTTTTCTTCAATAACCTTATCTATGCAAGGTTCCAATGCCTCTTTAGCACCACTGTCTTCATCCAAACTCACAATAGTGGTTATGAACATCGTCTCCCCCTTTTTTAGGCCCTTCACAAAATGCATGGCCGACAGGTAGGCTTGTCCTTCCTTTTTTGGCACCTTTACTAAAGGTACCTTACAGGGTCCCTCCCTCTCCATCACCAAGAGTTGTTGGAGATAGGGATCGATCATTGTGTGGAATCGTTGGAAGAATTCCTACCCAAGTATTATATCAAAGATATCTAAAGGGGCGATAGTAAAGCTGTTTTTACCTTTCCACTTTCCCAATGTCTACTCCATGAGTGACTCTACACATGGAAGTCAGTAGGGCATTGACCTTCTTCAGGCGGGTATTGCTTGGCCCATAACTTAGCCCCAACCTTTTTGCCGCCGTCTTGGTCATGATATTGGCTTCTGCTCTAGATTCCACCATAGCACGAGCTTTTCATCCGTTGATGGATATGTCAACATACTATACAGAGTAATCTCCCACCTTCTCATCTTGATTTGCGATGGCTCTATATAGACCGATCATACCTAGCTGGGTCGTGCCCAAACTATGCCTTTGGTCCACTTCCTTGTCCTATCGCTCCTACAATATGGCACTAAAGTTCTTTATCTCCGGGCACCTAGTATATCCGTGAGTACCTCCACATATATAGCAGATGCTTTCCTTCATGGTCTGCTCCTTCTTCTCGGCATAGCCCTATCATCCGAACTTCTTACCATCGAACTTGTTGGCATCATGGATCTTGGTAGAAGGGTGTTACTCCTTGTCTTTGTTATGATCTCCCCCACCTTTGGTATGACTACTCCTTGTTTCTTTGCTCTTACTCCTATCATGCCTGTCATGCCTAAAGTCCATCAGGGCTTCAGGTTGGGTGATGGCCTCATCGATGGTGCTGACTTGGCGACGCTCCAACTCCGTTTTAGACCAACTTTGCAGCCCATCCATTAAGTGGAAGAGCATGTCTTCATCCATGAGGTTGAGATTTGAAGCATAAGGGTAGTGAACTCCTTCACATAGGCCCGTATGCTACCCGTTTGCTTAAATTCCTGAAACTTGTGTTTGGCCTCATAGATGACATTGTTAGGGAAGAAGGTTTTCTTAAACTCATCCCGAAACTGCTCCAAGATGTTGAGGGTGCATAGACCCTTCCTAATCTCATGCTCTTTGCGCTTCCACCACAACATGGACATCTCTGAGAGATATAGCATGGCTGTGTTGAATTTTGTCTCGTCATTCTTCACTTTGTTACACTTGAAGTAATTCTCCAAGTACCAAAGGAAGTTTTCCACCTTTTGTGCATCACGGGCACCTTTGAATATAGGTGGCTTCAGAGCCTCAATATTGGCCTCCTTGTCTGTGCTGGACGTCGTGCATCTCCCTAGTTTTATGTCTCCCTTAAGTGTTGCCTTCTCGACCTTCATAGTCTCTATTATTCTTAGCGCATCTATGATCTGACACTCCAAGTAAGTAATCATCTCCTTCCTCTCGTACTTGGCCTTGCGCACATCTAACTCCTTCTGGATATTTTCATTATCCTAAGGTTTAATTCCTCTAGAGTCTTGAACTTGTCGTCGAACTTGTTCAAGGGCTTGCCCAATATCTCTACAGCCTACCGGGCAGCATCCTCACCTCGCTCATCGTCACTTACCTAGGTGTCCAAGGGTAAGTAGGATATTAGGGCCTCTCTTGGTGTAGGCTTGAGTGGCACTTCCTCATTTCTCTTAGAGTTCTTCTTTCCCCTGCGGTGCTTCTTTCCAATATCTTGCTTGATGTTGGTGGCGGTAGTGGTGTTGATATCTCCCTCACTTGCCATTTTCCTTAATAGAACCTTGTTGTGATACCACGTTTTCACGGACTTAGACTTCATCTAAGACTTCCGTGCAGCACTTGACAATTTACTCATGAATCTTTCACGATCTTTCAAGCTCAAGTAAGCCTTTGAGACTAGATCGCTAAGGGAACGCTAGATTATAAGAAAAGACAAGAGAATTTTTATAATAAAAGGCTTTATATTACTTGGAAAAATACTTGATTTCTGGATGGTTTGTGACAAATGAATGTCCCCTCTATTTATACTACTCCTAAGGGGCTTAAGTGTAAATAAAAATTGCTATGCAAGTCTTCCATATTTACAAAAAAGTTTCTACTCTAGAATTCTCTACACACTCTACAAAATTTTAGAGAATATGTCTTCCAAGACTTCTCTGCCATATTCTACAAGAATCTAGAATCTTCTATAAACCTCTCCAAGACTCTAGGTTTTTTCCTCCTTCTTCAAGATCAAGTGGCGGGTCATAACACCAAGCTATCAAACTTAAGAGATAAATAATTAAAGACTTGCAGAAGTAGGAAATAAAACTAGAAATAATATTGAGTCCCCATAAACTTAGCAAAACAATCTAAACAACAAACTAAAATGCGGAAATATCCTAGGAACTGAAAGTCATCCGTATCAAAACTCTAACCAAATATCAGTATAAGAAAGAGGAAACACTCCCAATGGAAAGTCATAAAACTAGAATAGTGTTTAAAATCTTAATCCTAGAAGAAGGACTAGAACAACGAAGAGTCCACTGCAGCTTGAAATAAACAGCTCACCCTTGAATTGAACAAGTCTCACTCTTCCAAGTGTAGTATCAGTACACAAAACAAACAGTGTACTGGAAGGATCACGCAGTTAGCTAGTAAGCAGATTATACATAAGTAAACTCAACATGAAAACCACTCATATACAGAATAAGTTAACCAATCTCATCTCTAACAATATTCAACAAGATCATAGTTTTATAACTTCAACATGCGATCTCATGAGACCTACAAATACTCAACTTTATGTCAGAACGTAACACCCGATCGATGGTCTATGTCAGAATATGACTCCCAATCTAAATATGTGTGGGAACCTAATCCCAATCATGTAAACAGCCACAATAACATTCAATGTTCAACATTTTTATCACCAAGAACAAGTTTATCACACAACAGGTCAGTAAGTGATCATATCACATATAATCTAGCATGTCTCCCTAAGAATATACACTTATGCATATCATGAAGCAATTTGATAAGTATATGAAACACATCCGGGAAATAAAACCATCACCTACCTCAAATTCAAGCTTCAATAACCTTACAATGCAAGAACTTTCCCTTTCCGGGTTAGTTCCTCTAGTTCTTGGTCTAGAAATTGTAAATACACATAAAGGATCAACATAATGGTCTAACTATCATAAAAAATAACATAATTCAAATCCTAGGACAAACCCATGATCCTAACCCCATCCTAGGGCTATTTCCCATCATTAGTTTTCAGTTCAAACCCTCCCCCAATAATCACTAACCATAGTTTCTAGGTTCTAAGAATAAAAGGATGAGTTTAGGGAGTAAAATCCTTACCTCAAGCGTGGAAATTCATGGAAAATTGATAGAAATCTCCCTATTTCACCTCGTGAAGTCTAAGGAACTATTTTTGTAGAAAAAGATCATTTATGGGTTTTTCCTAACTTAAGTCGCGATTGTCCTACTCTGGCGGGACCCATCCACTCTAGCAACCCTGCTCTGGTGGGAGAAATACTGCTTTGACGAGATATGCAGAAATAGTAAGCTCGGATTTTGAGCTCCAAACCCCTATTTCGCAACACATCTCCTTTTAAAGACATATTAAAATATATCCCTTACGCGAAATCTAATTTTGAGAGTTTTATTCGCCCGAATGTGATTTTGCGGAGCCGTAAATTCTCCATTTCATCTTGGTTATCATATTACCAAAATAAATCAGAGATTAGATCTCCCACCATACACATGATCTCCCTAGACCTTACCTGACTCAAAATTTATCCAAATCTGGCCTAGGCTAAATTTTTTTAAAGTTACTACCTGAGTTTTCTAGCCTGAAATCCTTCCCTATTGGCCTATTCTTAAGGACAGGACAGGTCGTTGTAATAAATACCAATTTACCCATTACTCATCCTTGAGTGACTATCTAGGGAAAATAGGGCTAAAGTAGAGATAGAGTAGTACCTATTTTATCGAACAGTTAAGGATACTTGTCTTATATGTCCTTTTTAGTCTCCCAAGTAGCGTCTTCTACCGAATGATATTTCTATTACACTTTGACCTTATTGATCTCTTTAGTCCTCAACTTTTTTTTTAACAGGAACAGACCCTACACGAGGCTCCCACCTCTCGTACACAGTCAGGGGTTGAGCATCACCCCCAAGCCTTAACATAATAATAAAACAAAAAATACAAGGAGGGGGACATAAACCTTACCTCCAATCCTATGTTGGTTCATAAGTCGGCTAACCTACTAAGGTCGGCTAACTCATCCCCGTAACAAAAAAGAGCTAACTAAAAATAGAAAGTAGTAAACCTATGAGAGGACTTCTCCCGGTACAAGTCAACTAAGAAAGCATTAATGAGGGAGACTCTCCCCTTCCATGAGAAGACAAGAAAGTAACCTACACTAGTCCTATTCAACTACGCTACATACCATACATAGCTAAATTGAAGAAGAATAAGTATATGAACCTTCTATCTCGCATGAGGTGAGGAAGCTCTTTTCATCTTTGCCCTTTTTAGTCTTGTCGTACCAAGTAAATCTAAAGTAATTATTCAACAGCATCAAGAGCATGATCATCAGCTAAGGAGGGTGGAAGGAAGAGAAGTATATGGAGCTGGAGCAATCAGCAGCCTTGGGATTTTTGATGATGAAAGTGAGGGGCTGAATAGTAGTATATTGCAAGTTGGAAGTGCTGCAGTCCTGGCTTGACCAGCTGCTTGGATGTTTAACTGTTGGTTTCTTGCACATTGGAGTTCTTTTGTGCCTACACTCAAACAAATAAATAGCCAAGGAGCTCCAAGAAGCTTGGATGTAAGGGGGCTGCTGTAGGTGTGAGGCCTCTACATGTATGACTGTTATCACCCTTTGGTTGAAGCTTTGTGGACCTGCCCAAACAAGTAACTAAGCAAGGGTTTCCAAGAATGTTGTTGCTTATATTGAAAGCAGCCTGCTGCATCTCTGCCATGTAACTGTTGGTCCTTGTGTTGCAGCTTCATCTTCCAAGTCTGCAACTTCAGCTTCATCTCTGTGATTGAGTTGGTATTTGGTGTGTGGTTGAGTAGTCTTTTGGTGTTTTGTTCCTGCAATGTATATACGAAGTGGATGGAGCTGTAAACTTGTTATGGCATCTACTGCTGCTGCTGAGGTTGTTATTCCTTGTGTGTTGTTGGTGGATGCTGTAATAGAAGTAGGATTCTGTACCTGCACAACCAAACAACCAAAAACTAAAAAACCATCATTTTTGTGTGTTGCAGACTACTGTGGTTGCTGTTGGAAGGGCTGATGTTGATGCAGCTACTTTATGGCTCTCCACAGATACTGTATTTGGCTTTGTATCTCAATGAAACCTGCACAGCTAATGCAGCAAGAACCAATCAAGCAAAATTTCAAACAAGGCTCTTGCAAATTATGATGTTTGTTGGTGGCATTTTCTGGGATTATTGGAGTTCCATCTTCTTGTCTTTTCAATGTGTGCCAAGGTGCTGTGAATTCCAGGTCTCCACATATGTTGGATTTGTCTTTGTAGATCAATGACACCTGCACAACTAAGGAAACAAGAAAAAGACAGACAAATAAGTAAATAAAGCTCCTGCCACATCCAGTATCTGCACAACCAAACAACCAAACTAACAAACAAAAAAAATATTGTGTGTTGCAGGCTGCTGTGGTTGTTGTTGGAAGATGTTGTTGTTGGAAGTTATATCCTGCAAACTGCATTTCTCCTTCACAACTAACAGATTTTAAGTGTTGTTGCAAGCTCCAATAAATGGTACACCCCTGCATAGTTCCTGCATCAAAAGGGGCCATACAAAGGAAGTGTACAATTTGTTGTGGCTTTGAGTTTATACTCTTGCCCTCCTTATTAACTGGTTTGGTTGCATGGAAGAGCTTCACAGGCTGGAGGCTCCAAAGTGTGAATTTCTCCAGCATGTCACTGCTATACCTGGGAGCAAGCATAAAATTTGCACAAACTATTAAGCAACAACAATCAAAGAAGGATATGGGCTGCTCTACTGCTACATTGCTGTAATGGTTGCTGCATTTGATTTGGTTGTTGATCATCTTGTTGTTATTTCCATAGTTGTTGTAGTAAGGATGGTTGGTAATCCAAATTACACCCCTTGTTTTTGCACAACCAAACCTACACACACACAAACAAATAGGTCTGCACCCCAAATCTGTGACTCTGTAACTGTACAGCAGCAAATTTTTTGAGGTCACTCGACTAACGTCTCCAATTATCCATTTGAGTTGAATCTTCTTGGGCTTTGCAATTACATTATTTGATGTATTCTTGAAATATTTGGCAGCTTTTTCCCTAGGTTGGAAGCTCCTAAATGCAAGTGGTTCCCTCATTATGCTTAAGTCGGCTAATTTTTTCAATGTCGCTCGACTGACGTCTCCAATTATCCGTTTGGGCTCAAACTTCTTGGTCTTTGCAATTATAGTATTTTCTATAGTCTTGCAACATTTAAAGGCCTTTTCCACAAGTTGGATGCTCCAAATTATAAATTGCTCCCTCATTAGGCTTAAATCGGCTAACGTTTTCAAGGTCGCTCGACTAACATCTCCAGTTATCCGTTTGAGTTGAAACTTCATGGGATTTGCAACTACTGTATTTTGTGTATATCTGTAATATTTGGAGATCTTTTCCATAAGTTGGAGGCTCCAATTTGTAAATTGCTCCATCCTGAGACTTAAATCGGCTATCTTTTTCAAGGTCGCTCGACTAATGTATCTACTTATCCTTTTGTGGTGAAACTTCTTGGGCTCTGCAGGAATTGTATTTGTTGTAGTGTTGCACACTTTGGAGTTATTTTGGTGTTGCATGATGCATTTGTTTATTTGTTGCTGCTGTAGCTCAGTTGCATTCACTGTTGCTGCTGTAATGTAGCATATGCAGGTGATGTTGCTGAGATGATGCAGGTCTATGGTATGTTGTTGGTCAAATAATTCCAATCTCAGCTGCTGTAATTCCAACACTAAGCTCAAAGATGCATGATACCTGCACTAAGAGACACACAATAGCAAACAAAAATAGAACTTAAGTTTCATTTTTGATGGCTGTTGTTCATCTTGGTCTACAATAGAGCAGTCCACATCCTTAGTCCAAAACAACCTAGTCTTGTTATTGGGATTATGAATGGAACTGTCCATTCTCAGCTGAATTCTATATTGGTTGAGCTGGGATTGCTTAGCAAATGGTTCCAAGATTGTCAACATAGATAATTTGTGATAATCCTTGAGGTTTTGGAGTCTATCCAAGGCACCTTGAGTATCAATACTCCTTGCATTCCAACATATTGTATTCATCATCAAAGTTTTTGGGATTTGGACCTTGTGTTGATGCCACTCTTACAAGTAGCATTATCTGAACTGGTGGAGATGTCTTATTTCTTTTTTTACTTCTTTTTCTTTTCTTGCTGACCCTTGGGTGATAAACCCTGTTTCTCAGTGACCTGCAACACTTCCTCCTGAGTTGTAGTAACTGTGATATCATCCAGTACTCTAAAAGGAGAGGCACTAGTTTCCTCATCCTCATCATGAGATTGTTCCCTTTGATTTAGATCCTCTTCATCTTCAGAATGAATATGTCTATATTCATCATCCAAGTCTTCTGATATGGCTCTCTTATTAAGCACACACAACTCAGTAGAGGTGGATTGAATTTGAAGAGATGTCACATGAATCCCTACTTGTTCATCAACCAACACATAGTTCACTCTGTGTTGTGTCTTTCCAAATAGAGATATTTTACTTTTTTTCTATCTTTTTTTTAATGTCTCCCTCTTTTTTTTACTCAAAGAAGGAGTATAATTATTGTTTTGTAGCTGAAGCACTGCACCCATATTTTGTTCCCTAATTTATGGAGATTCAGCACCTCCCTTATCAATTTCATTAAGCTGTAACCTGTCCTCTGAAGACTGTTGAACATCATCTTGTTGCAATTGCATGTTGGACCTTATATCTGCTAGAAGAGTGGTGGCAGGGGCTCTAGGGGCTTTACCACTAGTGCTTGCAAAAGATCCCATGTCCTTGGCCATAGAACCTTTGTTTGTTTGCAAAGTAGATACATCTGTATGGTCACCTGCTTGCTTGGGTTCAGGATTTGCTGGGATCCTTGTTTTTTTGTTCACAGGGTTGTCACCTGGTAAAACATTACCTGTGCCTTCAATATGAGAAGGGAGTGTCTGTAGGGATACTGAGATAGTCTCATGTCTGTTCTCTTTGGTTTTTTCTTGCTCTGTTGATGAGCTCTTCTATATAGAGCTCCTTGTATTGAGTGGTTCTCCTGCATCTTGGTTAGTGGTATGATCTTGTGTAACAAGATCAACATAAAAATTGGAACTGGAAATAGGATTAGAAGACTTACCTACCCCTGTGTTTTTCTTCTGGAATTGATCTTTATTGCTGTAGTTCTGTGGTGGAGTAGGCCTATTCACATTTTTTTTTAGGGGTTGATTTGTACCTTGTGTTGTTTTCTCTTCTGAATTTGCCACAAATGCTTATTTGTATTATCAGCAGTAGTCTGTGGTTGGGCTGGAGTTTCAGTTGTTACAGTGTGGTTCCTTTTCTTCACAATAGAATTATTAGGAGCCTCTTGGTCATTTCCATTGCTACTCTCCATGCTCTTGTTATTTTTAGCAGCTTCTTCTTCCTTCCTTCTCTTTTGTTCATTATCCCTCCTCTTGATGTTACAAGCATGCTGCATATGTCCCTGGTGCTTACAATATAAACAGTATTCTGGGGTATTCTTATATTGGAGTGCTTGCCATCTTCCTATGGTGGAGTCATTTTTATCATAGTTAAGCCACACATGGGGGGGTCTCTCCTTAGTGAGATCAACCTGAACTCTCACTTTAGCAGTGCTCCCTCTAGTCTTCTGAATAGATGCTGCATCCATGAACAATACTTTCCCAACAGGAGCAAGTAACGTAGTTACAAACTCCTTAGTGTAAAAGTGCCAGGGGAGTTCAGGAAGAGCCACCCAAATTGGCACAATAGGAGTCTCTTCCTCAGGCCTGAATGTTGATGTCCAGGTCTGTATCCTCATGTTTTGTCCCTCAATTATCATCCTTTATTTGGTCCACACTGTAGTGTAGTCCATTTCATTATCAAGGTCAATGTATACATGCCTTGCATTAAAATGAGCAATTTTAACTCCTCCTACCAGTTGAGTTTGGAGGATGAAACTTCTCCTGATTAGTTCTATTTTGGGCATGGTATTTGTGAATTTACCCACTAGAGTAAATTTACATCTTTCAGCTAATTTAACCATGAAATCATTTTTGTCATATAGCACTGCAGGGAGACCTTGTCTAGTAGTATAGATAGGTGTAGATAATTCTATAGGGGTCTCACTTCTTGCTTGGTTGATTCTCAGTTTAGCAGCAAAGGTTTGAGTTACAGTATAAGGGGCAGGTTGAGGAACCTGTTCCTTTCTGCTAGGAAACTGATTCTTCTGTGCATTGTGGTTGGTATTATCATTATGCTGGATTTGGCTATTGACTACTTTGGGACCTTGATTGTTAGGAGTATGCCTATCAAAGTTATTAGAAATCTTAGGGAAGTTATTTTGACCTGTGGAAGGCTAGTTAAATTATTGGAGGCTGCTTTGCTGAGGATTAGTATTGGTATATACTTTGGTATTTTTTTCAAGATTATTTTTTGCCATATTATCAGTACCCTGCATGAAAGTATCACCAGAAGTACCAGGGTGTTCATTTGCATGAACACCACTGGATTTCAACACATCAGCATCATCATTAATCAAATTAGGGGGAAGAGAGTTACCTGCAGCTGCCTTTATACCACCTGTGTGATGGTTTTGTTCTTTCACTGTGTGATCCATGTTATGATCATTGATTGGATCATGGACTAGGCCCTGCAGTGAGATACTAATAGCAGTACCAGGAACCTCATTTGCAAAAAGTTGCAAAGGAGTTTCACTGGATTTCAACATGGTGGTAGTAGGCTTCATCATATTACTTATAGCAGGGGGAGTATTATTTTACACATAAGGAGACTTAGCTTGTATTTGATCATTTGTATTAACATTAACATAGGTAATATGTGGTAGTGAGGATTTTTGAGCAAATTCAGAAGACTTACCTTGGCTTTCTGCAGGATCATTACTGTTGCCTTGCTGTGCATCCTTATGCCCTGGATAGTTTTTTGTGTTTGTATCATCAATATGGTCATTTTGGCATAGGTGTTGCTGTATTTGGAAGACCTGAACTCCAGCGACTACACCTTGACAGTCGTCTTGATGACTTTTAAAATTTGAGCTCTTTGAGGATGATTCGAGATATTTTGTATGTGTAGGGAGCATCATCACATTGTTATGAACACGTTGGAATTGATCGCACACCAATTGGTTCGCCGGAGCTCCAGCGACACCATTGGTGTCAGTATTTAAATAGAAATTCGAAGCACTTGGATGATATTCGAAGTGGCACTTGGTGCCTAGGAGCTGCTTCTCATCTTTCTGAACATTTTGGCATTGGTTTAGTCTTATTTGGTACGCCGGAGCTCCGGCACCGACGACTGTTTATTCACCGGCGATGAATTTGCCTGAGATTTTTGTTCCCAAAGGGGGGCCATGTCCTTGTGAACTAACCCCAATGATCGGCGACACTCGAATCTCATCGGAATTTAATCGATTTTGATATCGAATTTCCAGCTGCGTAGTCGCGACACTGCCTTGAATCGCCGTTGTATTTCTCGCATTTGTGTGATTAGAATGAGCTGAAATTTGGCTAGAATATAGTTCATGTATTGGAGAATCATCTCCAATTGTTGATTTAACTCGAATCTGCCCTGAATTCTCCATGGAGATAACCCAGGCAATTTGTTCTTCCGAAAGTGCTACAGTGTTCGCAGGTGTATTTTGCAGATTGGAGGAGCTGTGGGTTTGATTTTATGATGTTGCAACTTGAATCAATCCTGCCTTACTTGAAATTGCTACTGCTTTGTCAGTATTTTTTGCAGATTCAAAGTACTCTTAGCTGGATTAAAGGTTGATGCTTCTTCAGCTATGTTCTTATTACGGTCCGGTGGTATGTGAAGCTCCACCAGCGGTGGTGAAGCCATTCCGGCAGTTTTCTGCCGATGAAGATGATGAACAGTAGTGTTAGTTACCATTAGTAGATTGAAAATATTTTATTGTGTTCATATCAGAAACATGGTTTCAGTCCTCAACTTTAGGACATCACGATCAAGGATTGCAACTGACTCTTCCTCATACTAAAGTTCCTTATCTAATAACATCGTGTCCCATTTAATGATGTAGTCCCCATCCCCATAGTACTTCTTCAGCATTGATTCATGGAAAACTGGGCGTAATCTAGACAAGCTAGGTGGTAAGGCCAATATGTAAGCCACTATCCCTACATAGTCAAGAATCTCAAAAGTGCCAATATAGAGAGCATTGAGTTTACCCTTCTTGCCAAATCTCATCACCCCTTTAATGGGTGACACTTTTAGAAGTACTTGCTCACCAGCCTCAAATGTCATATCCCTTACCTTTCGGTCAACTTACTCTTTTCGATGACTTTGGGCCGCTAGAAGCTTAGCTTGGATGCTCCTTACCTTATCCTGAGCATCCCTCACTAAGTCTACCCCAAATGGCTCTACTTCTCCAGCTTCAAACCACGCTATGGGAGACCTGCATCCCCTCCCATAAAGGGCCTCAAATAGTGTCATCTCGATGCTGGAGTAGTAGCTATTGTTGTAAGAGAACTCATTAAGGGCAAGAACTTATCCCAATGTCCCTCAAAGTCGATCACACATACCCTCAATATATCTTCCAATACTTGGATAGTCCTTTCTAACTGCCCGTCTATCTGTGGATGGAAAGATGTGCTAAAAATAAGTTCAGTGCCCAACTTTTCATGTCGCTTTCCCCAAAATTTGGAAGTGAATTGTGTATCACAATCTGAAATAATAGAAAGAGGCACCCCGCACAGCCTTACTATCTCTTTCACATAAATCTTGGCCAGTTATTATGCATTGTAGTCTACTCTAACCAGGATAAAGTGTGCTAACTTTGTGAACTTGTCAACCACCACCCAAATGGAGTCATATTTCCCCAAAGTCTTGGGAAGTTCCACTACGAAGTCCATGGCTATTTTTTCCCACTTTCATTCAGGAATGGGCATTCTTTGAAACAAACTTATAGGTCTTTGGTGCTTATATTTCACTTGTTGGGAATTCTGACACTTAGCTACATATTCAGCTATGTCTTTCTTCATACCTGACCACTAATATAGATGTTTCAAGTGTTGATACATATTAGTCACTCCAATTTGAATAGAGTATTGTGAACCATGAGATTCAGACAGGATTTTTTGAATTAAGCCATCTACCCAGGGAACACAATCCTTCCCCTAAAGTGGAGCACCTCACCTGCATCAAGAGTTAAGTTTTGAGCCTTTCCCATCAATACCTTTCCTCTAATATCATTTAAGTTGACATCTTCAACTGCTTGGTCATGATTCTATGAAAATGGGCCTTAGATCACCTCCGGAAATTGTCTCACCTTTCTCTAAGATGCCTAGCATCATGAACCTGGCCTCTAAGGCCTGAATATATTTAGCCGGGGGTTGCTTAAGGGCTCCCAAACAGGCTAGACTGCCCATGCTAACTGGTTCTGGCTCAATGCATCTGCCATCACATTAGCCTTACCTAGATGATACTAGATAGTGATATCATAGTCTTTGAGCAAATCCATCCACCTGCGCTGTCTCAAATTAAAGTCCTTCTGGGTGAACACATGTTATAAGATACAATTATCAATAAACACCTCACACTTGATGCCATATAAATAATACCTCCATATATTTAGTACAAACACTACTACTGCCAACTCTAAGTCATGAGTCGGGTAGTTCCTCTTATGCATCTTCAACTGTCGTAAAGCGTATGCTACAATGTTCTTACCTTGTATCAACACAGCACCCAAACCTAAATGTGAAGCAACACAATAAACAATAAAGACCTTTAACCGTTATGGTCTAGATTGGTGTTGCGGTCAGAAAAGTTTTAAGCTTTTAGACACTCTCTTCGCACTTGTCAGTCCACTCGAATGGCAACTCTTTTTTCGTCAACCTGGTCAAGTGAGTAGCAATGGAAGAAAAATTCTTCACAAACAACCAATAATAACTGGCGAGTCCCACAAAACTTCAATCCTCAGTCATGGAACTAGGCCACTTTTGTGGGCTACCATTACCCCTTCCTTTGAAACAATATGGCCTAAAAAGGCAACTGAAAGCAGCCAGAATTTACACTTAGAAAATTTTGTATACAACTTTTGTCTTTCCAACACACTTAGGACAATTTGGAGATGGTCTGCAAGTTCCTGTTCGCTCTTTGAATATACCAATATATCATCTATAAACACTATCATAAATGAATCCAGGAACGTCTTGAACACCCCATTTATCAAACTCATGAAGGTTGCAGGTGCATTAGTCAATTAGTTAACACAAAGGACATCATCAAAAATTCATAGTGCCTGTACCTAGTTCTAAAAGCTGTTTTGGGCACATTCTCAGGCCTAATTTTCAACTGATGATACCCAGACCTGATCTCAATCTTTGAGAAGACTAAATCACCTTGCAACTAATCAAAAAGATCATCAAATACAAGGCAAAGGGTATTTACTTTTGATGGTAACCTTATTCAGCTGTCGGTAGTCAATGCACATTCTCATACTACCATTATTTTTCTTGACAAACAATACAAGATCTACCCAAGGGGCAGCACTGGGATGAATGAACCCCTTATCAAGAAGCTCCTGGATCTGAGCCTTAAGCTATCTCAACTCTATCGGAGCCATACGGTAAGGAGGAATGGAAATTGGACGAGTACCCAGCTCTAAGTCAATGTAGAAATTTATATCTCAGTCAAGAGGCATACCAGGCAAGTTTGAAGGGAATACTTCTGGAAATTCACATACTACTAGAATAGACTCAATAGACGGAGACTCTACATCCATATTCCGGTTATAGGCCAAATAGGCCAAACAATCCTGACCTACCATTTTTCTAGCTTGGAGAAAAGACATGACCTTAGTTGGCTTAGTCTTGTACTCCACTTCCCACTCTAACCTTTCCCTTTCGAGATCACTAGAGCCATAATTTTTGCATTGCAATTAAGTACAACAAAGTAGGGGGAAAACCAATTCATGCCTAAGATCACATCAAAATCTCTCATGTCTAAAATCACGAAGTCCACCCAAGTTTGGTATCCCATAAACACAACAGAACAAGAACGATATACATGATTGACTATAACTACTCTCCAACAGAGGTAGAAATATGAATAGAGGCATCTAGTATATCACAGAGTGCACAAAATCCCAAGGCATATTTCACAGATACATAAAAATTAGTAAAACTCGGATCAAACAAAAAAAAAAGCCATCCGATTAAAGACAAGAATAGTACATGTGATTACTGTGTCACACCCTATGGACATCCTCTACCATTGCTCCCCCAGTTACGGTACCACTGCTCTGGACTGCAAAGGTGCTGAAACTGTCTTGTGGGGGTGAGGACACTCCCTCCGTATATGTTCCGGCTCCCTAAAATTAAAATAGTCGCAATTAAAGGAAGGGAGGCTACTAGGGAATGATTCTCCCTGACCTTCATGGGCTGGATGCTGCTGTGGAGTACCTGAAAACTGCTAGTAGAAGAGGGAAGCGTTGAATGAATTGGCTAAGCTGCAATCACCGACCTGCCTGACCCTCTAAAATAGGATCCCTGTAAATTACCCGTGCTATTAGGATTCTTAGCCAAAGCTTTAGCTTACCCATCTCTTCTCATACCTTCAACTTTCTTCTCAAAGTCTGTGACTTTGTTGAAACTCCTATCTAACAAAGTCATATGGATGGACAGTACCTGCAACTCGAGCTTCAACCCCTTCACAAACAACCTAATCCTCTCTTCCTTTTTAGTGACCAGCTGAGTAGCATACCTGGACAACGCATAAAACTTATCCTTATAAGCAGGCACCTATAACCCTCCCTACTCCAGGGCTATAAACTAATACTTTTTCCTGTCCCTCAAAGTATGAGGCACATACTTCTCTAGATACAGGGCATAAAACTGAACCCAAGTAAGTGAGGCTAACACTGTCGAACGTCACTCTACATAAGACCTCCACCACTGCTTCTCTTCACTCTGCAGTTGATATGTTACAAACAGCACTCCATGTTGATGTACTATACCTAGCTTGTACAACCGCTCATAGAAATCAAAAATAAACTCATAAGCATCTTCATTCTCAGTACCATGAAAGACTGGAGGTTTGAATTTTAGAAACTTGGTGAGCATGTCATACTCATTACCGGTCATCAATGGACCCATGAATGGTCTGAAGAAGAAATTTGTCCCTAGCATCTCTTCTGTTAACGGAGTTGCAGCAGCAAACGAGCGAGCAACAGGGGCTGGTGTTGCGAGCATGGTGGGAATGGATCTAGTACCAGCCAACTCACTCAAGAATGTCATGATCTCCTGAGCTAATATGGGATCTAAAAGGGAAATACCAGCAGCCCCCATCTGAGTGCCCTCTTCCTGTTCAGCATGCTCTTCTTCATCTCCCTCTAACTCGTTTTGGGGAGCAAGAGGGGCCTCACCTACCAGTACCTCCTCAATCAAAACCATCACTATGACAGGTGTTTCTCTCCCTTTTCCCTTGCCTTGACTTGCTTTCTTCTTCTTCCTCTACCTCGGCCTCTCTCTCGAACAGCAGGCTCTTCCTCTAGATGTACTGGAGCTACGATCCTTACATCGTTATAGCATGTATTAACCATCTGCGGACAAGAGAGTGAAAGAGGTTAGATTCTAATTTGGATCACCAGATACCAATTGGAATTAAGTTATAGCATGAAGGAAAGAAGACAATGAACTTTTCCTAAAATCTTGTAGCCTCTCAAAGAAAACTACAGACTTCTTTCTACCATTCTGTAAGACTCTACTAGACTCATTTTGGTACGAAGAGATCAACAAACCTAGGCTCTTATACCTATATTTGTCATGACCCCGACCCGCTATGACTGGCACCCACACTAACCCTCTAGTGGGAGAACCATTCTTACATCCCAAGCTATCAAACTTAAGAGATAAATGATTAAAGACTTGCAGAATTAGAAAATAAAACCATGATAGTATTGAATCCCCATAAACTCAGCAAAATAATCTAAACAACAAACCAAAATGCGGAAATATCCTATGAACTGAAAGTCGTCCGTACCAAAACTCTAACCAAATATCAGTATAAGAAAGGTGAAACACTCCCAATGGAAAGTCATAAAACTAGAACAGTGTTTAAAATTTTAGTCCTGAAAGAAGGACTAGAACAAACAAAAGTCCACGACAACTTGAAATAAACAGCTCACCCTTGAACATGAACAAGTCTCACTTTTCCAATCGAGGTCTTTCCACAGCCGACTGAATATGCTCTGTACTCAATAAATAGAAGAGAAAGTATTTTATCAGTATACAAAAATAACAGTGTACTGGTATGATCACTCGATTAGCCAGTAAGCGGATCATAGACAAGTAAACTCAATATGACAAGCACACATATAGAGAATAAGTTAACCAATTTCATCTCCAACAATATTTAGCAAGATCATAGTTCTATAGCTTCAACATGTTATAACTTCACACGGGGTCCTCTCATGGGGCCTACAAACACTCAACTTTGTGTTGGAATATGACACTCGATCCAAGGTATGGTTAGAATGTGACACCCGATCTAAATATATATCGGAATGTGACACTCAATCCAAATATGTGTCGAAATGTTACACCTGATCCAAATATATGTCGGAATGTGACACCCGATTTCAGTCATGCAAACAACCACAATCGCATTCAATGTTCAACATTTTTATCACCAAGAATAGGTTCATCACATAACATGCCAGCAAGTGCTCATTTCACGTATAATCTAGCGTATTTCCTAACTCATGTACACATATGCATATCATGAAGCAATTTAACAAGTATATGAAATACATACGGGAAACAAAACCATCATCTACCTTAAAATCAAGCTTCAACAACCTTACAGTGCAATAGTTTTCCCTTTCTGGGTTCGTTCCTCTTGTTCTTGATCTAGAAATAGTAAATACATATACAAGATCAACACAATGGCCTACTATCATGAAAAATAACACAATTCTCATCCTAGGCCAAACCCATGATCCTAACCCTACCCTAGAGTTATTTCTCACATTAGTTTTTAGTTCAAACTCTCCCCCAATGATCACTAACCATAGTTTTTAGGTTCTACAAATCAAATGATGAGCTTAGGGAGTAAAATCCTTACCTTAAGCATGGAAATTTGTGGGAAATTGATGAAAATTGCCCTAGTTCGCCTCCTGAAGTCTTAGAAACTATTTTTGCAGAAAAAGACCATTTATGAGGTTTTTCCCGACTTAAGTCGCAACTGTCCCGCTCTGACGGCCCCTCTCTGGCGGGAAAAATCCCGCTCAGGCAGGATATGCGAAAATAGTGATCTCATATTTTGAGCTCCATGCCCCCATTTCGCAACACACCCCATTCCAAAGACATATTTTGGGAGTTTTACTCGCCCGAATGCTATTCCGCGAAGCCTTAAATGCTCCATATCGTCTTGGCTATCATCTTACCCAAATAAATCATAGATTTGATCTTCCACCATACACATGATGTCCCTAGACCACACCTGACTCAGAATTCGTCCAACTCTGGCCTAGGCTAAATTTTTCCGAAGTTACTACCTGAAATTTTCTGACCTGAAATTCTTTCCTATTGGCCTATTCCTAACAAAGAAGACTTATCATTACACTGACATGGCATAAAGAGTGTGCACACTCTTTTAAAGGCAATTGATGAGTGAATGTCATTTTTTAATTGCTAACTTTATAATTAGTTAATACACATAATTATAATTATTACTAATAAAACTTATATATATAATTATTTCATTTTTTTCTATGTAAAATATTTATTTTAATTTCTTCCTCACTTTATAATTTTATTGTTTTCATTCATTAATTTCTCATTTTTTCACTTTTAATTATTTTTAAAAAAAATTATGTGTATTTGCTTAAAAAATAAGTTTAAAAGTGTCATTTAATTTTAATGTTTTAATTTTTTATATTCTATTTGATTTTCTTCATTTATTTTGATATTCATTCGAAATTTAACTTATTTTAAATATAAGGCACTTAGAATTAAATTTGAAATCAAATCAAAAGAAGAGACAAAGAAAATAAAATGAGTAAATAAAAAAAATAAAAAAATAAAAGAGAAAATAATAAATGAAGGTAAAAAGAAAATTGAAAAAAGTTTAAATACAAGGAATTTTTTTTTATATGCGTGACCTTTTACCATATTAACTCTTCTTTTTGAAACAGACTAAAAAAAATAGGTCAAACAAATTGAAACGGGAGGAGTAATTTTTAATATATTTTTTTGAAATGTTTCATTATATTTGATTATAAATTGGTCTTGTTTCTATGTAAGAAAAAAAATTGAAAACTAATCATGATAAAAATCTGAAGGTATTTTTAAAATTCTCAAAGAATAATTTATTCATCTATTCTATAATTTGGAAAGACAATTAAGTCCAATGGATCAAAAGAAAAGAATAAAATGATTATGGGGATAACATATTTATTAAATGTAAGGTTAAATTTTTTGAAATCGTTCCAATATTAAAGTTAAATTTATATTATCAAATGCATTTTCATATTTAATTCGATATTTCGATTAGTTGAGTCGATTTCATTTTTTTTATACATATAAAAATCAAATTAAAACATTTTAATTTTTTGTTGAGTGTGTACACATTGTTTATGTTGAAAATAATGAATTCAATAGAACTTGCTTAATTTATCATAGATACGCCTCTATTAGGAATTTCAATGTTCCAAATTGCACTAGATGAAACCACCATTTAATTATTTCAGGGGGAAAAATCTAATTATATATAATAAAAAAAATTGGACAATAAAAATCAATGTAGTTTATACTATTTTTTTAATTCATCTATTACCGTTAATTTGTGATGATAAAACAACAACAACAACAACAACGACCCAATGAAATCCCACAACGTGGGGTCTGGGAAGGGTAAAGTGTACGCAGACCTGACTCCTACCAAGGTAGGACGGCTGTTTCCGAAAGACCCTCGGCTCAGTAAAATCAAAAAAAGAAGTCAGATAAGAACGAGAAGTTCAAAGCGATATAGAAAAGCAAGTAATGAAAGCAACTCAGATAAGATAGAGCAGTCAAAGTACAGAAAGTAATGAAAGTAATAAATAATAATAGACATCAGACCACAGGGAATTATAGTGCTCTAATACGCCTACTAATAAGGAAGAATAACGAGACTATAAACTAGTCTTCTACCCTAATGTGGGTCCTCCACACCCTCCTATCTAAGGTCATGTCCTTGGTAAGTTGTAATTGCGCCATGTCTTGTCTAATCACATCTCCCCAATATTTCTTCGGCCTACCCCTACCTCTTCTGAAACCATTCATGGCTAACCTCTCACACCTCTGCACTGGGTATTTGTGTCTCTCCTCATTACATGCCCAAACCATCTCAATCGCATTTTCCGCATCTTGTCTTCCACCAAGGCCACTTCTACCTTATCCCGAATAGCCTCATTTCTAATCCTATCACTCCTGGTATGCCCACACATCTATCTCAACATTCTCATTTCAGCAACTTTCATCTTTTGAACGTAAGATACCTTAACTGGCCAACACTCCACCCCGTATAGCATAGCCGATCTAACCACCACTTTGTAGAACTTGCCCTTAAGTTGTGAAGGCACCTTGTTGTCACATAGCACACCAAAAGCGGGCCTCCATTTCATCCACCCTGCCCTAATACGATGTGTGACATCATCGTCAATCTCTCCGCTGCCTTGCATAATAGACCCAAGGTACTTGAAACTACTTTTCTTTTGGATGGCCTAGTCACCAAGCCTAACTTCCGTGCCAACCTCCTGAGGTGTCTCACTAAACTTGCACTCTAAGTACTTTATCTTGGTCCTACTTAGCTTAAACCCTTTAGACTCTAATGTCTGTCTCCAATTCTCCAACTTAGCGTTAACTCCGCTACGAGTCTCATCGATCAAGACTATATCGTCCGCAAAAAGCATACACCATGGCACCTCACCCTGAATTTGTCGTGTCAATCCATCCATCACCAAAGCAAATAAAAATGGACTAAGAGTTGATCCTTGATGCAACCCCATCACAACTGGAAAGTGCTCTGAATCGCCTCCGACTGTCCTTACCCTGGTTTTCGTCCCCTCATACATGTCCTTGATCACCCTAATGTATGCCGCAGGTACACCTTTAGCCTCCAAACATCTGCATAGTATCTCTAGTGGCACTTTATCGTAGGCCTTTTCTAGGTCGATGAATACCATATGCAAGTCCCTCTTCCTCTCCATATACTGCTCCACCAGTCTCCTCATAAGATGGATGGCTTCTGTAGTTGAGCGTCCCAGTATAAATCCGAAATGGTTCTCTGAAATAGACACGCCTCTCCTTACCCTCATCTCCACCACTCTTTCCCACACTTTCATAGTATGGCTTAAAATCTTGATACCTCTATAGTTGTTGCAACTCTGGATATCCCTCTTATTTTGTATAGAGGGATCATTACGCTCGACCTTCATTCTTCAGGCATCACTGCCATCTTAAAGATGATATTAAATAACCTAGTCACCACTCTAAACCTGCCGAGCTCGCGCTCTTCCAAAATTCCACAGGAACCTCGTCAGGTCCGATTGCTCTTCCCAGCGTATCCTACAAACAACACCCTTAACCTCCTCGACCGTAATACTTCTGCAACACCCAAAATCGTGAGGCCTCCCTGTATGTTCCAAATCTCCCAACACAATCTCTCTGTCCCCTTCCTCATTCAAGAGTTTATGGAAGTAGGACTGTCATCTCTATTTAATGAGGGTCTCGTCTACCAATACTTTTCCATGCTCGTCCTTAATGCACTTCACTTGATCCACAACGCCTGCCCTTCTCTCCCGTGCCCTAGCTAGCCTGAATAATTTTCTATCCCTACCTTTCTCTTCTAGTTCAGCGTAAAGGCGTTCAAAAGCTGCCATTTTTACTGTCAAAACCGACGACTTCGCCTCCTTCCTCGCTATCTTATAAAGTTCTCCATTTGTCCACTTCTCCACCTTATCATTGCTTTCCATCAACTTCGCATACGCCATCTTCTTTGCTTTCACCTTCCCTTGCACTTCTCCATTCCACCACCAGTCCCCTCGATGCCAGCTACGACTACCTGTCGAGACTCCCAACACTTCCCTTGCTACAACCCTAATACAATTAGCCGTCCTATCCCACATACTGTTCACATCCCCGCTACTATCCCAGGCCCCCATATCATTCAATTTCTCTCCCATCTCCAAGGCATTAGCCGTGGTCAAAGTTCCCCATCTGATCCTAGGTCGGTCATCCCCAACCCTCCTCTTCTTCGTCATCTTGATCCCTAAATCCATCACCAAGAGCTTATGTCGGGTTGTAAGGTTGTCGATCGGGATGACCTTACAGTCTTTGCTTTGTTATGATAAAAGAGATTCAATAATTGTAAAAAAAAAAAGGGCTAAATTTTAATCTTGACTTTCTATTTTTCAAGGCGAATAACATTTTATAAGAAAATTAAAATAGAAAAAGAAGGAAAATAGAACTATCTAAAAAGAACATTCAAACAACTGTTGCTAGGCTCATATAGGGCGAAAATAAGAAAAGCAAGAACAAAAATAGATCTCCAACCTTCGGACATGGATATTTTTTCCTTCAAAGAGTTAAGGTTAGGTTTAACTCATTATCCAGTTGATCTATGAAAGGTGTTGTGACCATAGAAGAAATTTGATTTCTGTTTGTATCAGTTGAATTTGGAACCTGACCATTGTTCCTTCCTGTTGATTGTTCATCATGTTCGTCACGATTGTTATCTCTCATTGGTGGTCGGGACATCCATCTCTCATGTCTGGTCGATCTTCCTCTTACTTATTGGGGTAATAATCTAATTCTCTACCACCGTCGTTGTATCCTCATTTGATGTGATTGAAAATGATTCATCAAGTCTTGATTAGACGGAATCATTTGGTAACATAAAGGACATCGAAACAAAATAAAGTGTGAACTCGACATTCTTAAGAACAAGAATAAAATCTATGTCAAACACGTAAATATTTAAAATCAAGCAAAATAAAAAAATCTAATGAGAAATCGCCTTTACAATCTCACTTGAAGAACACATTTAATTATACACATTAATACTATGAATTTTACGGAGTATTTATAGGCACCAAGTCCCTTTACTTTGAAACTCACGCATTCTATATATGGAAAATGTGTGAGAATAAATATTACTATTGATGTTAAAAGTGAAAAATTTGCAAAATAAATTAATAATAATTTATGTAAAAGTGCACGTAAATTGGGTATTTGAAAAAATTTCTCTTTCTTCTAAATTTTTTCTATTAACCATCAAGTCAACTTTGACTGGTCAACGGCCTTCGCTATAGTGAAGCCCGCTATAGCGAGGGTCTCTCGCTATAGAGAAGGCTAGCAAGTTAAATATCCTGCCTTATTTTTGTCATGATCCATCTATCGAGTCATGTAAGCACTTACTCTAACACCTAGATAGGAGAACTCTTATCATCTGATTTAAAGCGAATAACACGGAAATAAAATAAAACATGATTAACCACCTTTATAAATGAAGAAATAATTCCCAACTTTAATTTTTTCAATAGAAAATTTTGAAATACAACTAAAAACTCTCCCTAGGAACTAGTCTAAACAGGTACAAGAGCTTTTAAGAATATAAAACAAACGAAAATAGACGCAACTTCCACCATAGGTAGAGAGGAGTAGAGGCTCCCGGAGATCACCATTGTCTTCACCTAATAAATATCACTGATCTTGCAACCAAACTATTCTAAGTGGCATACCAAAAGTTGTATCAATACAAATAACATGTACTGATAGGCATCATTGGTCGACCCAAATCCACCACATAATATCATAAAACTATTCAGAAGAAACATGCAATATGTAATTTTGCAACCTAAGTATTTGTCCACATATTGTCACCATCCAAGATATAATACCCATGAATTAATACACTTTATTCTCAGCCTCCTCTTTCATTTCACGGCCAACTCCACCATTAAGATCATTCCACCCCTCTTATCACACTAACGCTTCCCAAGCCTATTTTTCTTACCAACACTAACCTTATTCTACTGATTGCAATCCTGAATTCAATGTTACTAACTATGCCTATAGCCACTCTATCATCCTTACTTAAAATTTCGTTCCAACAACTCTTGCCCTTTGCCCTTGGCCACTTTGACTATAACCCCTTCTCAAATATCAAGTAAATACAGATTAAGACCATAGAAACATGAGCTTGTGATATAGCTACACCTAATTCCAGACCAATATGATCTAGACCACCTTGACGGGCATAAACACTCTACATTAATAAGTATAAGGTAGACTCTCATTCAACACCCTGACTCATAAACCACCTGAGACATATTCAAGACCATAACAACAACTCATACATGATTCCACACACCTTTCAAATACCTGGACCACCCAAAAATCCCTAACCACAGTCTACAATATTTAACATGCAATCCTGGTCTATCCAGAAACCATTCCAGCACTTAAACATAACAATCCGATCATTCATCGACCAACATGATTAATACATCACAATAAAATAATCAAGTTCACTTAAAAACCCACGAACAAAAGAACTATCAGACACGTATCAAGCATGGTACCTAAGTCAACCATAATATTTACTATATCAGACATGGTACCCAAGTCAATCGATAAATATTTGGTACCAGACATAATATCCAAGACAACCGATAATTTGTATCAGGCGTAGTATCTAAGCCAACTCAAAATCATACATATTACACAAATACAATCATAATGAATACAATTATACTTGTAAAGCCACAAACAATTAAGACAAATTCATTGCATGAGATTGATAATAAGATATCATTTCACGATCATCTCTTTATTTCCTAAATTTGTATTGTACAAGTAGTACAAATGAACAAATAACATACACACAATTATACATAAAGCTCAATGCTAAACCTTTTAAGGAGTACACATTCATCCTTGGGAATTTCCTTTCATATTCCTATGAATTAGTACCCTTTCCGTTCATTCCATTTCCCTCGATTACAACAAGTCCCAA
This sequence comes from Solanum dulcamara, assembly GCF_947179165.1. Classification (NCBI taxonomy): domain Eukaryota; kingdom Viridiplantae; phylum Streptophyta; class Magnoliopsida; order Solanales; family Solanaceae; genus Solanum; species Solanum dulcamara. The sequence continues at coordinate 9,362,351 of NC_077239.1, forward strand.
AATTTTACTATGACTCAGCAATACCCTTATACTTAATTATTACAAGTACCCTCAAACCACCTCAATACAATTTTCCATGCTCAACAACTATAAACTAAACACCCACCGCTGTCATAGGATCAACATTACCTACACAATAAGTTCTCGCTCTAAACAATAATAATCAATGTGTTCTAACCATCCAGACTCCATACCCGAATGCATAGGCAAGAAATATCTCATGAATCTACAAAATACTATCAATTTAGAGACATGTCTAACTACTTAACCAAGCCTAGCCTACTTGGGCGCCAAGTAGCTACTGTAGAAGTCTAAATATGAATATTTGACTCCATGGAGGCGAATCCTAATAGAAGTAGGCCTAGAATCCATGGGTTTTACCCCAATTGCGCGAAAATCCTTCCTCTCCATTTCTCCCAAGCTTGGAATAGGATAGGAGAGTTTATGGGGCAACATTCTAGGTGTACTCAACTAGTCAAAAATTAGTTCGATCATGTCCTATCAGGGAATCCCTTCCTAATTCGCACATAGAAAAATAGAGTAACCCCCTCAGAATGCCCGAGTACACAAGGGCCTCGCTAATAATCAGGGTCAGGGAGATTAAATGTATGAAACAAAAAATATCCATTCTTATAGACGTAGATCTTGTTATAGCGCGAATATTCATGTTATAGCGGTGCTGCTATAGTGGTTGACCCTCTACTATAACGGATGAAATCAGAATATAGGGATGAGAAATGGGTTTCTCACCCATTTTCTCCCTATTTCACATCAAAATCACCATTTCTCTCCCAATCACATTGCTCCCGATGTTGGAAATTAAGGTAAATATCATAAAACTTACTCTCCTTACTTTATTGCATGAAAATAAATTGTTAAAATGCTAGAAATCAATTGAGTAGAATACAGTTTAGGTTGGTTTTTCGAATTTGAATGCTTGGCCTTGATTTAGTGAAATTTTGAAGCATGGGTGCTTCTCTTACTTTTACAATACTTCCAAAGTATTTTGTGCATTACGGGATTCATGGCCAAAAATAGGTTCACGGTGGTAGGGGAAGTAAAGGGTCATTTTTGGTTTGAAAACGTCAATTTGGACAAGTTTTAGGAGTTATAACACCCAAATATTTGCATGAAAAAGTAATGAAATACTTTAGAAAAATTTATCTGTAGTTAATTTAGTTGAAAACGAAAATTTGGGTCAAGAGGCGTCACTGAATCACCTCTTGAGTTCTGAATGATGAAGGCCCTATAGTGGACAGGTAAATTCCTGCTATAACGGTATTGTTGTAGCAGGGTTCAATCAATTAAAGCGGGAGGCTACATAAAGTAGCATTCTAGTTCGGCCAAGAGTTAGATTTTTCTACGAATTGATTTCTCCTTGCATCTTATAAGTTCTAATCTGATTTATTTATACATCTTGTAGGTTCTACGATTTATGGATGCTAATCCAGAACTCTACCTTAGGACAGCTTTTCAAATAACATTAGTCGGGAGAGATACCATGAATATGAGAGGACAAAATTCTGCTTTGAGAGAGATTTCTGCATGCGTAGGGTGTAGGAGAAAGCTAGGGACTTCCATACTCAGCTCGGGGAGTTCGACTAGGATCCATTGGTAGAGGTTCATTCTCCTGCTCTCTTCGAATGGGTAAAAGAGTTCTATGCCATACTCCCTACCATCCATATCCATGGAATGGATGTCCTCGTGGATGTCCAAAGTACCAATGAGGTGCTAGGAGTGTCTAATGTTTCAAATGTTGTCTACGAGGCCAAAATCTTGGAATGTACATAAAGTGACTTAGGGATACATTGATAGTATAGGAATTTAAAGGCCAGATCTATTGGCCCAGCAATAATGGCATCATAAGCTTCACTACAGATGCTAGTAGGTGGTTGAACTTATTTTCTCAAAGGATCGGTCCATTAGGCAACCGCACCGACATGACTTACTTTCAGGCTTTGGTGGTAGCCTACACCATTCAGGGCATCCAGCTGAACATGGGGACATAGATCGTGTCAGAATTAAAAGACTTCTACCAGGCAACAAGAAGGCCTATTTTCTTTGTGGTCTAGTGTCTACACTCTACAGGCGAGTGGGGATGCCTGAGGATGACACCAATTTGGAGCTAGAGATGGATTTCTCTTTCAACCCTCTCCAATTGAAATTAGTTTCCTCTAAGGGAAAGAAGAAGAGAAAGGTGGGTAGCGGAGAGCAGTTGAGCTGTCAGGACTCCGATGATGATGACGCTTCTTCCCCTCCTTCCCAGTCCCAGCCCTTGATCTCTAGTAACAGCTTAGAGGAGGATTTGTCTACTATCAGTAGATTCATGAAGGCCACCCTTGCCAGAACGTCAGCACTACCTTTCTCTTTCCAAGACTATGTAGTGCTCTCGGGACTGCTTGCTAGCATGGATGTGGAAGACCATCAAAGTCATGTTTAGCCAAATTTCTCTCAACCAAGAGCTTCCCCAACTTGAGCCAAAGGATATGTGGGAGTGCCTATTCTTGAGTGACACTGAGGTAAAGCACCCCGCCCTCTATAACCCCTAATAGTGACGAGACATGTAGCGAGGACCTCTCCCTCCCCTTTTATTTTTTTGGTTATTAATTTGGGTTTGCCCCATTTTGGGCATGTAATAAACATCATTTTTTTCTTCTATTCACATATGGATGTTGGTTTTCACTAAATATGCCTGTATATGCATGATAAGCTTTGTTTTTAATGATTTCTATTTTTTCCATAGTAGCTCCCAACTAAATTAATGAGTTAAAATACCCCATGAGGGAAATCAAAATAAGGAAAAATAGGGCAGGAATTTTGTCCCAGCCACTCTGCTATAGTGACTTTCATGCCGCTACAGTGACACTGCTATAGTGGAAAAATTCTTTCTATAGCAAATTAGTCTTTCTATGGCGGCCCCGACGATAGCAATTCATAATTTATAAATTTCTGCAAAGTTTCTCTCTTTTCTCATTCCCTATTATCAGTAATAACTCTTGAAATTGCACCATGGTCTCTAGTATAACTTAAGCCAACCCCAATAATGCATAATTAGGACTTTGCATCACATTACGATAAAATAAATTATGAATCACCCCTAAAATCAATTCATAACATCACATTCCCGCTATCGTGCAGGAATAACCTTTTCCCCTCCAATCAATTCTAACTGTCCCAAAATCAGAATTTTCCCACAGTCACAATTTATTTTGTCCCCTTACTATTGGTAAACCCATGCACAAAATTTTAACACTAAACTTTCAGTTAAACCACAGAGCAAATTTATCACTAACCCACAACACATGATCAAGTTATGACATTTCCCTAACAATAACTTCAAGCAAATGAAGCAATTATACCTCACACATTAGCAGTTATATAAGCAATGCAATATACATAATCACAATCTCAAGATTTATTGTTAAATCACGTTATGTTCATTACCTTTATTCGCCTCATGGATGACCGTTAGTTGATCATTCATATATTTACATTGCCTCTAAGGAAAGATAACAATTGAAACCTTCCCGGTTCTAACTTTCCTTTCTTGTTTCATTTCAGAAGAAAACAATAACATTCAATTAACTCATCGAGATAAATTGGATCTAACTCGTACAAGAAAGTAACAGATAGCACAAAAGTTGTGAAAAAAGTGGAATAATTTCTTATAATGCTTCATAGTTTTCCAAAGATTAGATGTGGACGTCAACACATCAATCCGTAGGACTCTATTCGTTATTTGTTCTTGCATTAGGAGATCAATAACATAAGCTCTGATACCAACTTATCACAATACACCTATAAGGTCCTGCGGGTACCTACTCTAATAGCTAAATAGGATAACTTTACGACCTGATTTTAAAAAGGTAATGCAGAAATAAAATAAAATATGATAAACTACCTTTATAAATGAATAAATAATTGCCAACTTTAGTTTTTCAATAGAAATTTTTGAAATACAACTAAGAACCCTCCCAAGAAATTAGTCTAAATAGATACAAAAGCTTCTAAGAATATAAAAAAAATAAAAATAGACACAACTTCAACCATAGGTAGAGAGGAGTAGAAGCTTCTGGAGATCACCATCGTCTTCACCTTAGAAACAAAATTGATCCAGCTATCAAACTATGCCAAGTGGTATAGAAAGAATAGTATCAATACAAAAAATATGTATTGGTAGGCATCATCGATTTACCTGAATCCACCACATAATATCATGTAAATATTTAGAAGAAATATGCAATATATTATTTCGCAACCCAAGTCTTTATCTACATGTTGTTACTATTCCAGGTATAATACTCATGAACTAATACATTTTATTCCCAACTTTCTACTTCATTTCGCTGCCAACTCCACCATTAAGACCATCCTACCCTCTTATCAATCCTACACTTCTCACTAACACTAAAGTTACCCTACTGATTTTAATCCCAAATTCAATGTTACAAACTATCTCAATAGTTAGACTATCATTCTTAGATAAGATTCTATTCCAACAAACCTAGCCCTTTGCCCTTGGCCACCTTGACTCTACCTCCTTCTCAGATTTGATCCAAACCACCCTAATAGGTATGTACAATCCACATTAATAAGTATAAGCTAGACTCTCAGCCAACATCCTAACTTCTAAAGCACTTGAGACATGTTTAAAACTATAACAATAACCCATATATAATTCCACACACCTTTCAAATAATTCGGACCACTCAAAAATCTCTAACCACAGTCTATAATGTTTAACATCCAATTCCAGTCTACCCAGGAACCATTCTAAGACCTAACCAAAATAACCCGGCCACTCATAAACCAACATGATAAATATATCACAATAAAATCACATGACTCACTCATGGAAAAACACACAGAAGAACCATTAGAGACATACCAGGCATGGCCCCGAACCAATCATAATAAAATATGTATCGAACGTGGTACTCGAGCCAATCGATACATATCCCGTATCAGGCATGGTACCCGAATCAATCAATAATTTATACCAAGAGTGGTATCCGAAGCAATTGAAAATCACAGATATTACACAATCACAATGAATACAACCGCATATGTAAGGCTACAGATAATTAAGATAAATTCATTGCATGATATTGAAAATAATATATCATTTTACTATCATATCTTTATTTCTTAAATACGTATTATACAAGCAGAATTAATGAAAAATTAACATATACACAATTATATATAGAACTCGATGTTGAACCTTTTTAGGAGTAAATATTCATCCCCGAGAATTTCCTTCCTTATTTCCATGAATTAGTACCCTTCTCATTCATCTCATTCCCCTCAATTACAACAAGTACCATAATTCCACTATGACCCAACAACTCTCTTACACTTAATCATTACAATTACCCTCAAAAAACCTTAATATGATTTCCCACGATCAACAGCCCTAAACTAGTCACACACGCTGGTCAAAGGATAAACATTACCTATACAGTAAATTCTCGCACTAAAAATTAATAATCAACATATTCTAACCATTCAGTCTCCGTACCCAAATGCCTAGGCATGAAATTTTCTGTCAATCTATAACATATTATGAATATAGAGACACAACTAACTACTCAATTAAACCTGACCTACCTGGCATCAAGCAGCTTCTAACAAAGTCTAAACACGAACTTCTTACTCTATGAATGCAAATTCTAACGGAAGTAGGCCTGCAATTCATGAATTTTTACCCGAATCATGCGAAAAATCCTCCCTCTCCATTGATCCCAAACTTGGAGCAGCCTAGGAGGGATTTTGGGGCAATCCTCATCATTTTTACAACTTAAAAAGGATAAGTTCAAATAGTAAATCCACATTTGGAATTGTTGGTCCCTTCATCCCTCTATAGAGACTTGTTGGCCACTATAGCAGTGGCATTAAAGCGAGAAAAATCTTGCCATAGCGAGATAACATCAGCCCGAATAAAATTTTAAATTCTGATATTTCTTGTTGTATTCCTAATTTTAAATTTAAAGTGCATCTTCATAATTTTCACGACCCACAATGGGGTGCCTCTTTTAATAACGACTGAACAGGACGTTACAATTTCTTGTATGAGTTTTGAGGGTATTTACTCTATTTTTGTTGGGACTACTTTTAAGGACCTCTTAGGTTTTTTAGGGGGGGAACTCAAGAGGAATAGGAGGGAAGCACACCCCTTGTAAGCCCACCAAAACCTTAAGCCAACGGGCCTTCATCGAAGGTGGAACTTCATGGAAATTGTGGCGGCAAATATTCTTGGAGATAGATTATGGTTTACTTATTTTTAGACTTGATTAGTGACATGTTCTATGATGTGGGGTCAAAGGGGATAATATAATTAGATATACGGGTATGGAAATTTAGATATGGACCTTAAAAATAACCTAAGCCGATCATTGTACATTGTTGTTGATACTATTTATTATTGATGTGGTGATTTAACTTTAGATTAATGGTATTTAATGAGATATTTGAAAATTACGTAGAGTTTCAAATGGCCAGAATTGACGGAGAATAGAAATTTATCTATATGTATTGAATTCGGTGATAGTGTCGTGATGTTGTACTTTATAATAATTATAGTAATGAGGAGACTGATTATCAAACTTGATGTCTTAGTAGGTGAGAACAAGGGTGTCGTGAAATGAGGATTGTCACAATGTATCAAGTAAGGAAGAGAAGTGGTCTTAAGATCAGGTTAAAAGAGGTGTGGATAATTATGTGAATCATGAAATAGTTAAGGAAGTGATTAGCTTGGAATTAATTATTGATTCATAACTTAAAGAGAGAGGGGGGGAGAGGGCCATGAGTGGGATATGGTTTACTTAGAGTTAGACGTTTCTTAGTTGTCAATATATAATGTGAGTTGTATTGCATGTTGATGTGGTCTTCAAACATAGTTATAGGTTGCTTGGTGAAACTAAGTGTTATTAGTAAGATTTAGCATGCAAATGATTAACTAACTAATCATTGATATTATGGTTTATGAACCTACAATTACTTTGTGATGTGATGATGTGATTGAATGATGATGTTGTTGTTATGTCTACTTCATGTGTTGCCTTGAGAGGAAATTGGGAGGTGGCATATTGAAATGTAAAGATGTAGTGTGTATATCACCACTGTCCGAATAATGAGTGGCTCAAGTCGGTATGAGCTTATGGACAAGTAGTTTTGTGGTATCAGGTACACGTCGGTATAGTACATGGACACCTAGGGTATTATGCAGGTCTTGACTAGATGAACAAACATAAGAACTTTTAATATGTGTATAGATGAGAGTGACACTGATGATTTTGAAAGGTATATGATTTATTCCTAATAGGTGCAGTGATTATGCAACTGCAACGACAAGAGGGTTATGATCTTCTTTGACTTGTATGTATCTTGGATGAGTGTTTGATATTATGAATTATCTTTTTTTATTATGACAAGTGTGTTGAATTATCTTGTTGCTTCTTAACAAGATATTTGATAATTTATATTGATTTATGATGATAATAGGTTAATCAGGTATGACTTCTGTCTTAATCGTTATACTATTGATAGACTATACTTAATTGTGTAGTAACATCCAAACAATTTATATGGGTATGTGTCTCATAATCAAGATAAGGTTAGAAAGTATATGAAGAAAATTGTTTCCGAAATGATAGTTTGCATGTGATAGAATGCGGTAATTTTAAGTATGTAGTTGTTCCGGTTGATTTTCTATGATATTTTACATGCTACTAATATAGGTAAGCATGTGATGCCTATTTAGTATGTATGGTGTGTTGAGATCCAATTTTGACCCTCCACAACGCAAATTAGCTATCGAGTTTCTTTAAATTTCGAACATTTTTTAAATAATTAAATTTTATAAAAATTAAATATTTTAATTATATTTCTATTTCGGAAACCCAAGGACTCAATTTAGGCCCTGACTCACCCTCCGTGGACGAACCTTGCGGAGGAACCCTTAGGTTCTAACTATTTTTGTCTTTTTATATAATTTTAGGATAATATACATATTTTATATAACTATATCTTTAATTACTGCTTATTGGATTATTCGAAAATCATCTCAAAAAATATTTTATTTTTAACTAAATGTTATGTTAATTAGGTTAGTTTAGTTATAGTTTGTATTTTCAAATTAATTGGTTTATGACTAAACAAAACAAAACAAAAATGCACTTCTCCCACATCAAAAATTCATGAAGTTTTTTTGGGGGTTTTGGAGTCTATATAAAGGCTCATATTCTCATTAAAAAGAGGGGTAGAGGTGGGAGTTTTTTTAGCCACCCAAAGTTAGAAATTTTTCTTACTTGGCCAGGATTTTAGACTCTTGTCCCCAACCTAAAAGTTATGAAAATTTATAACTTTCAATCTATATTTTTCTTCGAGGAAAATAGGAGATTGAAGTCCAAATTTAGGCTAAGAACAGAGTTCTTATAACGTTGAACCCACGAAGGTTCGAGTCTAATTTTATAAAAAAAAAATTATGGATTGAAATTCCGTCAAGCTCTTGGGTGGTGTTGAAGTCGTCTTTCGCTCGTCGTCTTCAGTTTCGCTGCTCGAAAAGAGGTAAAATCTTTTCTCAGCATTATTTTATTTAATTATTTCATGTTTTATATTTAGTTGATTCCTAATCTTTTTTTTTAGTTTAGCATGTATTAAGAATAATTAGATTAATGATAGAAATTTCTTATAGTTAGCATATGTTAAGATTAATTAGCTAGCATGTGTTAGGATTATTTCATGAAAGCTCTTAGTTTTGTTTCTTATTTTTTCAAATAGTTTTTTTTGACAATATAGATTTTCATGTTTTCAATTTCTTCTTTTAACACGATTTAGATAACAAAAATATGCTTAAGTTATTATTTAGTTACAACTTTCATGGCCTAATTGATTTAATTCTTTCTTTAAATTTTGAGTTAGTATAGCGTATATATTAATTCTGTGTCCTTTAGTTACTTGATATATTTCTTCTTTCCTTTTCATTTGTATACATATATACATGTTGTTAGTCACCTCTAGGATTCCCATCAATTTGATATCTTAAAATATTATTATATATTCCTTGGTTTAGCTTAAAATGAGTAGATGCTTATGTAATTTGATTTTGGTGCATGTGGTAGCAATTCGAGTCCATCTTTGAACCCCATCCTTGCATATCGTTGAGTTTTGAGTCTCCTATCATCTTGCTCAAATTGCTGGAAAATTGATATATGGAAAGGAAGCTAATATTTATGGTTTGAATATCGATATTAGGCTGTATACATAGAATACATGTGGAAAATAGTGTTGTATACACTGATATATAGTATATATATAGTCCAATATGCAAGAAAATAATGTTATATACACTGTATATCAGTGTATATATATCAGTATATATATCAGTGTATATACAGTCTGATATACAATAGATACAGGGAAATAAATAGGTAGTATACAGTATGTATACAGTTTGATATATAGAAATAATATTGTATAAATTATATACAATATATATATAGTCCGATATACAATATATATACAACTGCGATATACAGTAAAATTGGGTTTAAGGCCAAAAGGCAGATGGCCCAACAGCTTAGTCAAGTTGTATAAAAACTAAGTGTCGGATCATATTTTCATATATTATTTATTATTTATTTATATTGATTCGGGTTGTAATAATTTATTACTTATGTTATTTATGTTTGCTTAGATATTAATTTTAATTTGTTTTAACATAATTAGGTTCCCCTAAAGATAAATCAATTCATGTTAATTTACTCTTTAAATAATTTTCTACCTTATTTAGTCATTTCATAAATTTTTACTTTTTTTTATATACATGTAAATTATTTTTAATGTTTAAGTTTGATCATTTTTAAAAAAATAATTTTGAACTCTTCATTTATTTTTAAATTAATATTTTTAAAAGTTAGTTAAATAATTTTTTAAATCGTCGGATAACCGCGCGTTAATGGCCACTTTGAATGCTAGCACCTTATCAACATGGAAATAAGAACCTCTTACCTATTTTCTCTAATTTTAAGACTTAAATCTGTTAGGGTCTTTAAAATTAATGTTTCTGGATTTTTCTTAAAAATTAAGTGGCGACTTTCTTTTCTAAAATTGATTTTTTCTCTAAAAGTTTAAATTAATTTTGAACCATCTTTTTCCGACATAACAGAAATGGCGATTCCGTTGGGGATTAAATTAGATTTTGACCATTAGATTTGATTATTTATTTGACTAACTGTTTGAATTTGTAATAATTAGTAATTCTTACTTTCCTTAATTGCGCAATTATGTCTTTAATTTATATGTTAAACTATCATTTGCATTTTATGACATCTTCCGATTGAATGTATAGTATATTAAAGAACGATTTTGCGTAACCTCCGTCGGAATTTTTTATACTTGACCCTTTTTCAGAGCGATCGATAATTTATTGATACGTCATGCGTCCAATAGTTATCGTAAGTTTCAACCTGAGTTATTTACTCGGGTTACCAATCTTGCAAAAGCCATTCTTAGTCAACGTAGCGAAGAGCATTATCAAAATCTTGATTTAGCGCATTGGGCTAAGACGACCCAGTACCCAAGGCGTACTGGGCCCATTGAAAAGACCACCTTGAGTCCAAAACGATCCTTGGCCTAAATAGATGATCATACCTATGTGTTTAAATTTGAAGGTTGTATACACTATTTGGCAAACCATTGTTCCTCGGGGTTGGAAGTTTTTATAGTAGCTTAGTTTAGTCAAAAAAGGATCTTCACAAGCTGCTACTTCATCCAAAAAGCATTAGCGTACGGAGATGTCAAGAAGTCAAGAATGTAAGATTTTCCACGAAGCCTTAGTTTAGGATTGTATCCCTACGTGGACCGATTATTTGTATCCCATTTTTCTATTATATATCCCCATTTAGTTTATTCATAAAACTTGTATAAATATGGTTTTTTGGCAGAATGGAATATTTCAAATGACGTTATACATCCTTCAAATCGTTAGGCTTATCTTTGGAGCAAAAAGGTCACATATCTGTTTAGGATGCGCAATAATTGTTTATGTTCTATATGTTATAACCGTTTTTGTGAATATGTTGCTTCATTTGAAAACATGCTAGTCCACTCTTTTTTGAATATTTTTCTAGAGCCTCATAGGCATAAATATCGAGTCACTATCGAAAGTGCGTCCAAATACTTCATGAGTCTGTAGTTTCCCAATAAAATTTGAACTTCACTCTCAAATCATAAACCTTGCTCTCTCATCTCAAAAAAAAGTTGATGTTTCATTAAAAAAAATTAAGCTAGTCGAATTACATAGGACCTAAATTCTTCTTTGTGATATACGTAGGCAACCTTACAAGGCTCGGTCCCTATCTTTGAAGTTTTAGTTTTTCCTCATTCTTACAAAGAATTTGAAAGTCTCGTTTGCATGAAGCGCGAGAAATCTTTGATTCAACGCAAGTCAACCTTTCTAACACATGAATTCCAAAATTAAGTGGGCCAATTTCTATCCGTTTAGTCGTTCTTCACCCATGGATTAGTTTGTCTTCAAACAAAGCAACATTTATATATTTAGTTCTTTGTGTGATATTTTGTATTAATTAATACAAACATGAACTAATACTTTGGCTTTTGAGTTATTCTTCTTTTTCAGGGAGAGACTGATTTGTGTCGGAAATCAAACTTGCTTGCTTCTCAAAGATCGAGGTTTTAACCAAAATTGATTCTTTTTTCCTTTGTAAAGGCTTTTATCAAAGGACATTATGCGATAAATGATCGGATATCAATTTTGAGAGGTCAACCACCCCTCCCTAACTAAGAAAATTTTTTTGTACACAAGAGAGACGACATTATTTTAAGAGAGGAAATCACGACAATCCCAAATCAACTGTAACATTTAACCACAACCCTAATCTCTTTCAATTCTTTAATCTACGAAAAATCATAACCCTTTCTCTTATGGATCTTACAAGGACAAAGGGTTCATGGGAAATAACGATGACCTTAAATTTTATAAGACACCAATACACAGCCTAGAAGATAAATTGGGGGAGTCTTTAACTATGAAGTCTTACTCCTATATATTTTTTTACTTATTTTTTATAATGGCTCCGTTTTTACACTTTTCTCATATCTTTGTAGAAAAACTATCCCCGATAATAGTCGGGGATTGTTATAACAATGTATGATTCTCATGAGTAGTTGAAAGAATTCAAGTCATAAGAGACAATCCCCAATAAGAACACAACAACAAGTGATTCCTGTAGGAAATTGGAAGACCACACCGTTGCATGATCTTCGAAGAATATCAGAAAAGCAATACAACGATAGGTGTCCTAACCGATATTTGAGAGGACACGAAATGTATTGGTGCAAATATTCAAAAGACACTCTCCAACTAAAAATGTCAACGAGCACTATACTTAGGAGACGTCACTCTGAGTTTGTTTAAATCTTTAAATTCTTTTATATATCATATCTGCAAGAATTGCGCACACCTTATTATCATCTCGATGAGATACACAAGCAACCCTTCTTAGGTTCGATATTTTTTTTCTAACAAAAAATTAAAGAAAAAATATATATATAAATTGTGTACATATTTTAAGAGTCATCTTCTTGATTAGGATGAATACCGTTCAGGGGCATATGAAATATTCGGTAAAAGGATTGGCGTTGTGGTAAACCATAGATTCTTTTTTAGTACCTTTTATTCGTACTTTTCTATGCTTGAAAATTCTCTTGTAGGTATTCAAGATAAGAATAAAACCGATCTCATGAATTCATGTGTATTGTGTGGTGAGCTTTAGATAAAAATTCAATTGCATCGCACTGTTGATCTAGAACTTGGCATGAATGTCTATTGAGGCAAAATCCTGAGTAATGTTTCATTTGAAAAAAGATTGTAGGTTTTCTTTGACCCGATTGTGCCTTTCAAAACCTACCAAATGACATTAAACCCTAGATTTCCCCATTTTAAGCTTGAAGTCTTTTTTTTCAGACAACCACATCTTAACCATTACTCTTTTTGAGTGCTTACATGCACTATCCCTCTCTTGGCCCAACCTTCTTGAGCGCACTGAAGACGTGCAAATCACAGAAGAAGATCCAACTTTGAAATTGTCAAGGGAAGAAGAGCAAATTCAAGAAAATGAAGATGACTTCTAGAAAAAAAAGTTGAAAGAAGTATAAAAAGATAAAAATACCCTTACAAGGTCAATGAAAGTTATAAGACAGAAAATACTCCAACAAAAGAGGTAAAACTTCAAAAAGAAGGGGTGAAAAGAGAAAAGCGCTAACAAATAAGGACTCAAAGAAGTCGCGACAAAAGAAAGAGGTGAAAAGAGGAAAAGCTCTATCAAATAAGGACTCAAAGAAGTTGAGACAAAACAAAGAGGATCAGACATCAAAATCAATCGCCAAAAGCACATATTCAGTGTGACACTCAAGGAAGAATTAAGTCACTTTTATCCTTAATAAATATCCTACCTATCCCTAAACCCACATTACAAGCCAATGACAAGCCCTACATGATCTCATTCCAAATATTCTCACATAAGTGGAGACTTACATGCAGGCCAAGCATATGGTATCACAGTTGCATGCGTTGAACATTCTTGAGAGTGTGAGTGCACTTTGAAAAATGTCTTTAAATCGAATACTTCGGATATGTGTGGAATAAGACTTTCTTTATTGTGAGGGCACTTGAAATATGAGGATTGGTATAATTCTAAACCTTTGTTTGAAGCAAGATAAAAAAATCTTGTCGACACTTAAGTATGTTTGATGTACTACTTGAAGCTATAGAAATTACCTCGAAGTCAATCTCAGTTATAAGAAAGAAAATGAGAAATATTTTTATGAAATCCTAATTGTTGGTACCAATTGTAGTCAAAATTTGACTATCTCTTTACATTTTTTAAAAATTTGCATCTGTACTTCAAAATTGGATGGTTTGTTCTAAATAATATGACATTAGGTTAATCCAATCAGTGTGAGATGCCTATTTTACTTCATTGGATCATCCATCTCAAATGGGTTGCATATCTCTTGTTAATAAGTTGTATATATTGCAAGGAATACAGTTTTCCATATCATTATACTCATATTAAACATACGTCTATTGATGATCTACTCTCAAATTTTGCAGTTTTTATCATCCATAGAATTGAACTACATTTGACATGATTCTCGCACCAACAGAATATGTATGCGCCACAATGGCTCGGTCATGTTCCCCATAAGAATTGAGTTTCTCCCTTACAATGAAAACTAGACAGAATTTTTGAGAAGATTTCAAAAATTCAAAAGAAGATACTATCTCCAACAAGTCAAGATTGGAGATGATGTTAGTATATGCAACTGAGAAAGAATATTTGAGAAGATCTCAAAAATTCCATAAAAATATCAAAATTCTTTTTTCAGCAGCTCGAGATTTTTCAAGAGATCTAACTATGACAGAATTTTTGAGAAAGGTCTTAAAAATTTCGTCAAAAATTGTCAGAAGTTTGAAATCAACTTCAAATGATCTCCAACATTGCTAGAATGGAGCAAACAGAAATTCAAGATGTGAGCCACCGATGCCTCGTATAAACTTTCATCAAATACATGAGTCCCAACAAACACAAATTGTTCGAGAGAAAAAATGAACATGTGAAAGCATTGAGAGGATGATACTTTCACAATCATTGATCCATCCACCTCATTACAGAAGACAAACATCGAGCCATCTACCTTATTGCAGTGGACAGTCATTCAAATCATCCAAGAGGATGACATTTGAATTTTCATTTGCCAAGAGGGTCATTTCATTTTCATTGCATTACCAAGAGGGTCATGTATCATTCAAATCATCCAAAAGGATGACATTGCATGTTCATTGCCAAGAGGACTATTTCATTTTCATTGCATTACTAAGAGGGTCATGCATCATTCAAATCATCCAAGAGGATGACATTGCATATTCATTGTCAAGAGGGCCATTCATATTATATTATCAAAAATGGTAATATTATTGCCAAGAAGGTCATTCATATTATATTTCCAAAAGTGGTAATATTATTGTCAAGAGGGTCATTCATATTATATTATCGTAAGTGATAATATCATTGCCGCGAGAGTCATTATCATATCATCGCCAAGAGGGTCATTATCATATTGACGAGAGGGTCATCATCATTATTATATTATTGTCGAGAGGGACATTATCATTATCATTGCTAAGAGGACCATCATCATTATCATATCATTACCAAGAGTGTCATGCATCATTTAAACCATCCAAGAGGATGACATTGCATATTCATTGCCAAGAGGGTCATTTCATTTTCATTGCATTACCAAGAGGGTCATGCATCATTCAAATCATCTAAGAGGATGACATTGCATATTCATTGTCAAGAGGGTCATTTCATTTTTATTGCATTACAAAGATGGTCATGCATCATTCAAATCATCCAAGAGAATGACATTGCATATTTATTGTCGAGAGAGTTATTTCATTTTTGTTGCATTACCGAAAGGGTCATGCATCATTCAAATCATCCAAGAGGATGACATTTGCATATTTATTTGCCCAAAGGGCCATTTCATTATATTACATTGCCAAGAGAGCCGTGCATCATTCAAATCATCCAAGAGGATGACATTGCATATTCATTGCCGAGAAGGCCATTTGATTTTCATTGCATTACCAAAAGGGCCATGCATCATTCAAATCATCCAAGAGGATGACATTTGCATATTTATTTGTCGAGAGGGTCATTTCATTATATTACATTACCAAGAGGGTCGTGCATCATTCAAATCATCCAAGAGGATGACATTTGCATATTTATTTGTCGATAGGGTTATTTCATTATATTGCATTGCCAAGAGGGTCGTGCATCATTCAAATCAACCAAGAGAATGACATTTGCATATTTATTTACCGAAAAGGCCATTTCATTACATTGCATTGTGAAGAGGGTCGTGCATCATTCAAATAATCCAAGAGGATAATATTTGCATATTTATTTGTCGAGAGGTCCATTGTATGTTGATCTAGTTGAAGCAAAACATTAACATTTTCTAGCGTTATAAACGTTGAAGGGCATATGTAAGACACATCAAATAACAGAGAAGTTTGAAATGCAACTTGCCAATGGATCATTATCCTATTGATTAAGCAATATATATCCTACCAATGGATCATCATCCTATCGATGGAGAAGTATATATCCTACCAATGGATCACCATCTTACCGATGGAGAAGTATTATCCTTCCGATAGAACATCATTTTTATTCGTCCTACCGATGAACATGCATTTATTTTGCTAAGTATCCTATCAATAGATCATCATCCTACCAATGGAGCAGCATATATCCTACCAATGAATCACCATCCTACCGATGGAGTAGTATTATCCTTCTGATAGAACATCATTTTAATTTGTCCTACCAATGGACATGCATTTATTTTGAAAAGTATCCTATTAATGGATCATCCTCCTACCGATGGAGCAACATTATCCTACAGATGGAGTATCTTTATTCGTCCTACCGATGGATATGCATTTATTATGTCAAGTATCCTATCAATGGATCATCATCCTACCGATAGAGAAGCATTATTCTATCAATGGATCAATGGAGATTTTCAATATGCAAAGAGGATGAAAGAAAGTGCGGACATCAAAGAGGATGCAGCACAACGTGGAACCTTTTCTTAGCAGCGAACTGGGACACAATCTGAAGAGGAATATCAAACTCATAGGACACGAGTTGAGAAACGACTTCCACCACAATAAACCACATTCCTATCAGAATGCGTGTGGGTATTTCGGAGTCCAGCCATAATTCAAAAATCCGTACCAACTCATTTTCAAAAAGATAAAGATGGAGTCTGTCAACATTGAATTTGTCAATTTTATTTTTCCAGAATCTCTTTTATCAATCCTATTCAAAGAGAGGGACATTTGTTGAGACCTAATTTTGACCCTTCACAACTCAAATTAACTATCGAGTTTCTTTAAATTTTGAATATTTTTTAAATAATTAAATTTTATAAAAATTAAATAGTTTCATTATATTCCTAACTATTTTTGTCTTTTTATATAATTTTAGGATAATATACATATTTTATATAACTATATCTTTAATTACTACTTATTGGATTATTCGAAAATCATCTCAAAAAAAATATTTTTAACTAAATGTTATGTTAATTAGGTTAGTTTAGTTATAGTTTGTATTTTCAAATTAATTGGTTTATGACTAAACAAAATAAAAAATGCACTTCTCCCACATCGAAAATCCATAAAAGATTTGGGGGTTTAGGAGTCTATATAAAGGCTCATATTCTCATTAAAAAGAGGGGTAGAGGTAGGGGTGGGCATAAAATACCGAAAACTGAATTACCGAACTGAACCGACTATTTTGGTATTTCGATATTTGGTATTTGATACTTCGGTTCGGTATTCGGTACTGAAATTTTAAATTTTGGTATTTCAGTTTTGGTATTCGATATTTATAAATATACCGTTCAGTATTCGGTAAATACCGAATACCGAAATTAATCTGTTAGGCCACCTAAAACTAAAAGACTCTTTTTAAACCTATAGGCCCATTGCTATAATAAAAGTCCAACCCAATTGTGTTTTAACTTATCTAACCCTAGTTAAGAGTTAAGACCTCATCACCTATTCACCTCAATACTTCAGTTCTGAGTAGTGAGTTCTGACTTCTGAGTTTATCGCTTCACGCCGCCTTCAGCCCTTCACCTTCACCGCTTCACGCCGCCATCACCTTCACCGCTTCACGCCGCCTTCACCTTCACCGCTTCACTTGAAGGTAAGTTCTCTTTGCTTCTTCTCTTCCTCTTCCTCTTCCAGTCTTCCTTCACTTGAGTGTTGTTGTTTGTTGTTTGTATTGTTTGTTGCAGGTGTCAATTGTTGCTGCTGTAGTGTAGCTGCTGCAGCTTATGTTGTTGACTGCTGTTAACTGTGAAAAAAATCTTCTAAGTTACCTATTTTTTTTCCTACCCACAACCCCTCTTTACTACTTTGTGTTTTTGTTGTTGAGGATTTGTTATGGAAACTTCTCCTAGGGAGGATTGTTGTGTTAAAGTGGCAGTTCATATAAGGCCACTCATTGGAGATGAGAAGCTTCAAGATTGTAAAGATTGTGTTTATGTGGTCCATGGAAAGCCACAGGTACTGTAATGTGATTATGGGATTCACCATTTTTGGACTCTTTAGTGTTCTGGGTCTTATTAGGCACCTTTGTTTTTTAGCTTATTATTTCGGAATTGGCTATTTTTTTTGTGGAGATCTGGATTATATCGTGTGATACTAAAGCTCTCAAAGCTTTAAATTAATGGCTGCTGCATGTGGGTGTGATCAGAGTTTTTACTCTGATTTTATTGATAGCCCAATGGTGAAGAATCCAATTGTTAATCAGCCTCATTGCTGAAAGCTAATCCATTTTCATTAGATTTATTTTATTGTGTTTGGTTTTGGGGAAGAAGAATTTTTGTTTGAGAATTAAAATTATTATTGGTGGTAGTGTTGTTGAGTGTTGTTGTTATGTGTTGCAGGTGTTTTTGCTGTTTCTTTTATTAGCAATTGGGCGGGTTATCATCGCTATGTTGAATTGAGTGGCCTGAACTGATAACGAAAATTATCTTCATTTAGCTCTGTGTTTAATTTCTTGTCTCTATGTTTATGTACTATCTTTTCTACTTCGGTAATGTACTATCTTTGTTATTAAAAATCTTTTCATCTTTTATTGTTGCTATTGTGAATATGATGTACTAACATATTCCGTGTGGACTTGAGTCTTGACTTCAATATGGTATTACCGAATACCGTACCGAAATGAATATTGATTTACCGATTACCAAATTACCAAATCGAAGTTTGAAAGTTCGATATTTGGTATATACTTTGAATTACCGATTATCGAATTACGAATCCAAATTTTGAAAATACCGAACCGAATATCGAACACCCAGCCCTAGGTAGAGGTGAGAGTTTTTTTAGCCACCCAAAGTTAGAAATTTTTCTTACTTGGCCAGGATTTTGGACTCTTGTCCCCAACCTAAAAGTTATGAAAATTTCTAGCCTTCAATCTATATAATTTTCTTCGAGGAAAATAGGAGATTGAAGTCCAAATTTAGGCTAAGAACAGAGTTCTTATAACGTTGAACCCACGAAGGTTCGAGTCTAATTTTTTTTAAAAAAAACTATGGATTGGAATTCTGTCAAGCTCTTGGGTGGTGTTGAAGTCGTCTTTCGCTCATCGTTTTCATTTTCGCTGCTCGGAAAGAGGTAAAATCTTTTCTCAGCTTTATTTTATTTAATTATTTTATGTTTTATATTTAGTTGATTCCTAATCTTTTTTTTTAGTTTAGCATGTATTAAGAATAATTAGATTAATGATAGAAATTTTTTATAGTTAGCATATGTTAGGATTAGGATTCCCCAGACCTCACGTTATGGGATTTCACTGGGTTATTGTTGTTGCTGTAGCATATGTTAGGATTAATTAGCTAGCATGTGTTAGGATTATTTCATGAAAGCTTTTAGTTTTGTTCCTTATTTTTTCAAATAGTTGTTTTTGACAATATAGATTTTCATGTTTTCAATTTCTTCTTTTAACACGATTTAGATAACAAAAATATGCTTAAGTTATTATTTAGTTACAACTTTCATGGCCTAATTGAGTTAATTCTTTCTTTAAAATTTGAGTTAGTATAGCGTATATATTAATTCTGTGTCCTTTAGTTACTTGAATATATTTCTTCTTTCCTTTTCATCTGTATACATATATACATGTTGTTAGTCACCTCTAGGATGCCCATCAATTTGATACCTTAAAATATCATGATATATTCCTTGGTTTAGCTTAAAATGAGTAGATGTTTATGTAATTTTATTTTGGCGCATGTGATATCAATTCGAATCCATCTTTGGACTTCATCCTTGCATATCGTTTAGTTATGAGTCTCCCATCATTTTGCTCAAATTGTTGAAAAGTCGATACATGGGAAAGAAGTTAATATTTATAGTTTGAATATCGATATTAGGCTGTATACATGGAATGTAGGTGGAAAACAGTGTTGTATACACTGATATACATTATATATACAAACCGATATGCAAGAAAATAATATTATATATACTGTATATCAGTGTATATACAATCTGATATACAGCAGATATAGGAAAAAAACAGGTGGTATACAGTGTGTATATAGTTTGATATACAGAAATAATGTTGTATATACTATATATAGTATATATACAGTCCAATATACAATGTATATATAGTTGTGATATACAGTGGAATTGGGCTTAAGGCCCAAAATGCAGATGGCCCAACAGCTTAGTCCAAGCGTACAGAAACTTAGTGTCGGGCTATATTTTCATGTGTTATTTATTGTTTATTTATATTGATTCAAGTTGTAATAATTTATTTACTTATGTTATTTATGCTTGCTTATATATTAATTTTAATTTATTTTAATTTAATTAGATTCTCCTAAAGATAAATCAATTCATGTTAATTTACTCTTCAAATGATTAGGACTGAGGTCTATTGCATGCCAACAAGTACTGCAAGAAGCTGAGTGATGGTCTCTAAAGTCCCAATGCATCTTCAGGCCTGGGTAGTGGCTGGGTTGGTCCCAGCACCATCGACTGGACAGGAATAGGTGCCTATTGTGGCTCAATAATTCGATTAGGTCACATATTTATCTCAATCTTGAGCTGGTACTGCAGCTCATGGTCGACCTCTAGTTGTACCCTTAGTTGGGGCCCTACCTACCGGCTCAAAAGCTTCTTCCCCGGTTGTGGCACCTCTCGTGTGCACCATTTGCGAAAGAGTGAAACAAATGAGAATTCTAGAATCCAATAGGACTAAGAACACACGATATGGAATCAAAAGAAGAAATCTTCCTAAAGATGTCTTATAGCCTCCTAAAGATAGGATACAGACGTCTCCTCACCGATCTGCAAGAATCTACTAGACATTAGCTTTGCACCAACCGCATCGCTGAACCTGTGGCTCTAATATCACTATGTCAAGATTCAAAAACTTGGGTCGTGATAGCACCTAAATCCCACCAGGGTAAGTCAACTCTCAGTCTGGTGTCATGATCTAAGTCGACACCCTAATTAAGACACGGTACTTGGAACCACGAATGATCTCAAGCTAACCCTTGGCATAGCATATCTAAGCATATCATGTGAAAACTAAAGTGGAAGATGAAACTCAATTAACTAAACATACTCAATATAAGTCTTGAGTAAAATAACCAAAAGATCCATGAGACTGAAAAACTAATGTCTGAATAAATCCTCTACTATCTGAATGAAAGAAATAAGTGTGTAGGGACATGGCCCCCAACTAACTTAAAATAAATAATAGAATTAAAGACAAGTCTAACTACTAATTAATCCATAAGGTCCCAAAAAGAGGAGGACTCAACAACTGCTGATTGAAATTGAAATTCTGCAACCTGACTAGCCATGAGACTGAGGATCGGCGCCTGAATCTACATCATAAAAGAATGCAGCGCAGAGAAAAGTATGCATTCAGAATGTGGAATGTACTGAGTATGTAAGATGATACTAAGCATAATCATAACTGGTGACAACATATAATGAGAATAAAAGAGGTTTCAATAATCATGCATGATCATAGTGAAATAACTAAAAAGACATCCTGAAATCATTATATTAATATCATTTGAGAATCTGCTTTAAAATACATAAAGATCAGTCTATTTGGTAGTCATGCATTAAACATATGTATACAATGTCATATCTGAAAAATTTAGAATGATAAGTTAAAAGTGTAACATAAAAGTACTTTTACAGGGGAGTTTCTTACAATGGACATACACCATGTGAGTTCATGATGTCCAACTTATAATTCCAGTTGGAAGGACTACTCTATATCTTGCGAGGATATAGAACCTATCTATATATGTGCATCCATTATCTGGGCCTCAAAGGGCTAAAGGAGTTGACCGACAAAGCGGTATACTCAAAACCTACAGTGGCACGTAGTTATGGAAATTGGATTTTCTAAACCCACGTCTTCTCGGTGCTAAATAATTCTCTCAAAATAATATACATATATCGATGCTCATAAATAGATAAACTATCTATCTATGCGAAATCAAATGTGAGACTAAGCTCAAAATCATGTTCAAATCAATGGGTACATAAGTTGAAGTTCATAACATGCTAAAATTCATACTTAAAACCATAAGAGTAAATGAAAAACCATAGAATTTATGTTAAGTCGATTTAATGGGATTCATAAACTGAAGGGAAACAGACTAGTGCATAATCTTATATGAAAAATCGTGAATTTTGTAAAAACCTTAACTTTGTTTCAAGACAAAACTTGTAGAATCTTGAAGGAAAACACAGTTTAGGCATGAGGGTGAAAGAATACCCTCATTGAAACCTTACATACCTGAGGAAATGATAGTTCAAAAGAGAACTTGATTTGGTAGCCTTGAAAACCTTAGTTCTTAGCCTTGCTTGCGGTTGTTTCTGAGTTTGGGGAGTTGAGAGCTTCGAAAAGAAAGAATATAATGTTGAATGTGATATAAGGGCTAGTGTTCCATCAACATTGGCTGATAAGACTATTGAACAACATTGCAACACAACCCCAGTAACCTATCTGCACTGATGAATCTGAATATGCTTATCAACTTCCTCAGCAGATCGTCACGTGTCCAATGGCTCAAGGAAGTAGTGTTATGGTCAATGAAGGAAATATTAATGCTGAATTATTTGTGCTATTGTGAAGAGCAAGTGAACCAAATGCATAATGTTGAAAAGGCAGCACCTATTAGTTTTACTGGTATGTTACAATCATCAAAAGATGGATTAGTTGATTTTATATCAGTAAACATGGGTTGGGCATCTGAGTTGTTGTATGACTAGGAAGCAGTAGCGGTCTGTTGTTAATACACTGTCGTCATCTTCTGGTCAAAATATATGGGTAGTTTGATTGTAAACAGATTGGATGAAGGGTGAAACTTTTTCATATAATCAAGTCAATAAATATGCTTTTATTTATTACTCTGATTGCTAGTACTGTTCAGTTGCGTGTTCTCCTTTTAAGTTTCATATTGTGAGACTTTTTACTTAGCATGGGGTTTTGCTTTACAATATTAGCTCTTTCATTAGTGGCATTGTTCCTCATTTCTTGTTTGCAATCTTATAATAACATAATATAGATACAGAAGATATAAAGAGAGAAATTATATACAAAACACAGAAGTCCTATACTACTGCCTCTAACCATGAATGTGATTGACCAAGTTGGACAAACTTCTTTTCTTTGGAAAAAAGATAAAAGGTTAACAGCTGAAAACTGAAAATCTTTATAGTCACTGAAGCCAATCCATTGCTGAATATCAGATTTCTATATCAATGGAAGTCAAAGCCTACTAGAGAAAGGAATATACAGACACTGATGGAAAACCCCCAGAGACTAAAAGTATAGTATTGACCATTCTAATAATAATCCTGCAAAACTTGTCTATATAAGCTAATTGCATCTGTACTAAAAGCAATTTGATTGCTTGTATCGACGAAGTTGAGAGGATGTACAATTGTAATAGATCTTTGATTAACAAATGATAATGAATGGTGAGGCAGAAGGTTACTCAAGGTTCATCTGTATCACCTCCTCCAAGCTGAGCATCTTGAATTATTGAATAACTGCTTCCATCTGGACCCAAGATCTTAAACCTACTTAGCAGGAAGAACATAACTTAGCAGGCGTTTGGGCAATATTTGGTTGAAGCTGAAAATAAAAGTACTAGAAATTGAAGTTGGAAGTTGTAAAGAAGTATTTGGATGATCAAATTGTTTTCAAAAAGTTGGAAGTTTTGTGAGTGAATAATTTATTTGCAAAATTGATGGTCAACCCATTATTTGGGTATAATGAAGTGAAATATTGTGTATGTCCAAATAGCTTGATACATGATTAGACACCAAATGAAAGGTGAAAGAAACACTACAATACCTCTCAAGGATGAACCTCCCTTCCTTGTACTTTTGGCTTTTCTCCTGCGCAGCTTCCTGAAATTATTCCATCGATATTGGTAAAACATAACATATGGTAACTCGAGCAGAGACATAAAAAGTCTAGAACTATTGCAGAGTCATGAAAAAGTGAATAAGCGACTCACATATTTCCACCCCACAATTGAGCCACATCCCACACAGAATATGTCAACAACAGTGTGCATTCCAGTCAGCATCATCCGCTCTTCTTTCTCTCCAAGAGTAACATTCACACTGCAATGCAAATAAAGGAGCAGAACATAACATACAGTTGCAAGCGGAAAGAAATGCTATAGGATACCATGACTAGGCACATTTTCTGTGATTCCGTAATATAGAATTCAAGGAATGAGTTTGGCTTTCTATTTGAGACAGGAAAAGACATTCTAGTATTTCAAACACTTGGAGCAAAATATCAGCAGAAAGAAGTAATAATTAAAGTAATGGGGGAAATATTTAAACTAATTTATAGGAATTCAGTTTCCCAAATTTAATCTCAACCTTCAAGGGGCCCCTGCATTAGCATTAATAGAGTTAAGAAAATCCATCAGAAATAGCAGGTTATATTGAACACTTACACTTGATCAAAGAGGTAAGCCTTCCCATGCCTGCATTGAAATGTCTGGAGAAAAGGGTGAAAGCCGAGTTAGGATACATGCCTGAGGTCGTATACAGCTAATCCACACCAGAAAATAATAGCAGTAAAATCCAGCCAGTTTCCAAATTGTAGCATGATGACAACATATACCAGAATCCAGCAATAGTACCACTCACAACATTAATAGAACGTAAACCAGAATCCAGTAACAGTACCACTCAAGAATAATTCACTAGGTAACCTAAATTGAAACAACAAGAAGCAATTAACCAACCTTGGCTCACAGCACATATAGCCAACTCCACTGAGGCTAAGTGGTAATGCTTTTACATGAAATAGCAGATTGTTCTACTATAATACAAAGAAAAAGAAAAAGATGTTGGTATGTCTAATGAAGGATATTCAGTCTCACTGGACACATATATTGAAAGCAAGGTCGAATTTCATTCATCATGTACAATGTATTATAGAATTAACTTTTAACAATAGATTTACAGATTGTTCCTTTATTTAGTTGTTACATCTTGTACACATCAGTCAGAAATTTGCATGGGTCTGTCTACTATGGTACATATGATGAAGTTAGAATAATAGAAAGAATACAACAACAACATACCCAGTGAAATCCCACAAGTGGGATCTGGGTAGAGTAGAGTGTATGCAGACCTTACCACTATCTCGTGGGGGTAGAGAGATTGTTTTTGAAAGATCCTCGACTCAAGTGCAACAAATCAAAGTAAAAAGAATAAAAAAAACAGTGAAAACCACATAGCAACTAACAAGGAAAGCAGTGCAGGGACAACAAGAAGGGAACAATAACAACAAAATAGTGTGATAACCAAAACACAATAAACCACAGATGATGATAAATATCAAAAGCAACTACAAGAATAAGGCTAGTACTACACCAACAAGCCTAAATCCTCGAAAAGCAAGACAACACTCCACTATCTCCTAACCTTCTACCCTAATGCTCGACCTCCACACCCTCCTATCTAAAGGTCATGTCCTTGGTAATCTGAAGTTGCATCATAATCTTAGATATGTTGGACATAATAGTTACAACAGTAAGCACCCAACATCCAATTCAGACTGAAATTTTCTTTTAAAGGATACAAAACAAGGAAAGAATCATATAGTGCTACTGTAAAAAAATATTCTCTAACAATCAGAACCCCCATGAAGCAAGCTATGGCATATTAGTGTGCAAACACTCATGATTCTGGACAAAAAACACAGCAAAACAATAACTGTCAATTTATAGTCTGACTGAAAAATTAGTCATTTATAAGAAGCAACAATCTGCAGCGAACTTACGCCAGACAACCTAGACTAGGAAATGACGAATTCTATGCAGGCCTGATTATGATCAAGTCCATTTCGGACATTATCAAGCCCGACATATCCCAACAGACTATCCAAACTCCAGAGAAATACATTAAACAAGATATCAGTCCAAATTTGACACCACAACACAGACTTCATATAGGCCGCCCAGCTTCCTCTTACATAGTTTTCATCTTCCATAATGCTAGTTCTACACAAAAGGAATCCAGCTGAATATCATTTATTTCCATCTATCCATTCAGAGTGAAAGAAAAGTATAAAAATAGTGTGCGTATTAGAAGTTTTGGAATTAAAAAGTAAATAATCCCTACAATCCATCTAATGTAGATGTACAGTACTTGACTGGGTATAGAATTTACTTTGTCAATTGGACTTCACATTGCATAAATAGTAGAGAAAGATATCAGCTTGGCAGAGAAAACATCACTCAACTTTAACATTAGTAGGTAAATGAATTGGAATTATGAAAATTGTGAAAGTTGTAACCTTATCAACAACAATTGCACAGTTCTGTAGAAAAATATTATTAGATGGTGTCAAACAATTTGGACATACCAAAAGAAGTGCCATGTAAATTTGGACAGGAGGGATAACCTACTGGGATAATTAAGACAATTAAGGTCCACACCAAGCTGAGATCTAGGTACACAAACGATAGTACCATAAAGGATTTGGTAAAAACACACAATAAAAGAAAAGGAGGCATGAAGTAGAGAATTTCAAACACCAAACAGATGATAAAGAAACCAGAAAGATGGATGATCATTTCTCCATGGAGCTGACACCCATGCCATACGAGAAAAGTCAGGACCCTTGTATATGTACTAGTAGAGTAACTTGACAAGTCATACAACAGATATTTGCCACGTGCGAGCAAATTGAAAGAACAGCTTTATGAACCACCTGTAAAGGTTTGATTACTCAGCAACCTGAATCACATATTTAGATGGAAGACATCCTTCCAAAACTAGACTGAAGGATATCTCAGTAGACATGGAATAAAAGAGTTAATGGAACTGCAGGCAAGAAACATAACTGCTTAATTAAGAACATAAGGCATTCCTTTGGCTAGAAAGCAATAAAACTTTACCAGATGGAACATAACCTTGAGAAGGGATTTAGTCCAATCTTGCACCATCCTCAACCAGCTAGTGATCTAATATTCTTAATCTATACTAAAAATGAAAGTAAAATAAAAGGAGTAGCTTAGAACGCCTCTAAAGCTCAAGGGACTAGGAAGCAAGTGAACTAAAGAAAGCACTCCAGAAAAACTGAATGCTACTAAGAGGACAGGGATGAGTGTAGCAATTATAACTGCTCCCCGCACTCTAGACACCTAAAGATCTCAGAAGCTCATGAACTGACTAAGTCCTTGATGACTGTTGTTTCACACCCTCTGCCTCCATCTAAGCAACAGCTTAAACGAATGAGCAAGTCCGTGAGCTCCTGCTACCCTTCAATCGTAACCATGTTTAGCCACCATTTTTCCCCAGTCCAACCCTGTGCCCTGTTTAGATACTGAGAGTCCCAAGGGAGGAAGTAAGTTAGAGAATTAACTTCTTTCTACATTTGCAACCATGTACCAAGTTTCATACAGCTACATTAGGCCTTGTACAACGTATAGTTAGTCCAAAACTCGGATAAAGAGGAAAATTCCTTCTAGCAAAAAAGTAACAATTCGACTGTTGCACATAAACCAACCAAATGTTGCGAAAATGAAAACTCTGCCTATGTACAAAGTATAGTAATATATTTAATTTCAAAACCAGATAAAAGAGGAAGACTACAGTAAGTTGATGGTTGGGTAAAATCAAATAACAATGAAGCTGATAATCAACTGAAAATTATATGATTGAAATAGTCTGATCCCAACTAATTTCATACTTAGACCTAACCAAAAAAAAAAGACAGGACACTAATGTTATGATCATTTTCCTTCTAGCAAATGTCAATGTATAAAACCATAAAAAGAAAAGTAACAATTTCAAAACACGATAAAAAAAAATCAAATGAACTCCTCACAAAAATACTACAGAATCACAAGCCCGTGTAAAGTACTACAACACATACACAAGCCTATCATGCCATATATAGATAAACAACATACCCTGTGAAATTACACATGTGGGGTTCTTGATAGAGTAGTGGCAGAGCGAAACCATGTATAAACAGTATAATTTTCTATGTAAGACGGTTTAGATGAAACTTAAGCCCTTACTAAACCCGGAGGCTGTTTCCTAATAAACCACCGCACGTTATATATATAAACAGAAGATGAATGAAAAAGATAAAAGGGAGACCTTAGAAATAATGTGTTCAGCAAGACCAAAATGAGTGTGACAGTGCTTGCATCTATAGATGTTTCCTTCAAGAGTGATTACAAAAAGCCTACCCATCGTCTTCTTCGATCAAACCAAAACCCCTTCAAAATACACATTAAAAAAAAATCAAAAAAGCTGTCAGCAAAATCCAGATTGAAGAAAAAAAAAACACACAAAATCGATAAACAATCATCAAAACAAGAGTGACCCAATGCAGAAAAACACAAAAGAGAGCAACCCAATTGATATTACCTTTTCCACCAGAGTAGTTGAGCCAAGTGTTATGCAGCTATTTATACCTGCGAAAAAAACTTTCAATAGGAATTAAACTCTTTTTTTCTTTGCAATTTGTTATTTGCATGATCATATTTACACTTCCGCCCCTCGTCGTTTCCTATTACAACTCTTCTTCTTTTTATATTCCTCCTATAACTTAAACACGAATTTTTAAAAATAAAATTGAAGATATGTGAACATATAACAAAAATTCAAAAAAATTAGGAGTAAACAAAATAAATAGATTTGTTTTATATTGATAAGAAGAGTATTTGATAAATTATATTAAGCCAAGTGATAAGCTAATAAAAATTAATATTAACAACATAATAATTTTAAATTGTGAACAATGTAACGAAGGAAAATATGAAATATAAATGTTATTTGATAACTATATAATTTGTTTTCTATATTTATATTCATATAAATTTGGTTATGGGGATTGGGAGGAGGGTGCAGGGTTGGGGTACATTTTATTGAGGAACAATATGATTGTGTGACTTTTTTCTAAGCTAATATCATTTAACATGCTCAAACAAGACGTTCCAATCTAAAATACTCAGAAATAATATTTTAATATTATCTACGCATCGCACGAATACGTATACTAATTATGAGTATAATTATGTCTCTTATTAATTATATTAATAATATCATGAATATAATGATTATATATCGATAATATCATGAGTATGATAATTATATCGATAATTATCATGAGTATAATAATTATACCGATAATATCATGAGTATAATAATATTTATTACTAATTATACCGATAATATTATGACTAATAATTATACCAATAATATTGTGAGTATAATTATATATATTAAAAAATACATACAGTAACAAGATATATATGAATTTAACTTTTGCCATTAACAAATAAAAACAAACTTGTGTGGAAGATAATAACTCTTACCTAAAAAATAGGAACAAAAACACACGAAATTTTAGGTTGCTTTGATACCATCCATGTTTAACTCACAAGCTGTATATAAAACTGCTATAACAGTAAATATTATGTATGTCGTAATAGTTATTAATTAATACTGCCATGTATATGTAATATTTTTTATAAAATTGCTTATTTATGTTTTTCCCCATTAGGCAGTTTTTGTTGGTTTCAATTTAAGTATCAAAAAAAAAACAAAAAAAACAGCAGCTTTTCATCACTTTTGCTCTGTTTACTTATTAGATTTTCTTTTCTTATTCAACAATATATCAATACAGAGTCAGTGAAATTTAATTGGGCATGGCAAATTATTATTCTATTTTCCACCATATTCAAAGAAAGAAAAAAGGATTACCTTCGGATGGTTCTGAAAACAATTCTCAGTAAAAATTAATTCCAATTCCTCTTCATCAATTGATAGCACTACAATTAGATAAATCAAATAGTTTCACTAAAAAGAAACTTTTTGATAGTTTTTATTCTCAAAAATCCAAAGAAAGATTTGATCAAAAGTGACTAGAAAAGTACTAGGCTGTTCCAGGTTTCTGGTAGTTATGAAATTGATAGCTCAAATTTCATAAATGCCTTATAATGATTCTGTGATATAAAGAACAATGATACAATGGAAATATAACAAATTGAAATTTATGATATACTCAAAATACAATTAGAAAGGTGTTAGGCTCTTTGGTATCATTCTTTCAACTTTACCAACCCGGTGAGGAGGCCACACAACATGGGTAACCCTTCCGCGAACCAAACCAAGAGGGATCTGAAGAACAAAAAAGTTTTTACAAGTCAATCAAACTAATCAACTGAGCTAGATGAAAGCTCATTGCAAACACGGATAAGACACACTAACATTCTCATTCTCAAAACTACACTCGTTCTCTCCTTTCTTTCGCACCACAAAAGATCTAGCAATGACAAGGTATAATCTATGTTTTCCTTGAGGATTTGTAATAAGCAAGTAACTTTTGGACAACGATCAACTTATTCATATGTAAAAATAGCCATTATAAGTTTTCATCCAAGAAGCAGTATTTTCGCTGAACACATAATCTAAAGACACGCTTACTAAGTGATTCATCAAAAGTAGAATGAATATAAGTATAAATCACCAACTCCTCACACGAACGGGAAAAGTTTAACCTTCATACTAGGGTGTTGGAAAAGTTAAACCCACCCCTTCACCACAAGTAAGAGGCAGGATATAAAAGAG
Organism: Solanum dulcamara; assembly: GCF_947179165.1. Classification (NCBI taxonomy): domain Eukaryota; kingdom Viridiplantae; phylum Streptophyta; class Magnoliopsida; order Solanales; family Solanaceae; genus Solanum; species Solanum dulcamara. The sequence goes on from NC_077239.1 coordinate 9,393,138, forward strand.
TGCATGCATTTAGCAATTTATGCCAATATGATTGCCAATTCTACCGATCTTGTATGTCACCTACATTAGCTAAAGTTTTCTAATGTAACCTTGTACTAGCTTTACAAAGTGTATTGTATTCATACTATGTTAAATTCCTCTTCATTAGTAGAGAGATATGGAGTAACATGTAACGTACAGGGCCAAAGGATCTTGAGTCCAAGCTCCAAGCCCGATTGTCGCCTTCAACCCAACAATGTCCTTCAGGGATCACTACTGCATCATAATGAGGGGTACTGACCAAGTCACCTGGTAAGGCTGTTATTCTCTTTATATTTTTCTCTTTATGATTAGTTGGGGAGCTGAAATGAAGGCCAACCACAAATTAGACAATTGGTGCAAAACATTGTTGAAGAAGATTAGAATATATTTAATTTCCAACAAACAAAAAAACATTAACTTATTATACACTGGCATCTGCTCTAACCCGGAAACAAGATAAGGAGGTTCCACTTGGACCATAATATTGAATTTTGCTGGTAGAATATATCACTGACAACTTGAATTATAGCAGATAAAATCTTAGAAGTATAATATCTGATGACCTGATACTAAGAATTTACCACTGGTTGAAAAACAAATATCTCACATGTCACTGCTTAGAATGGATTTTGAGAAGGCTGTATAAGGATGGGAAGAGCCAAAATGCTGAACAAGAGCTTATCACTGACAAAAAGATTGTTCTCCAGATCAAACAAGGTCTGATATCCATCACAGGTTACCAGTGCTCATCAACTGAAGTGAAGCAGGACATCTTGACTGATATATTAATATAAAATTAACTGTTCTAAAGGCACCGAGAACATAACATTAAAAGAAGAGCAATGTGCATTAGAGGCCCTTAAAGTACTACAAAGTAGGGCTTCTAATGCACTTTACTCTTTCAAGAATGAAGAATGAGTATTCCACCAAAAACCGTATATAAAACAACAGAGATTCTGATCTTTCTTTGGATTTTCTCTTCAAGAGAAATTCTCCGTAAATCAATATATATGTATGTATTTTTTTCCACTAATAACTTTTTCGAACCATGGACTTGCATTAATTGCTCTTGCTATGGATGCAAGAGCATAAACTCAATTGCTAGGAGCTTTTTAATAGCAGGAGATGTCATTGGAAATATATGAGCGAGATGTCATTGAAAATAGATGAGCGAGTCACAGGAGCTATGTCAGGAGAGTCAAACATAAAATATAGAACTCTATTCTCTATCAAAATGGGACTTCTCATTAAAACTAAGATATCTAATTAGCAAATGCGATATCAAAAGTTGAGTACTTCAATGTTCAACATCCAACCAAGAATATTTATTCCATGGTCAGATACAGTATCAAACCTTCCAAATGAGAAGTATAGACTCAGTCCATTTCTCATTCCAAACAGTAAAACATACTTGTAAGGTCCGAAAGTCTAACAATCAAACTTGAATAACCCATAATGATAACATCCAGATAAGTAACTTGAGTCATACTCTCATTAGGTTAGTGAATGATATGTGCAGACTCTCCAAAACAGTTGCCGCACCCGTGTCGGATCCTCCAAAAAAATGCACTACTTTTGGAGATTCCGACACGCATTCATCAAATTTTTCAGAGATCCCAGCAACATAGAGTGAACAAACAAAATCTTTAAATACAATGTAGTCCGGTTACTTGAGTCAACAAAAAAAACAAGCTTGAGGCATCTTGTCAAGAGTTACCTGAAGACAACCACATCGCCAAGGGAGAACTTGTACTTTTCTAGGCAAAGCTTCTCCACTATAACAAAGTCACCTGCACCATAATGACTAGCTGATAGTTTCATCCATGTCCGCAGCAGGAAACTTTAAGAACTTAAAAGAGAGGAAAAAGAGTCATTACGAGTCAAGGATCTCATGGAACTGTCATCATGTGGATTAAATGTTGGAGACATTGAAATGCCACCAACAGGAACAATACTAGCATAACGATCAGAGACAGTAAGGCCTATGAGCCCAAAAGTGAAATAATTCTTAGTTAAATTCCAGATGAAGTTCACAGTTCCCATATTTACGCCACCTAAATCATCTGCACACACTGTTCAAACCCAAGAAGAAATTTTAAAAAAAATCAACAAATATGTCTTTCCAAAGTAAGCATGTTATCAATCCTATTTCAAAATATGCAGTTCTTTAACATAGTGAAAGACTTCAATCAACTCCTCATCAATCCCAAACTAGTCATGATGAACCCCCTTATATCCATTCCACTCTGTTTAGGCCCATGTCATCCCACCCCACATTGTCAGAGAATTATATCTTTAAAATAATTGCAACAGCAATGTAATTTTGGCCCAACAAAAAGGAGTGTGTAGTATCTGCAGTGTAATTTTGGTCCAACAAAAAGGAGCCTATATTATCAGGCACTATCTGCCATGTAGCTAAGCATGAATTCAGCAGTAGCAGATACAATTAATCACTAAGAATTGAGTAAACTCATCAATATTTTTTTCTAGAAAAAGATAAATTCGCAGCTATTAACACAAGCTAGATTTTTCTTGTATTTATTATTTCTTTCTGCAAGGTAACAACTTTAACAGCTAGTTCCTATCCAATCCTCTAACAGATGTTTGTTGAACAGAAAATTCAATCAAATTAATGGAGAACTAGGTAATAACTCATCTGTATGCACCCTGCTCTATTTAAGTTAGTCTTTCGAGAACTAATATTGCAAATATCTCATAATAACTTCACTGTTACATGAATCAACTAAATAGAGGAGAAGTGAGACTTACAGATGATATAGAGCCACTTGGGAAGAGAGAGAGAGAGGAAGAAAATCAAAGGGAATCTCTGGCAGCCGATGATGGTAGGAGGATAGAACGATCTGGGCTTGTTGTGGACTCTAAATGGGTACGCCAAAGCCAGCGGATTGGTTTGCTGGGCTTGTGGCAACAAGCATATCAACTAACACAATCTCTACATTAAAGTAAAAAGAGAAAAAATAAAGTTAAAAGACAAATAATTCTAGCAGTTACTATGTAGTATATTTATTTCTAGCCTAAGATACCATTCGGGAAAATAATTTTTCATAACGAATATTAGTCCAGGCATGTAACTCTTATATTTAATCAACCTTTTTATAGTAATATAGTTATACTAGATGCGACTGGGCCCAACAACTTGAAGTGGAGATGGATCAGCCAAATCAAATTCCATAATAGTCCTTACAATTTGGACAGTCTCACACCTTTGGCAAAGAACCAGCAGAAATCATGAAAAAATCTATACATATATTGGACAAAGAAAGCTCATTCAATCAGGATAAAAGCTTAATCTATAAGATATTAATGAAAGAATATACATCACATTTTAAGAACTTCCTGGAATAGCAAGAAATAAACATAAGATAAAGCTCTCCACCAGTAAGAAGGTAAAACATAAATGTCATATTGACAAATAAGCTCATCACCTTTTCCCCTCTATTCCATGAGTAATTAGTTCGACTTATGAACAACTGTCAGACCATTGTATGTAGTGTCTTGGCAAGCCATCTTTCAAAGAGATTGTGCACCTAGAAATAATAGCTACCAGTATCTTAAGCCAACAGGACATGAACCTTTCTATCTGTTAGAGCGTTCATAAGAAGAGGGAAGTTTGAAGAGACAAAATAATTTAAATATACTCAAAATGGAAGTCTAAACTAGCAAATTGCTTCAACCAAACCAACTAAATTTAATAAGCTTCTCAAATTCAAACTTTTGTTTTGCCCTGCAATTCCTTACTTCCGTCAAAATTTGAGTTACTAGTTCCACCAAGACAAAAACAGAAAACTGACATCATTTTTAAGGAAAGTGAAAATGCAGATATATGTGAAAGCAAATGCATAAATAACATCACATGTTCATTGTATAGTACTTCGTGGCTCGTGGGGCCATAATACCAAGCACAGTAATGTTATCCCACCACAACAATGAGTTGTGAGGAAGTATTCAAAGATTTCTCCCTGAATCATTTTCCCCAAAAAATATTTCTTTAAATACATTCTCCGATTTAAATAAGAAAGTTGTAATCGAAGATCATTACATCAGAAAAAATTGCTCAAAAAGCTATGAGTCAAGAAACTACTTTATTAATTACCACGCCTTTTCTATGTCTACCATCCCGTTGTACCTCTTGTTATGATGACTACTCTGCTACTCATGGCATTGGTACTACTACTACTCAGTCTCAGATCACACATTTCATATTATTTAAACTTTCTTTCACTTTATGTCCAGATATTGCAACCACCATCAGTACACAATACTACCCTATTTGAATGTTGCAATACCCTTCCTAGTCTTGTGAAGTTAGTAGGGAACTGAATCCAGGATTATTGATCTGCTTCATTTATTTTTACTGCAACTATTATCAACAAATAGTTTGCATTAGTTGAGAATGACTGAATGATAGTACATGGAGAACATGGATATTCCCTATGAATTTGAAGAATTTATATATGAAATAATTTTCATTAACTGAAAATGCTAATAGATTTTTATCATCTTAACAATTCACTCATCATACTACAAACAAAAATGACTAGCAAAGAAAAGGAAGCAGAAAAACTCCAAAAATCAATAACAATAGCTAGCAAAAGTCAATCACCACCGAAATTTGAAGACAAAAAGCAGAAAAAAAGAGAGTAAAGATTCATAGAAGAAACGTAGAAAAGCTTACCGCAGAGAGAAAATACGCGTGCAGAGATGGAAGAAAGGTTGAGATGACAAGAAGGGAAGGAACGAACGGAGGAGAAAGAACAGTCGTGTAGGGCTTTTTCTAATTGAGGTTAATGTTTGAAATTAGCCGTGTTAAAATCAAACCCAACTCATCTAATTACAATTCATCAATTCCATTAAGTTTGGGCACGTTTTTTATTAGCTTAACCCATTTTAATTTATTAAAAATTAGAGTGATATATAATCCAAATTGATTTTTTAAAAAAATTGTTAAAATATTTTAAAAAAATATATCTTTAAGTTGATATATTATATATAGTTATAATAAAGAAAAATAATTTTATTAGGTATTAAAATATTATAAAAGAAAAATTAAAATAAGTAAAAGAGTTAGTAAAAATCGAGTTAGGTTGGGTTTTGACCTGTTCAATAACTCATTACCAAATCCGTTTTGACTCAACCCATTTTGACTCAAACAAATTTGAGTTGGATTAGGTCTTAACCCATTATTATTGGTAAAAATGCGGACTAACACAAAAATATATATGGTCTAAATAATAAAATAAAATAGAAAAATAATGACACCAAGAATTTTACGTGGAAACCCTTTTAAATAAGAGAAAAACCACGGGCCAAGAGGAGCAACTGATATCACTATATTAAAAAACTTTACACTGGGTAGTACCAAGTACAATACTCAAAAATGACTACCACACACTCAAAAGGAATAACACTCTTTTGATCTCTCACCTTACTAAAAATATCACTCACACTCTATTTTTCTTCACAGACTATTTTCTTATAATCTATGAAATACCTTACTTTACTCTCTAATATTTTTTCTCTCTTATCTTGGTGTGTCCTAAATGAGGAGCTGAAGAGCTCTTTTTATAAGTGAAATTTGCATTTCACTGTTCACAATTTGTCAAACAAATTGTGTTAATTTTCCACCGAAAGGTTGCAGCTGCACTTTGTTGACAACAATTGCAGCAGCAATTGTTGACTAACAAAGTCATGGGATGGACCCCATAAATCTCCCCCTCTAGTCTCATGCACCAGAGGAGGTATCTTCATCTTCTCTGAGAAAGCTTATGCTAACAAGTTATTTGCACAATTTGAAGTTATCCCTTGTTACCACTTTAGTTAGCATATCTGCAGGATTCTCATTTGTAGAAATCTTTTCAACCTACATAAATTCGTCTTCTATCTTTTCTCGAATCCAGTGATATCTCACGTCTATGTGTTTCGTCCTTGCATGGTACATAGAGTTCTTGATCAAGTCTATTGCACTTTGACTGTCACAATAGACAACATACTCCTTCTGATGCAAGTCAAGCCCTTAAAGAAATTGTTTGAGTCATATCATCTCCTTGCTAGCTTCCGTAACTGCAGTATACTCAGCTTCAGTTGTAGACAGTGCAACACACTTCTGCAACTTCGACTTTCATGATATAGCTCTCCTTGAAAAATAAACAAATATTCAGTAGTGGATTTTCTGTTATCAAGGTCACCTTTCATATCAGTATCTGTATATCCCTTCAAGATTAGATTGATCCTCCAAAACACAAATATTTATCTGATCTTCCTCTCAGATACTTGAGTATCCACTTTATAGCTTTCCAATGTTGTTTTTCTGGATTATCGAGAAACCTATTGATAACACCAACTGTGTGAGCAATATCAGGTCTAGTGCATACCATTGCATACATTAAACTTTCGACGATGGAGGAATAAGAAACTTTAGCCATGCTCTATTTTTCCTCCCTAGCTGTAGGACACATTTTCTTGCTCAACTTCATATGACCAGTAAGAGGTGTGCTAACAGACTTAGCATTCTTCATGTTAAAACGCTTCAGTACACGTTCAATGTACTTCTCTTGTGACAGATAAATCTTCCTTTCATCCTTGAGACGAGTAATTTTCACGCCCTAAATTTGCTTGGCATGACCCAAGTCTTTCATAGCAAAAGACTTGCACAACTCTTTAACTCGTCAATTTTGGTAGTATTCTAGCCTACAATCAACATATCATCCACATATAAAAAGAGGATGATAAAATCATTGTAAGAAATTTTTTGTACAAATACACAGTGATCTAAGGAAGTCTTCTTGTAGCCTTGCTCTCCCATAACAGATTCAAACTTCTTGTACAACTGTCTAGGAGCTTGCTTTAGCCCGTAGAGATTCTTTTTGAGTTTGCACACAAAATTTTCTTTACCATTTACTTTGAAGTCCTCAGGTTGTTCCATATAAATCTCCTCTTCTAGGTCACCATGAAGAAAAGTCGTCTTCACATTCATCTGTTCAATCTCTAAATTAAGACTAGTAGCCAAATCAAGAACTGTATGAATAAAGGACATTTTCACGACAAGAGAAAATATTTCGTCAAAGTCAATACCCTTTCTTTGACCAAATCCTTTAACAACCAATCTAGCTTTGTATCTGGGCTTCAAGCTATGTTCTTCAACTTTAACTTTGAACACCCACTTGTTCTTCAAAGCTCTCATGCCCTTAGGCAATTTTACCTACTCATAAGTGTGGTTCTCATGCAAAGATTTCATGTCATCTTGCATGGCTTCAATCTATTGATCCTTATGCTCATCTTTCATCACTCTGTTCACCCTCGTCTGTGAGTATTATATACTCATTAGGTGAATAACGAGAGGAAGAAATATGTTGTCTTGTGGACCTCCTAAGAGGAATATTTGATTCGCCCACAACTTTATGAGCAGTAGCATCATCAATAACAACATCATTGTTATTATCAACGTGAACATGTTGATCTAAAACTTGATTCTGAACATCACCGTGATCATCAAACCCACCAACCTCATACACACTTGTATGAGGAACTTGATCAAGATGGACTACTCCATCTGAACTTGAAGATTCCAGCTTCTCCGCTTTGTCAATATTTTCAATGGTTTGATTTTTCAAGAAGATGATATCGCGACTTCTCGCAAGCTTCTTCTCATTTGAATCATATAGCCTATAACCAAATTCATCAAGGCCACATCCAACAAAAATGCACTGCCTTATCTTGACATCTAGACCTGTCATCAAGACCTGTCATCTTTCAACACACGTACCAAAGCTTTGCAACCAAATACCCTCAAATGGTCATAAGAAACATCTTTGACATACCAAACTTTATTTGGAACATCACTTTGCAAAGCAAAAATAGGACATAAGTTAATAACATGTGCAGCGGTCAATAAGGCTCTACCCTAAAAGGAGTTAGGCAACTTTGCTTCAGAAAGTAAACATCTAACTCTTTCCATCAAAGTCTTGTTCATCCTCTCAGCTAACCCATTAAGCTGAGGAGTCTTAGGAGGAGTCTTCTGGTATCTAATACCTTGATGCTTGCAATATTCATCAAATGGTCCACAATATTCACCACCATTATCAGTACGAATACATTTCAGTTTCTTTCTAGTTTCTCTTTCAACTGAAGCTTGAAACTGCTTAAAGACACCTAACACTTGATCTTTGGTATTCAAGACATAGACCCAAAGCTTTTTTGAGCAGTCATCAATGAAAATAACAAAGTAGAGTGCACCACTTAGAGTCTTTATCTTCATTGAACCACAGAAATCAAAGTGCACCAACTCAAGCAACTCTATCTTTCTTGAAGGAGGATTAGAGTTAAAGAAAATTCTATTTTGTTTTTTAGCCAAACGGTTCTCACACTTTTCTAATTTAGCACTTTGAAAATCTGACAATAATTTCTTCTTGGCTAGAACATTTAGTCCTTTCTCATTGATGTAGTTAAGCCTCTTATGCCATAATGTTGATGAGTTATCGCTCTCAATTTCATTCACCATATTGGCACAAATAGAAGTTATAGTCCAGTATATACCACGACGTTTGTTATCAAGAGCCACAATCAAGGAACCCTTAATGAGTTTTCACTTTCCACCGCCATTGGTACTAACATATCCTTCATCATCTAGAATACCAACAGAAATTAGGTGCAGATGAACATCAGGTTCATGTTTTACATTGTTCAAAACCAATTTAGTTCCAACACTAGTTTCCAAATAAATTGTACCAACACCAACCACCCTAGATACAATCTCATTATCCATACTCAAGGTTCCAAAGTCACCAGGAGTATAGAAAGAGAAAAAAATCTTCTTTGATGTCACATGAGAAGCGACATAAGATCCAACCTACTATGAGGATCCCGTATCCAGCAATCCGAATTCAATATTTCCATATCCCTCCGAGTAGGAAATTGAGCGGTCCACGGAACTGCATTCCTACTCACTTGATCTATTCAAATAACATTGAATTAAACCACTATATTTTCGAAGCTCATTTTCTGACAGAAAGAGAAAACTGCAGCCCCGGACCGAAAGGTGTCAAAACTTCATTTGGGTTCAAATCCTACTGAGAGGTCCACTTGAGACCCGCTGCATACGGCTTATGCGTGTTCTCCTCACCGGTTATTAATGTCTCTAGATCAGCTACAACAAAAATCGAGAAAATTTTCACAGGGATGGGTGCTTCGTTGAATAGAGTTCAACTCATTCGACTGAAGTCTCAACGCTTGCGTAGAACATCAGAGGATTCGCAAAAATTAGCTTTCTATAAGGAAGCTCATTCGTCTCTTCTTCGTCACCTAATCTATAATAGGTTCCATTCTTCTACTCTTTTCCGTGACTCATCACAAACAATATTTATCAGATCTGCATCAAGGACTATAACAAGATCTTCGGTGGAGATGGTGGCTAGACAATTTTCATTACCATCTTCTTTATTATCCTCTCTGTCTTTGTTTTCCCTTTTTAATTTTGGCAGAACTTCTTTGTGTGTCCTTTCATGCCACAATGATAACACTCAATATCCTTAAGTTTGCCTCTGGATTTGCTTTTACTATGTTCTCTATTCTGAGAACCACGATTTTTATTTCTCCCCCTAGAGCCAGTTACCAGGACATCCGATGAAGAAGAATAACCTTGAGATTTTCTTCTCATTTCTTCATTCAAGACACTACTCTTGACGGAATCCATAGAGATCACACCATTCAGAGCAGAATTTGACAATAAAGTTCTAAATATTTCTCAAGAGTCTGGTAGGGAACCAAGTATAAGCAAGCCCTGAATTTTTTCATCAAATTTAACGTCCATAGCAGATAAATCGTTCATGATTCTCTGAAAATTCTTCAGGTGATCTGTCATCGGAGAACCATTATGATATTTTAAACTTAACAACTATTTTATTAAGAATATTTTATTGTTTTTAGTCTTCCAAGCATACAAGCTTTCAAGATGCTTCCATAGGGTACGAGCATGTGTCTCTCCAGAAATATAGTTCAACATATTATCGTCAATTCATTACCTAATAAATCCACAAATCTGTATATGCAACATATTTCACTCTTCATTTATTTTATTATCAGGCTTTACAGTGGTAAAAACTGATTGATAAAAATTCTTAACATAAATCAGATCTTTCATATTTTGCTTCCAAATGACATAATTAACACCATTCAAAGTAACCATTCTACTAGTGTTGACTTCCATCGTTTTCTCCCCAAAATATATGATTATTGCAAATTTAAGTAAATCTTTTCTGATGTGAAAGTTAAAACTATGTTGCAACCATAAAGCATACTCAGATAAAACCTTGCTCTGATATCAATTTGTTGGAAAAAAATATAGACTAATAGAAAAATATATATGGTCCAAATAACGAAATAAAATGGGAAAATAATGACACTAAGAATTTTATGTAGAAATCCTTTTAAATAAGAGAAAAACCACGGACTAAGAGAAGCAACTGATATCACTATATTAAAGAACTTTACACTGGGTAGTACCAAATATAATACTCAAAAATGACTACCACACACTGAAAAGAAATAACATTCTTTTGATCTCACACCTTACTAAAAATATCACTCATTCTCTATTTTTCTTCACAGACTATTTTCTTATAGTCTATGGAATATCTTACTTTGCTCTCTAATATTTTTTCTCTCTTATCTTGGTGTGTCCTAAATGAAGAGCTGAATAGCTCCTTTTATAGGCGAAATTTGTATTTCACCGTTCACAATTTGTCAAATAAATTGTGCTACTTTTTCACCGAAAGGCTGCAGCTGTACTTTGTTGACAACAATTGCAGCAACAATTGTTGACTAACAAAGTGCAGCAATTGTTGACTAATGAAGTCATGGAATGGGCCCCACAAATATGACCCGTCCAAATTGGACCAAACCTGCCCAATTTTCACCCATAATTGAAATTATGAAATTTTTTAATGAATATAGGCGTAAAATCCAGAGATGTCAAAACTGGTTAGCCCAACTTAAGTCTCACATGCAAAAAAATTTAATGGGATACGACAGACCAATCCGTCATCTTAAAGGACCCTAAAATATCTTGTTCAGTCCACCTCTAAAAAGGTTGCTAGCTAGCCCTTCATTTTTTTTATTTTTTTAATTCAAAAAATCTTAGTAATTTATATTTGAACTTATACATATGATAATTTGTTAATATTTTTGAGATACGATTATATGAACTTACACAATTCTACGATAATTTATAACATATTCAGTACAAATATATTGTGAAGCGTGTTTGAATTCCTTCGTAAAGTTGTCTTAATTAATATCATTTTCGTCTATATTCATATGTAAATTTAATTAGATAAATATTAGGATTGTCAAATAACTACACATCAAAAATTAATAATATTAAAATTCACTAAAAATAGTATCGTTTTGAATTTGGGTAAAGTAATGCAATCGATTTTGAAGTAGCAACAAATATCTGTATATATTTTTATGATTAATGCAATTTTTGAACTTGGTGAATAAAAATTTAGTATCAATGATTTAGTAGTAAAAATTGTGCAAGATACTAAAACTTATTCGGTAATTACTATTTATTATTATTATTTACAAATTTTAAGTTTAAATTAAATAGCAATCAGGAATACAACTTTTATACTTAATGATTAGAATTTTACGCTAAATAAGTAAAGTTTTGTGTAAGATATTAAAACTTATTCAGTATTACTATTCTTAGTTTTTACATCTTGTTTCACAATTTTCTTTTAAAGTTTTAATTAAAGTAAATAGTATTTTGCCCATGAATCGATCCGACTCAGCCTCATTCAAGCTTCAAGTGCCAACCTGCTAACATGGATTGGGCTTATAAGTCTTAGTTCTCAACCTATTCTAATAGATGGTTGGGCTAGGGCCTTAAGGACCAAATCTATTTTAACAATTTTATCAAAATTATTACTTAACGCTAAATAAAGTTGGGGTTGCCTAGTCTAAGGCTTTTGGATTGTTTTAAGCACTTTTAAATTTATTTTAGGGTAAACAATACAAATTCCACAAGTGTAGGGCTAATTACCTGTTTTTTCGTGAGTTTTCGATATTATCATTTTCATCATATTTTTAATCCCAGATACATGTATCGGATACGTCCAAACACATGCATCTCGCATACATGCTAAGAAGATACATCTAATAATGTGTGCCTAAATATGAAATGTAACTGAAACACGTCAATTTAGGACCAAATCACAGGTTCTTTCCTTAATTTCTTCTCCAATTATTCCCTAGATTTCTTCTCCAACAAACATGTATCTGAAACTTATATAATGCATTTGAATGTTACTGAGTGTTTACTCATCATTAGAAAAATGTATATGGATTAGACTTTAAAAAATTCAAATTACTAGATCTGTGATTCACGATGACTTTTGCAGTAAAACCTCTCTAAATTGATTCCCGATAAATTAATAAATTCTCTAAGATAATATTTTCTCCGATCCCCACTTGCTTCAATGAAAAAAATAATTGATTTCGATATGATGATAAGATAATATATTTTCAGAAAACCCCTATATAAACATATGGTCCCTTGATATTATAATTTAATAATTCTTTAAAGTTACAATAATATCTAAGAAAATTTAGTTAAATATGATTCTAGTGTTTATTTTTATTTTTTGTTAAAATTTAAATCTAGTTGAAGCTTATTTCTAACTTTTCTTATTGTATTCAAAAGTTCTGGTGTTGTCTTTTGGAACTGCACCAAAAAATGTGAAGAATTCTAGACTCGATAAGTGTTTTCTTACATATAATTAGTTCCAAATGTATTGTATCGTTTGCAACTTTATCATCAACATTATTTTCTCCGATGGTATACATAATTTTTTCTAAGCTTTGTACCGCTTGATATGTATCATTTTCACTTGAATAATCCAGTAGACTATTGACATTTATTTTATTGCAGTAAGCGAGATCATTAATCATGACCTCAAGTTTATGAATGTCATTTTCATAAGTGAGTTGAATCTCAAAAACACTCTTTAAATTAATAAAAGTTAATTTATTAAATGATACTTCTATAAAATAATAATATTTCATGATCGTATAATATTAATTTAGAGATATTTTACTATATTGTGTTTGCACGATGTATTTATATTGCCCAAATTTTATGTATCTGTTTGAATATAGTGTAGCTATATCCGGTATTAATTTTATCTCTTGTATCTGGTATTAATTTCATCTCAGGTATCGAATATCAATTTTATTGGGTGTATCCAATATAAAATTGATGTATCCGGTATTAATATCATACCATATATTCGAATACATGTAACTAATATCATATATGCACTGATACATTCATCAAATAAGTCAGTATCATATGTGTTTGTGAATTGTGCATATATACATTTTTATTATTAGAATAATAAGAAGAAAAGATTAATTTTTTTAAATAAATACGCATATACCTAAAATCGTCTTTAGCCATTCATGAATTCAAAAATATTGCAAAATACATTTAAAATAATAATAATAAAAGATACCATAAATCAAATCAATTCATAGTGAGAAAGTGGAAACAAGCAAGCGATCATCACCAATTTCCTCTTCTTACTTTGGTGTCGTGTGTGATTCAACACTAAACAAGACAAAAATCCATTGAATCTACGACTTCAACTTCGGGAGATAAGCCATTTGATAAAAACAAATCATCACGAAATTGGAATTTTTATTTTATTCCGCCCAATAGTGATTGTGTGTTGTACCTCTATTAACAATACTCTTGGTTTTGAAAGAGACAGAGACAGAGAGGTGATTTGTAGTGAAGGAGTAAATTAAAGAGTTAATTAAATGGTTAAGATTCTATTTTAGGCTCACCACAACTTCGAAGAAGACGCAATTTCAAATGATCGGGGTCAATGGGGTCTACTAGCATCAATATTTGCATAAAAAATACAACAAGAGTAGTATGAGTACAAAAAATACAGAGTTTGCTAGTACCATGACTCTCCTTCATCCGCACCACCCGACTTGGGACCTTATTCCTGACTAGGGGTGACAATTGGGAGGGTTGGATCAAGTTTGGGCTGATCATAATAGGTTAAGACAACAATTGGGTCAAGACTCAACCTAATCCAAATTTATTTGAGTCAAAATGAGTTAGGTAATGTGTTATATAACGGGTCAAGACCTAACCCCTCCCAATTTTTACTAAGCTTAATTATTTTATTTATTCTTTTAAACTATTTTAGTACCTAATAAAATTATTATTTTTCTTTATTATGACTATACATAACATATCAAATTGAAAAATAAAAGTTTTTAAAAATATTTTAACAAGGTTTCTCATTAACCAATTCGAATTACATATCAATTTAATTTTTAATAGGTTGAAATGTGTTGGGTTGAAATTGATTGAGCTAATGAATGGTCGAGTCAATAACCAATCCAAAATTAAATGGGTTGGGTTTAATTTTTCCACCCCTACTCCTAATCCCAAATGGAAACCAATTTCATTCCCAATTCAAAACTCGATTTCCAATCGCGATCGCGACTTGGAACCCAACCCTAAGCTTGATCCCTAGTTGAGATCAGATTCCTATTCCTAATAAGAGACTCGACTCTTAATCTTGACTTTGACTCATGATTTGTCACGATCCAACCCACAGGGCCGTGCGGGTACCCATTCTACAACCTAAGTAGGAGAATTCTTAACCCTTATATGGAAGAACATTGCGGAATTTATAGCAACTTAAGTAATTTAAGCCTGAATTGTTCATTTAAGTTTGTATCAAACTAGTTCATACACATAATACATAATCCCAAGGATACTAGTCTAAAACAGGTACAAGAGCTTTTAAGAGTACAAGGTATAGATAAAATAAATGACACAACTCCCACTAGTAAGGAAGAAGTAGCATAAGCTGTTGGATAGTTGTCTTCACCTACACCTAAAAGACATCACTGATGCTACAATCAGACTATGCCAAGTGGAATCATCGATCAATCTGATACCACTGCATAGTATATGAATAGAAAAATAAGAAAGATCATAACAATTAAATTTTATAATCATGTCCACCCAAACCTATTAGGAAACTCCTTCACTCACTCTTATAGTCTTCACCACTCTATTGACCAGGGTTTCACTACCCATTCTGGTTACAAACTTGAGACTTGTGGGTTATGGGCCACCATACTACTGCTCACTCCACTCTAATAGTTACCACCCAACAACTTTAGCCACTCAATGGTTCCACTCAACTATTATTGGTCTTAATCCAATTTTCTTACAACATAGGGATCTCTAGCCATTCCATAACCATACCTCATAACTAACTACACGTTCTAAGTAACCACTACTATCCCACTATCTTAAATTTACAAATCAAATAGAACAACTCCTTGCCAACAAGCAACCCCCACTCCTAAACCTATGAATATAGAATATCCCATATATCACATTGAGGCCTAATCTGATCCATCATCTTACTCACAATTCTTTATAACTAACATACCATATTTCAATGGGTTCCTTTATAAGTTCTCTTTCCCTAACTCATTTGCAACTAACCTCATTATTACACAAAATACAAACATCATCGGGTCCTCTCATGGAAACCCTCCCCCCACAGAGTTAGCCCTCTCAAGGGACCCAATTCAGTCATATATATGTCAAAACGTGACATCCGATTCAATAACGTATCAGAACGTGACACCCGATCCAAATATGTGTCAGAACGTGATAATCGATCCAGTTATGTAGATCAACTATAATTTACCAATAATAATCCACATTATATCACCAAGAACCGAATCATCACCACACAGGCCAATAAATGGTCATTTCACCTATTAAATAATGTTCTTCCCTAGTCATGTCCACACATGCATACCATGAAATAATTTAACAAGTACATGAAACATATACGGAAAACAAAACATCACTACGTTATTAACCCCTAAGGTTTATCACCAATATCCACATAATTTATATCAATGTACATACAACTATGACCTTTACAACTTCACCTGTATGAATACCATGACATCACAACCAACTTCTCCCAAAATCATTACATAACTTTCTTACCCAGGTTACTTCAAGTTAGACCACTAATGTCACCCAAATTTATGCCCATGATCCATGATTCATAGTTTAGTTATATGATTTCTCATTAAATTCCCTTCTATACTACACAATGTGTATAGATTTAACTACTCAGATAAAAGAAACCTAGCCTACCTGGATGCCAAGCAACTATGAAGAGATAATATGGTTGAAATCCTTAGTTCCAAATATCCTATGGGCAAGACATGACTGAATTCCACCCATTGAAAACCTTCCAATGCTAAGATTCTTTCCCCTCTTCTTCCCCAGTCAGGAGCAGCCTTTGGAGGGTTTTTGCAGTAACCCTCGCCTCTAACCTACCCTTGGAATAAGTAGGGAAAATAAAAAAATCGTGATTTAAGTTCTATCCCACGTTCTCCCGCTCTAGCGACCACATTCCCGCTCTGGCGGCCTCGCTATGGCGGAACCATCCCGCTTTGGCGGGATGATGGGACTCAATTGAGTAAATTTTCTTGCAATTTCTTCTAATCTTAATTAACGACGATTCGCATTGTTACATGACCGGACCCGACTTGAGAATATCATTATTTAGAATAAATTATGATTCTCCTATATCCTTGATTGAAACAATTAAAGAATTTTATTTAATTTGAAAATCTCATAAGATATAATTTACCTTTTTAATGAGTCCTCATTTTGCTTGGTAACAACATTCATGAAGAAGTTAGTAGTTAACAAATTTTGGCTCTAGTTTGTCAAGGAATCAACAAGATCAAATAATTATTATGCAGTTTTTGTTTAGAAAAGTTGCATATTAGGCTTACAATAAAAAATAATTTAATTCACTATCTAAATATATAAAATACATATTTATCAACTATTACTTTTGATGGGCGGCTACATAATGTAAAAATCACACTTTATTTTGCTATAAAGTTTGTGGTAAATTTTGAGGGCATGAGTTAAAGTTTAAATTGAAAGAGTAGTTGGAAGTAGGGGTGTTCATGGTCCAGTTTGGGTCGGTTATTGATTAAAACCATAATCAAATTAATTTAATCGATTTTTAAATGTCTAAAATCATAACCAAACCAAGTAAAATAATAACCACCGGTTTGGTTATTGTCGGTTTGGTTCGATTTTTCAGTTTATGACTAGCCGGGATAATTCAAATATTCTCTCTCTACATTCTTCAAATTTCTTATGATGCTCTTTTTTCCTCACGGCCCATAAGGGAGAACTTTGCTGCATATTGAGGAAAAGACATGCTGATGGCAAATCAGGTGGACCAAACTTGCAACACAGTTTAAATTTAAAAGAATAAGTCAAATAGATGTTTCAAAATACAAACAACTTTGTCCATTAAAATGAAAAAATTACATATTTAAACTAAACTAACCAGAGAATCCATAATATAATTAAAAGTACTTCGACCATCTTAAATTAATAATTAAAAGGTATAAAATATCTTTAATTATTTATGAAAAGCTAATATTATACATATAAATAATTATAAATTTTATGTATATAATTATCGATTTGGTTTGGTTATTTATTTGATTATTTTTTATTATAACCATAACCAAACCAAATATTATCGGTTTTTCAAATTTAAAACCAAATCAAATCAAACCATACCAAATGTCGTTTTTTATTCGATTTGATTAAATTTTCGGTTTGGTTTTGATTTTAACCAAAACTGTGAACAACCCTAGTTGGAAGGGAGACATACAGTAGAAATAACACCCATCGACCATTTTTGACCCTATTTTTGAAATATAGTCGCTGTTTTGGTGTTTTAAATTTTGCTTGTGAAATTATAAGGTAATCTCCAAATTATTATTCTGGAGTTTTTCTTATTGGTTTTGAAACTCCACGATAGTGAATGACTGAAAAATGGCTATTCATGTTTTTTTTCTAGAAATATAAGATGAGTGGTCGGGTGATTTACAAGAATGACCTGAAAAATGAATGATCTTAAATTTTTAGTTCTATTTGTCCTATGAGTTCAATATTTTTTGTCCCATGTGCAATATTTTTTATTTTTGACCTTGAACATTTTTTCATTGACAAGCGGGAGTCAAAAGTTCAAAATCGTTGATTTGTTTCAAGTTCATTGGGTGTAATTTCAACGTCAAAGTTCTACTCACTTGGGTCATTGTACACCCAAATTATTGGGCTTCGCTGTAATCAGAACTCAGTTGGGCTTAATGTTTAACCCGTTTCAGTTTTGAGACACAATCGTGGCCCGTTAGGGTTTTGTCAAGAGGAAACAATATAAGAAAATTTGTACACTTCAAAACCCTCGTTTTTTTCACCTTCTACATTCCTGTTCTCTTCAGCAGATCGTCGACGGCAGTGTCGGTGACCGGAAAATATGGTGCATGTCTCCTTTTACCGCAACTGTAAGTATTCAGCTTTGTTCAAATTCCTTCTCTTTCTTGTTCCTACGCAATGTGTATGCTAAATATCATTTTTCTAAGAATTTGTCCGACTAAATACACATTGAATGAGTTTTGGTTTTGTATAATAGAGAACCTGATCCTTGATTTTAGTTCGGTAATGTTTGAATTTAGAATAAACATATAATTTTTTTTAAAAAATTGACAGCTTAATGCATATAGGTCAGCTGAATTGTAGATACAGTTGATCCCCCAATATAATGGGCGTTATAGCTATTTCACAACCTATTTTGCATCCCTGAAAATTGACAATCTGTTGTACAGAATTTCATTAAGCAATTTGATTCGACAAGTTTAAGTCATAACTGTAACTCTGTGCTCTGGGAGTATCACATTGTTCCATGGCAAAACTGACTTTTGATAACCCAGCCCCGTGCAAGTTTCTAAGTCGGTTGCTTTTATCCTGTTGCTTTAGAAACTACCTTTTTGACTTTGTCACATGAGGTGAATGGTTTGGTTAGGTAAGATAATGGAAATGTATATGACAGAAAATCTGGAATGATAATTCGACCTCATGATCGGCCTTGAGGAGTGGTGAGCAAATTATTTGGAATAATGTACAGCGTCTTTGATATGTGAATGGTTTGGTTAGGTAACATAATGGAAATGTATATGACAGAAAATCTGGAATGATAATTCGACCTCATGATCGGCCTTGAGGAGTGGTGAGCAAATTATTTGGAATAATGTACAGCGTCTTTGATATGTTTTGATCAATTCCACTCATTTAAAATAATTGGATGCTTGGTCATTGTCCAATTCATCTATGTTCTGTTGGCGGTCAGATGCACTGTATTTGTATACATATTTGAAGGTTGTGATGTATTATCGTTTGTCAAGATATAAAATTGAAAAGGTTGAACTTTTATTATGATTCAATTACTCAGTGATATTGTATTGGACTACCATCTCTAAATGATTAGCTGATAACTTGTCTTAGATCACTTCTTGATAATCTGCTAGCCTTCGGAGATTAATTTAATAGAAACAGTATTTGGGATTAATGTTCAATTCTGTTGGTGCACTTACTGTTACAGTAATTATTTAGGAGTTCCTTTGGATTGTTTAGTGTTTTGTACGTTGACGTTGTTACAATTATGAGGTCTGAAGATCCTCTAGTGGTGGAGAACCTGTAACTAGCCTTGAGGGAAGCAAAATTTAGTGTTGGAATAGAACAGTACAAAAGAGAGTGAATGGATAAGCAATTTAACCCAAATAGTCCGGGATTGAGATGTTGTAGCAGCAGCATTTGTTGTACTAGTCTCTGGAGATATGAATCATTGTCTCTATCTTCTATTTTGCTAATATATCAAGATGTTGCTTTATTCATGTTCTTAACGTTTGATGTGTAACTAGATGGGAAGACCTTTAAGAAGCCTCGACGCCCATATGAGAAGGAGCGATTGGATGCAGAGTTAAAGCTTGTCGGAGAATATGGATTGAGGTGCAAGAGGGAGCTTTGGAGAGTTCAGTATGCTTTGAGCCGTATCAGAAATGCTGCAAGAATGCTTCTGACCTTGGATGAGAAAGACCCACGTCGTATTTTTGAAGGTGAAGCACTCTTGAGAAGGATGAACAGATATGGGTTATTGGATGAGAGCCAGAACAAGCTTGATTATGTCTTAGCCCTCACTGTCGAGAACTTTCTTGAGCGTCGTCTCCAAACCCTCGTCTTCAAGACTGGCATGGCCAAATCAATCCACCATGCTAGAGTGCTCATTCGACAAAGGCATATCAGGTAATAACATATTATAGTTTTAGTGACACAGTTCAAATAAATTAATCAGTCTATTTTTTTCTTTTTGGTAGTAAATGTTTGGCAGCAGGACTTCTGAAGTGAAACAAAGAAATTGCTATAATGATAAGACATCATGTGACATATTTAAATGTTATTAGGCAAACGATAAACTACTATATAGGAATGCTATAGGATTCTTTTATATTAATGAGCTTTAAGATAAATATTATGTTTGAGTTAACATAATAATTTTTTTGGAGTTTGAAAAATTACTAAAATGAACTTATGATATAAAGGAGGATGGTTGCCATATGG
Source organism: Solanum dulcamara (assembly GCF_947179165.1). Taxonomy (NCBI): domain Eukaryota; kingdom Viridiplantae; phylum Streptophyta; class Magnoliopsida; order Solanales; family Solanaceae; genus Solanum; species Solanum dulcamara. The sequence goes on from NC_077239.1 coordinate 9,413,731, forward strand.
CGAGGGCTAGCAAAATGTAGTCAAATAATCAAATCATCATGAATCCTCATGTTCGTTGATGATTAATGTGCTTTTCCATGGAAAAAGTTATCATATTTGGGTTCTCCATCTTTTTGAAAGGCCTTCCTGAGTTCTTTGCTTTCCTTTTGAAAACCTCTTCTCAACACATCTATTTATCCAAGATGTGCTTCTATACCAAAAAGTTTCATGACATATCTGAAGGCCCAACAAGATGCCTCACCTTGAAACAATAATTCATAGTCTGATGTTGTGAAGATTGTTTGTTGGTCTCTATTAGCTGAGAGGTTAAACTTGTCTTGATTTTGGAAGGTATTAACCAATTCAATAATCTGTGATTTCCTTTTGTGCAAATTGTTATGGAATCAAGCTGTATATTATAGTGTAGTTGTGATATCTTGCATTACTGAAGAAATACATAGCAGCATGTAAAACTGTTTTACTTAAACTTCCACATGCAATTTTATTTTAATAAAGGAAATGAAGAAAGGAATGTGTGTCAATTATTTGTTCTTTATTTAGTACTTTTGTTACTTCCTCCGTCACTTTACTTGTCCAATATTCCAAAAATAGATTTTCAATTTTATTTGTCACTTTTAACATATTAAGATAGACAATTATTTTTTCTATGTTTTACCCTTCGCATTAATTACTTATTCTCCAAATCATTTATCAAAACCTAATACTCTCTTCTTTCAAAAAGAATGACCTAGTTTGACTTGACACAGAGTTTAAGAAAATAAAAAAGATTTTTCAATCTTGTGGTTTTAAATTAAAGTTATGTCAAATGTATCAAACTGTCTTTTAATTTTGTGGCCTTAAACATCGTGGAAAGCCAAAATTAAAGTGTTGTCAAAAAAGGAAAGATGTCATTCTTTTTGAAACAGACTAAACATGAATGTAAGTCATTCTTTTTGAAACGGAAGGAGTACTAAACTTCAATTAATAAGGGTATTTGTAGTAAAATGTTCATATCAATCATTATTTGTTAAAGAGCATGCAAAGTCAAAGTGGACTAACTAAAAAGTGAACAGTGGTAGTAACATAAACACTTTTGCTTGCCCTGCCCATTTCGGGTCTTCTGGGATCTTTCACATTGGGCTATTATCAGTTTATCAGTAATGTAGAGTATGTTTTAACGATTTAATGATGTTGTCATACAGAGTTGGTAGGCAGGTGGTGAACGTTGCTTCTTTTATGGTGAGAGTGGACTCCCAGAAGCACATTGACTTCTCTCTCACCAGTCCATTCGGTGGTGGGCGCCCTGGAAGAGTGAAGAGAAAGAACCAAAAGGCTGCTGCAAAGAAGGCAGCTGGTGGTGATGGAGACGAGGAAGATGACGAATGAGCTCTTATCTTATTTTACCTTTGGATTTTGTACTTTTGCCTATGTTGTACTTCCTTTCTTGTTTTATGTTTCTGCATTTTTATGCACCTTTCATATGTTAGCAATGTTTTTAACAAAGGTCGTGGAAAATTTAAGAGTTGGATTTCGTACTTGTCAAGTACTCGTTAGGCTTTGGTCTAAATTTATTATTGGACCAATATACCTGGTAGTATTTAACTGCCAGTTTAATTGGATTAAGTTCTTGATATGGATTAGGTTTTCTCAATATTAAGTTTTTCTTTACTGTTTTCCCTTCTCGCTAGTGTTAAAATGGATGCATAAATTTATTCTTCAATCCCTCTCTTTGGTCCCTGTCCTCCCCTCTGCGTTTATGATCAAAATAGTCATGAGTATGTATGTTTACAGCATGATGGCTTATGATTGAATTTTAACTTCCTCCTTGTGTGCGTAGTGTTAGTCAAGAATTGAAATGCTGATTTTCCAGATTAAGTATTTATTAATCTGATGTCCAAAGTTTGCCAATGATGTTGTTGTTGGGTAATGCAAACACTCTGTTTATGGCAAGGCCCTCAAGGGGCTAGGGTAGTGCGGGTTGTAGTCATGATTGAATGTGTTGATTTTAACAGATGTCCAATTTATTTGTTTTTGACCTTAACAATTCTCTGTTTATTTACCAGCAATCCGTGGTAGGTTAACTCCTTTGTTCTCCTTAAAAATAATGTCACATATTTAATTTTTTTGTTATGTCACATTAAAATCTGTCAAAAGGAGGGACAATTTTGAACTTAAGTTTAATTTTAAGGGCATTTTTCATTCAAATAAGTGGATTGAAGGGAATTTCTTAGTCATTTCTAACATGTTGAATGCATTTTTTATCATTTTCTGTAGCAATTATCATCAAAACTTGTGAAAAGTAAAAAATGGCTCAATATTTTTGCATGACAATTTTACTAACTAAAGTTGCACATCGTATAAACAAAAAATTTCACATATCTTTTTTCTTTCTTTTTTAATCTAGTGTCTATTATTTTATGGGAAATCTTTTTTTCTTAGATATCAAAATTACGAATATAGCTTGTTGCCAGCACAATTGTAATTATAATGTAGTAAATTTTGTGTAACTTATGTTTTCATGTTTTTCTAATGTTTCTTTTTTTCATTGTATGATTATTAAAAGTTTCATTCGTAATTATTACAAATAAAATAAAATGACAAATGTAAAATAGCTTATCTGTAACTAGTTATATTGTCAAAAAAACTAACAGTGGTAAGGATTTTCAATATAATAATTGTATTGACAATTAATAACAACAACATCAAAGTGGCGCAGTGGAAGCGTGGTGCGTTATTAAGTTATTAGTAATAATTTATATGATTATGCAATTGCCCCTAAAGTGAAAGTATTAAGTGTGAAATTGAATTTTATTCGTTTTGTTGGATGTTAGTAATGTGCGTCAAATTCCTGATCATCAGGATTGTTGATTTATTTCTTTTTTACTTTTGGTCGAATTAGAGACACCCCATTTGCAATTTCCTCCGTAAAACTTTAATCTTGGAGTGAATTTTCTATTTTTAAATTTATTTTCTATTAGTGTTGCTTCCTTTGTTCTTTCTAAATGTTTTGTTAAAATTAGTTTTGTTTAAATTACAATCCTTTCTTTTCTTCAAAATAAGTGTTGATTTTTTTCTTTTCGAGAGTTAATTAGATAAATTTTTGAAGCTAAATTAGATAGTTTTTTTTTTTAATATTCTGTTCAAATTAGTTTTACTTTAATTTTTGTTTATCAATAAGGATTGTGATGAAATGGTAAATAAAGAAACGAGAGCAGAAGAGGAAAATAATGATTGTTGTTATTGATTGTATTGGTTGTATTTAGGGGCAGCTTAACAAGACTAAAAAAACGATAATAGCCTTAGACCTCCTTATTTGAGGGGCCTCATTTTTATCTAGAGAAATAATAGTTTATAGATACTTATAAAAATAGATATTAGGTATTATTTGTAAAAAATATAAATTTTTTAATTATATAAGAGGAAAGAATTATTAAGGGTCTGTTTGGAAAGCCATTTAGTAATTGGAATTGGTGTAATTATTAGCTTAGTAATTACACAGTCTAGTAATTACAATGACCTGTTTGTTTGCCACAATGTAATTCCAATGTAATTACAATTGTTCTGTTTGGTTGCACAAGTGTAATTATAAGGTTATATTAAATTTTAAAAATAAAAGTTAATTTTCTAAATTTAAAATTTATATTAGACAAATAAGGATCTTTATAAATGATATTAAATTAAATATTAATTAATAAACATATGTTCTTAACTAATATTATAAAAAATAATTTATTTATATTTTTTAAATTAGTATATTTAAATAATTTAATCAAATAAACTAAAAATATAAGATTTTTATGAACATCATGAAATGTGTGTTTGACAAAAATGTTAATATTATAAATATAATGTCATAAAATTATTAAAACATTTGACAAAAAAATAATCTATCAAGTTTAACTAAAATATAAATGTTTTGCAATGTGATATATCAAGTCAATAGTACTAAAACAAATGATATTGAAAATATGGCATAAATCCTAAATTCAAAACAAAAAATTTAACATAATGCTCTTATATCAAATTTTAACACAACATACATAAAGACGATTTTAAAAATTAGAATACTAACAAAATTATTTTAAAAAAGAAATAGAATAATAAATAAATAATATGAAAAATTACATGGAATGAAAAAGTAAAGACTGAGAATGAGAATGAAATAAAATATAAATAAAAAAATAAAAAATATATATTTAGAAAATATTACAACAACAACAACAACAACCCAGTAAAATTCCACAATGTGGTGTCTGGGGAGGGTGGAGTGTACGCAGACCTTACTCCTACTAAGGTAGGACGGCTGTTTCCAAAAGACCCCCGGCTCAATGAAAGCATAAAAATAGGTCAGATACGGCTAAAAAGTGCAAAGCGATATGAAAAAGCATATAGCGAAAGCCACACAAATAAAATAGAGTAATCAAAGCGCAGAAAGTAATAGATAATAACAAAAATCAGAGCACAAAAATAAAATAAAATTATAGTGCTCTAATGCACCTACTAATAAGGAAGAATAACGAGACTATGTACTAGCCTTCTACCCTAATTTGGGCCCTCTACCCCCTTCTATCTAAGGTCATGTCCTCGGTAAGCTGTAACTGCGCCATATCCTGTCTAATCACCTTTCCCTAATATTTCTTCGGCCTACCCCTACCTCTTCTGAAACCATCCATGGCCAACCTCTCACACCTCTGCACTGGGGTATCTGTGTCTCTCCTCTTCACATGCCCAAACTATCTCAGCCGCATGTCAAAGAGTGTAATTACATCAAATCTCAATTACATTGTAGCTTTTCAAACATGTTCTAAAAATTTGACAAATCTAAAATACCATGTATTAAGAAAGATTAAATGAATTGACAAAGAAAACTTCATTAAAGAAAAAAAATAAAACTTAAGGCCTTCATTTAGATTTGACTATAGGCCGTTGATATGTTTGAGCTAGTAGATCGAACGGGTGTTTGCCTACTCCTCTGCTACACTCTCGCGACGGATGAACCATGTGAGAGTGCCACCATGATAAAAGCTCCTACCAGCTCCTTCATGAGCATACTTCATCTTCTCCAGCATGGTAGCTCCACATATAATCCTGATCCATATAAATCAATTATCCAACGATTTTTGTGACTTTATGAGCTATCTTTCAAGTGTGCGCCTATTATCATTTAATGATATGTAGTCAAAAGTTAGAAAATTCATTTCTAATCAATAATTCAATTAACGCAATCAATTGGATTAGATAGATATCCCTTTAATATAGGTCAAAGATCTCGGAGACCCACCAAAGTATGAAGTCAGAATTTTTCAGAAAACGAATTCTTATTCAAAGACTCGATAACTGCATGGATAAGCTCACACTAATCTATCAACTTGGGATTCAAATTAAATATTTTTCTTGGAAGATATCGGAAAGGATTTGGAATGAATATCGATTCATACAGAAAAAAATGATTCCTAACAATGGATTCATCTCTTTCACTCTGCATTAGATATGGTTATTTGCTTTATTAATAAAAAAAGGGAAAAAAACTTAAATATGCCATCAAACTTTGAGAAAAGGCTTATTTATGCCATCTGTTAAAAGTTTTGGCTCATCTATGCCATTGCTGTTTGAGAAAGTCTCATTTATGCCATTATTTTTTAACTACGATTTTGCAAAACCACCTAAACAACTTTTAACACTTTTTTATTAGAATTTTTGAATCAGATGTACTTTTTTTGCTCCTTCTTCTTCAAGAACACCAAGAACACACGAAGAACACCAAAAATTCAAATTTCCAACTTCTGTAATTTTTCACAAAATCACCTCAAATTTCAATAGTAGCATCCCTCCGAGCTAAATATCAAAACTCAATATCTTTTAAGCTCGAATTCAACGTAATCCAACAAGACACTTAAAATTTCTTCAACGTTTTAAAACTTTAACCTCTTTTAATGGTAATTTTTTTTCTGCAACTCCAAATCACTTGAAATTTTGAACATAGACATAGTGAACTTTAAAATAGTATTTATGGATCTATGTTCAAAATTTCAAGTGATTTGGAGTTGCAGAGAAAATTTATCATTAAAAGAGGTTAAAGTTTGAAACTTTGAAGAAATTTTAAGTGTGTATTGTTGGATTAGGTTGAATTCGAGTTTAAAAGATATTGAGTTTTGATATCTAACTCGGAGGGATGCTACTATTGAAATTTGAGGTGATTTTGTGAAAAATTGAAGAAGTTGGAAATTTAAATTTTTGGTGTTCTTGAAGAAGAATAGCAAAAAAGTACATCTGATTCAAAAACTCCAATAGAAAATTGTTAAAAGTTGTTTAGGTGGTTTTGCAAAATCGGAGTTAAAAAATAATGGCATAGATGAGCCAAACTTTTATCGAATGACATTAATGAGTCTTTTCTAAAAGTTCGATGACATATTTGAATATTTTCCTTAAAAAAATAATGAATAAAGAAGGATAATGGTTTGGATTGTGTATCTCCGTCCAATCTACGATAATAGAGAAGTTGAACAACTATTTATTTCAATTCAAGGCTCCTCATTTTTTTTAAAGAAAAGAATATCCTCCTTGGAACTGGTTAATACTAATAAACTTACCTTATTTATAAATGAAAATTTGCGCAAAGCTAAATGCTGTCTATAAAGGTATTAGGGAAGTAAATAAACAACAATCCAATAATTTGAACAGCCAAAATGATTATATTATGCTATAGTTAACGATCATAGTACTTAGTAGGTTACTAACTATATGACAAGATTTTTTTTTTCTTTTCCATATATGTGACAATTCATCAATTCAGAGACGGAATCAAAAAAATAAAATTTATGAATTTTGCATTTGTCATCAAATTCATTGTCATGAATTACTCGATCCACAAATAAAAGATTTATACATATTTAATTTTTATTATAATATAAATATAAAATCTAAATAAAAATTAGAGAAACTATTTAATTACACAAACATTTCAATCATATTTATTAATTCTCCCTATTGTTTGAAATAATTATATTTTATATCACTAATTAATAATTTCATATCAAATTTCAAGTCAGATACATCTAGATACATGTTTTTTGCTACCATGAAATAGGGAGAGAGGTGAGCGAGAATAGGAGGAGGGAGAGCGAGATTGATTTATGTATTCTATACACATGCGACTCACACTAGATACACATTAGATACATATATCTGGTGTGATTCGAAAATATCCGATATCAGAAACCAGAAACACGAGTGAGATGAGAGGGAGGAGAGAGAGATTTCTCTATATATGCCAGATACATGCGAATCCACTTGAATATAATGTATTTACAACAAATTATACCTAATTTTGATCCATGCATCCGAAAATACATGTATCTAAACGTATTTGGATACACCAAAATTTGATAAAATTTATAATTTTTTACAAATTAATATGTATCTAAATAATTAGCTCTTAAACTAATGAAGTTTTGAGTTAGTCTTGAATCCATAACTAATACTCTACCATCAATCTTACTAGGATGAAAATCAAAAGCCCACCAATCCTATCACTCTTCTTTCATTACATGGTCCCAAGAAATAGAAGATATTCACTCAACTCTAATCTCCAATGTTACATGTCAACCACAAGACTTCAAATCCGACGTGTCCTTCAACCACATCCCTGAAAATCAGCCACGATAAGAATTAGATAAGGCCTTATTCATTTTCAACCGTCCGATCAATCCATTCTCTCATCCAACGGTCAAAATCTCCGCCTCCATATATCAAAACTCAGTACCTTATGTGAATATAATCACAAGTATAGAGCTCCACATTTCCACCACATCCCCAATTTCCCGATCGAGTTTCCATAACCCTAAGCTCTAGCTCCTCCATGGCCACCGCTGCAGCTACATCCTCATTTATCGGAACACGGCTGCCGGAAATTCACTCCGGCGCCGGTAGAGTCCAAGCTCGATTCGGATTCGGAAAGAAAAAAGCCGCACCGAAAAAGGCTGCGAAAAAGCAAATCCCGGATAGACCGTTGTGGTACCCAGGAGCTAAGGCACCGGAGTATCTAGACGGGAGCCTTGTCGGTGACTACGGATTCGATCCGTTCGGTTTGGGGAAGCCAGCTGAGTATTTGCAATACGATTTGGATTCGTTGGATCAGAATTTGGCGAAGAATTTGGCGGGTGACATTATTGGAACGAGGACTGAAGTTGCTGATGTGAAATCGACTCCGTTTCAGCCTTACAGTGAGGTGTTTGGGCTACAGAGGTTCAGAGAATGTGAATTGATCCATGGTAGATGGGCTATGTTGGCTACTCTTGGTGCAGTCACTGTTGAGTGGCTCACTGGTATTACATGGCAAGACGCTGGAAAGGTACTCCCCTCCCTTCAATTTACTTAAGCTTATTCCTTGTTAATGCATACTTCATATCTTATTGAGCAGGTTCAAAAAATAAAAATGTAGTTCAAAATTTTTGAATCCCTAAAATACTAAGCTAACTTTGTGATTTGATTCGAGTGAACACCCTAGTGCTCCTCTAGATCCGCCTCGGGGCCAGTGGTACTGCATTCGTCTGAATTATACTATATCCTTTATAATGTAATGGAAATGTTTTACGTACTAATTAAGTATATTTTATATGAAATTTGTGTAGATCGTCACTGAACGAATAATAGATGTAGTGGTAAATGCATTTGAACTTTAATTTCCACAAGTTTTCAGTGCATTTATGAATTATGCATGCTTCATATTTTGTCGTTTCCTCACGTCAATTTTGTTGTTTTTATTCTCTCGATTTCTTTTTTTTATTTGTTTTGTATACTAAAAAATATAAAATTATTATCCTCAATTTTAACAAATTAAATTAGATTTGTTATTTTCTTTATCATTAAGTAAATACATAACGTAGTAATAGCAGTCAAACTTCGAGTTTCAAATTATAATTAGTAAGATTAATTTAATAAATTAGATCCCTAATAAATAATTTTAGGAGAGCTTTAAGTCAATAGAATCCAAGTAAAAAGTGACGGAGGTTGAATGATTTAGCCAATAAGCTCTTCTTCATCGGAGTCAGATTGACAATTATTGTAACTCGTTTTGGTTGCTTTTTACTCCATCTATTTCAAAAAATAAGACCTAATTTCCTTTTTAATCTTTTAAAAAAAAATGACTATTTTTTCTTACAATACTTTAATTTTATCTTTCTATGTTTAAGACCATAAGATTAAAACGTATTTTTGAACATTTGACATAAGTTTAATTTAGGATTACAAGATTCAAAAATTTTATTTATTTTCTTAAATTCTGTGCCAAATCAAATTAGGCCATTCTCTGAAAGAGTAATATTTATTGCTTCCTTTCAACGAATATTTTAAAGGAAAAAGGGTACTATAATTCGGATATAACGTAATTTAGATCATATTTGATGCCTGAAGAGGTAAGGTAATTGCTGCGCATATATATTGGTTGTGATTAGTCTTTCCTCATTGTCCATGATTGCCTAGCTAGTTTTCAGGATTGTAACTTTATTACTATGTTGCTATTTGGAAAACATAATATAAACATTGTTAATTTAGTACAAGCTTTTGTGAATGAAAAGAAAGAAAAGCTATTTAAGTGATAGAAATTTATGTGCAAGCATATATATTGCTAATCAAAATTGATTTGATATAAACATTGAGTACAAAAAGTTTCTCCCGAGAGAAACATCTAATTTGTGAAACTCTTTATTGGATTTGCATAGGTTGAGTTGATTGAGGGATCATCCTACTTAGGGCAACCACTCCCATTCTCCATTACAACATTGATCTGGATTGAGGTTCTTGTCATTGGATACATCGAATTCCAAAGGAACGCCGAGCTTGACCCAGAAAAAAGGCTTTACCCTGGTGGATCATTCTTCGACCCATTGGGCCTTGCTGCTGACCCGGAGAAAAAGGCCACCCTTCAACTCGCTGAGATCAAGCATGCTCGCCTCGCTATGGTTGCCTTCTTGGGCTTTGCTGTCCAAGCTGCTGCTACTGGAAAAGGCCCACTTAACAACTGGGCTACCCACTTGAGTGACCCGCTTCACACTACCATTTTCGACACCTTCGGCTTCTTCTCTTAAAGTTGAGGACGGTTTTTACGTATATTAATTATTATATTCGTCTTCATCTTGTAAAAATTGTAACTTTTGACACTTCAAGGAGAAGCCTATATCAGACTTATGGTTTAATCTAAGTTTGATTTTATCATTCAGTATCTTTAGCTCGAATATTTCATTATTTATTGTTTTTCTTTAGGCTGCATTAAAATTGATACTGAGATATGGGGAATTGGCAGAAACACTTTGAAGGTGCACAGTTAGAGATTCAACGATATGAAACGAAATATGTTTTATGCAAAGCATATACTAGAGAGTTATGATATGATAACAAGTTGATCAATTGAATCTGCATAAAAAAGAATGAAATGTAATTTTTTATATGACTAGTTTCCTTGATAACTTAGAATTTGTGGTGGAAGTGATCAAGTTGATATGGTACTTTGTTGTAAATCGATCAAAATTTAAAACTGACTTATTGAATGTTCGCGATGAGCATATAGTTATGTTTAACATTGAGTCAATAATAATGACCTTATAATTGGAATTAGACAACAATAGCTTCAAAAAGGCTTGATTAGCAAAATCAAAATAAAAGATGATGAAATATAAAGGCAAAATAGATCGGAAACCCCTAAATTTTATATTGGTCTAATTAGCCTCTTGAACTTGATAATTTGATAGTTTCGACCTGTCTAGATGTTGACATGGCAAGGAGCGTGAATGCATTCCCTTTTAGACGTGAGTGAGGGAAAAAAATCGAAAACATTACATTCTAAGTGAGTATTTTCAACTATTAATGATCACATAATCGATATAATGATTTATTTGTTATAAAGTAATTAAGTTAAAAGAGTAAGGAAAAGGCTAGAAGCAAATTAATAATAAGAAGAGAGGAGGAAGACGAATTTAGAACTGTATTTGCATTGATATTTTCTGCACACTCTTTCATTCTCTGCATTGCCTTATTTATAAGCAAATTGAGGGATGATAAGAGGGGACAATTAATAGTGGTAGAATTTGGTAATGAACAATTACAAGTGGTGGACATCCACCATTATTTATTTCATAATATTCCCCCTTGGATGTCAACGTATAATGTGCCTCATTAAAATTTTTACAAGAAACAATATACATAGTTATCCAGAACACCCATAGATGTTGTGCCTCGTTAAAACCTTACTAGAAAAACCTAGTAGGAAAAAACCTAGTGAAAAAAAAAGAGTACACACATCTGGTAATACGCTTTGAGTGTTGCCTCATTAAAAATCTTACCAAAAAAATCCAGTGGGACAAAATCTTGGTTAAGGGAAAAAGAGTACAATGCGTATTTTACTCCCCCTGATGAAAACTTCATTTGATATTTTGGAGACGACGCATTCCAATCTTATATCTTAACTTTTCAAAAGTTGATGTTGGTAATGCCTTTGTGAATAAATCTGCAAGATTATCATTTGAACGAACTTATTGTACATCAATATCACCATTCTTCTGGAGATTATATGAGAAGAATAATTTTGGTGAAATATGTTTTGTTCTGTCTTCTTTTATAAAGCCACCTATCAATTGAGCTATGCACGCAATATTGTCTTCTAATATAACTGGGGGTACTTTGACATCATTTTCCAGGCTGCATCTTTCTTTGATGAAGTATATCATTGATCTCAACCACACACATTCTCTACTTACTTCATGAATTGCTATTATTTCAGCATGATTGAATAAGTAGCAACAATAGACTGCTTTGTAGATCACCATGATATAGCAGTTCCTCCGTATGTAAATAGATAGCCTGTTTAAGATCGAACTTTATGTGGGTCCGATAAATAATATGCCTCTGCATAACCAATAAGGTTTGCACAACCTTTGTTAGTATAAAATAAATCTATATCAATGATATCCTTTAGGTATCGCAAAATATGCTTGATATCATTCCAGTGTCTTCGTGTTGGGGATGAACTATACCTTGCTAGTAAATTAACATAAAATGCTATATCAGGCCTAGTTGCGTTAGCAAGATACATAAGTGCACCACTAGCACTGAGATATGGTACTTCAGGATCAAGAAGTTTTTCATTCTCTTCTAGAGGTCGAAATGGATCTTTATCCACTTCAAGTGATCGAACAACCATTGGAGTACTTAATGAATGTGCTTTGTCATGTAAAATCATTTTAAGATTTTCTCAGTGTAGGCAGATTGGTGGACAAAGACCCCGTCTGCTAAATGTTCAATTTGAAAACACACACAAAGTTTTGTCTTTTCGAGATCTTTCATCTCAAATTTTTTCTTTAGCTATTCAACCGCCTTTTGGACCTCTTCAGGGGTTCCAATGAGATTTATGTCATCAACATAAATGGTGAGTATAATAAACTCTGATTTCATTTCTTAATAAATACACATGGATAAATGACATCGTTTATATAACCTTTATTTATCAAGTACTCACTAAAGCGATTATACCATATACGCCCTGATTGTTTCAGACCATATAACGATCTTTGCAATTTGATTGAGTATATCTCCCGATACTTAGTACATGCTTCAAGCAATTTTAATCCTTTTGAAATTTTTATGTAAATTTCATTATCAAGTAAATATAAAGGTAAGTTGTAACTACATCCATTAGATGTATTTCAAGATTTTTATGTACAACTAAACTAATGAGATATCAAAAAATTATTCCATCCATAACAGGTGATTATGTTTCTTCATAATTAACCCCGAGTCTTTGAGAGAATCTTTGTGCAGCAAAGCGTGCCTTGCATCTTACAATTTTATTTCTCTCATTTCGTTTCCGTATAAAAACCCATTTATAGCCAATTGGTTTTACACCTTCAGGGGTTTGGACTACAGGTCCAAAAACCTCACTTTTAGGAAGTGAGTCTAATTCTGATTGAGTTGCCGTTTGCCATTCTGACCAATCACATCTATGTTGACATTCTTCGTCAGATTTAAGCTTAAGACTTTCACTATATTGCATGAGGTTAAGTGCAACATTATACGTAAAAATATTATCCATCGTAATTTTTGATCGATCTAAATTTATCTCATCACCGGTAGACTTATTAAAATTTCTTTATTCACTTGAGTCTCGGGTTCACTGATTTTTTTTAGGAATATCAGGATTACTCAAATCTTGACCTTCTTTCGGAGGTTCTTTTGTAGTATCATCTTTATTATTTCTCACTCTTCTCTTTCTATGATTTTTATTCTTTGAACCCGATGGTTTACCATGCTTCAGGCGTGTTTGAGATTCAGAAGCTATGATACTAGTAGATGATCCTTTTGGAACATCAATCTGGATAAACACATTCACTGCAGGGATATGTGACTTAATTATCCGTTTCAAATTAGTAAATGCATCTGGCATTTGATTTGCTATTTTCTGTAAGTGGATGATCTTCTAGACCTCTTGCTCACATGTGCGGGTACGTGTATCAAAATGAGATAGTGATGAAACTCTTCATGAAATTTCATCAAAATGAGATAGTGATGAAACTCTCCACGCAATTTCTCTTCCCCTAATTGCGAAAAAATTATTTCATCAAGCCGATAATCTGCAAATCCACCAGTAAATAAGACTCCTATCAACGGTTCAAGATAGTGAATTATGGAGGGTGAGTCAAACCCAACATATATGCCAACCTTCATTGAGAGTCCATCTTTGTATGTTGTTGTGGTACTACAGACACATATACTGCACAATCAAAATTCGTAGATGGACTATATTTGGTTCATGACCAAATAATAATTGTGACGAAGAGTATTTATTATAATTTATCGGTCTGAGACGTACAAGTGTTGCTGCATGTAAGATAGCATGACCCAAATAGTAACCGATAATTTTATTTTCATAAGTAGAGGTCTTGCTATCAATTGTAGATGCTAAATAAATGACACTTCAAGGACATTTTGAGTATGAACATGAACAACATAATGTTCAATTTTTATCCCAATTAATAATAAATAATCATCAAAAGCTTGGAATGTAAATTTTTCAGCATTATCAAGGCGAATAGCTTTAATTGAATAATTTGGAAATTGTGCCCTTAATCTTATTATTTGTGCTAAAAACTTCTCAAATGCTAGGTTGCGAGATAATAAGAGACACTCATGAGACCATCTTGATGATGTATCTATTAGGACTATAAAATATCTAAACAATCTACTAGGTGGATGAATAGGTCCATATATATCCCCATGTATATGCTCTTAAAATCTAGGAGATTCGATACCAACCTTCAGGGTTGATGGTCTGGCAATTAATTTGCTTTGATAACAAGCAGCATATGAAAATTCATCATTCGTAAGAATCATCAGGTTCTTTAATAGATGTCCACTTGAATTTTTAAGAATTTGTCTCATCATTATTGATCCAGGATGATCTATTCGATCATGCCATAGCACAAATGCATTTAGATCAGTAAACTTCTGGTTTATGATCAAATGTGATTCAATTGCACTAATTTCTGCATAATATAGGCCAAACGACAAAGTTGATAGTTTTTCTAAAATATATTTCTGACCTTAGACACTTTTAGTTATATCAAGATATTCAATATTCATTTCATTTAGTGTCTCTACATGGTATCTATTTCTGCGATAAGTGTGATAAAGATGAGACCGTATAAAATGAATATTCATCAAATTTACTATTTTCCGATTTGTTCTTTCGTCGATGGGGCCTTAAAACAAAATAAAAAATAGGAAAAATGATTCAGATATCTTTAAAACTTACCAAGTTTCTTGGGGATTTAGAAGAGAACAGTGCATCTTCTATAACAATCTTTGTTCCCTTAGGCAGAAATATAGTATATCTTCCGGAGCCTTCAATCCTTTTCAAATTAGCAGAAATTTTAGTAACATTTTTTTCTTCTAAGCAAGTAGGAAAAATATTTCTCGTCTTTAAAAATGACATGAGTCATTCCATTATCAATTACATAAATATCCTCATGATTGATTATTGATCCTAACAAAATTTGAGGCATATTCATAATTTTTCTTCAAAAAAAAATAAAGTAAACATTATATTTAAAACACGGCTCATTATACAAATTTTATTTATTTACATGGATTAAAAAATTATAAACATATTATTTAGTACAGAAAAATGAAAAAAAAATTATTTAAATATTATCAAACTTATCAATATTCATATTTCCTTCTGAGAAATTGAAGAAATCAGTTGCATCCAGATGCATAGGTTCAATATTGTATTCAAAGATAGAGTTTGTCTTTGGATTTTTTTTTGTTCTTTTCAAGGATGCCTGATATAGCTGAACCAGACGTTTTGTTGATCGAAAGTTCCGTGACCAGTGCCCCATACCTCCATATCTATGATATATACTTTCTGAATTTTTTTTGGTATAGCTTCTTGCTTTTCAATCTTCTTTTTGTATTGTTGATCATTTTTCGATGCCAGACGAGTATCATGATTATAATTTTTCTTTGACTTTGACAACGACCACAACTGGGGCCATGACCTTTTTTTCGTTGGTTATAATTTGCCTAATTCATTTCAGGAAGTGGTAAAGAAACAATAGAAAAATTATCATAATTTTTTATTAACAGTTTATTATGTTGTTCAGCAATGAGAAGGTGAGAAAGTAATATAGAATATTTTTTAAGACCCTTTTTATGATATTATTGCTGTAGGAGCATATTCGCAGGTGGAAATATAGAGTATGTTTTTTTTTAAGTTTGTCTTGCTCAGTGATTTCTTCTCCGCATAAATTTAACTGTGCTATAATTCTAAACAAGGTAAAATTATATTCAGTTATATTTTTAAAATCCATTAATCTCAAATTAAGCCAATTATAATGTGCATGTGGAAGGATGACTAACTTCAGGTGATCATATGTTTCTTTTAGATTCTTTCACAGTTTAAGATGGTCTTTTAATGTGAGGTACTATAATTTTAATCCATCATCAAGATGGTGGTGGAGAAATATCATGGCTTTGCCCCGATCTTGACTAGATGCCTTATTGTCGTCTTTGATGGTGTTTGCCAGACCCATCAATTCTAGGTGTATTTCGGCATCTAGTGCCCATAATAAGTAATCTTTTCTGGATATATCAAGAACAACAAATTTAAGTTTAGAGATATTACATTTTAAGAAAATAAAATTCTTACCATTTTGTTATCTGTTTAAAATAGCTCAAAATGATGGAGTCTCGTGCTGATAATGTGTTATGAAGTAATTAAATTAAAAGAGTTAGCAAAAGGCAGAAAGCAAATTAATAATAAGAAGAGAGGATGAAGACGAATTTAGAACTGTATTTGCATTGATATTTTCTGTACACTCTTTCATTCTCTGCATTGCCTTATTTATAGACAATTTGAGGGATGATATGAGGGGACAATTAATGGTGGTAGAATTTGGTAATGAGCAATTACAAGTGATGGACATCCACCATTATTTATTGCATAACATTATTTGTTTTAATTGTATTTTTTAATTTTTTTTAATATACGTTGCATATTTTATTCTGAATATGTTTTTTAATTTTTTTTAAATGCAATGATTATTTGTTTCAACTGTATATTTCTTTCCTTTTTCTAGATCCAAATTAAACATAGTTGGAACTTTATTTATTAGTCAAATTAAGAAAAATCTTAGCCAAAATAATGAAGTTCAAACATGTATTTTCTACGAAAAGAAAAAAAATTGTGTATTTTTCATGCAAAGACTATTTATTTTAATTGTGCATTACTCTTTTTTTCGGGTCAAATAAGTAGAATATTTAATTGAAATTTATTTCTTAGATGCAATGATTATTTATTCTAACTTACATATTTCTTATTTTCTTGACCTTAATTAGAATATCATTATCTTTAGCCAACTAAAAAAATTATAGTCAAAATATCGTTATTAAACTGTGGAGTATTATAATTGACAAACAAGTTAATACACCTAAAGACCACTTAGGACTATAGACACCTTGTAAGAGTGTTGTGCTCATCTAGGCCTAGAGTAGACAAAATAACAACTAGTTGTATATTATGAAAAACAAAACATGAAATCTATGAGCTCTCTTTGTTCCAAAGTGGCTACATAATACTAAAATTTTGGTGATTTTGCAAGTCATGTGGAGAAGAGAGAAGATGGAGTATATCATCCCGCCCGAGACAAAACTTTAAATAGTTTTACTAGGTCCATTAATTCAATAATAAATTTAGACCAAAGCCTAAGGTGTACTGCAAGATAGTCAAAACGCGTTTTGAACGCGTAGTCAACAAAACGCATTTTGAACGCGTAGTCAAAAAAGGAACAAAATGCATTTTGAACGCGTAGTCAAAAAGGGAGGTTCAATACGCGGATTTTACGCGTTTCTAGTTTCCTATAAATAGAAGACTTCTTGCCCTCATTTATCTCATCCCAAAAAAGAGAGAGTAAGAATACAAAGAGAGTTATACACCAAGATAAATATTTTAGTCTTGAGTGTCCTCTTTAGTAGTTGTTTCTTTTACAAGAGAGAAGTGTTAATTGTTGTTTTCTCTTTGTATTTGAGAATAATGTACTCCATATTTTATAGTGAGATCCTTCTACCCCGTGGTTTTTTCCCTTCTATCAGTTAGAAGAGTTTTCACGTAAAATTCTCGTGTCCAATTTATTTTCATTATTTTCATCATATCAAACTTTAGTTGTGGTGCTTCCTCCCCCCAACAGTGGTATCAGAGCCCTCGGTTATTCTGTCTGTTTTATGTGAATGTACTATTTGTGAATAGTAAATTTGGTGAATAATACTATTCACGTGAATAGTAAATTTCGGTGACGGTACAGTTTGTCACGATTGTTCGCAAAAATATTCAGAAATGATCTAAAAGAGTGTGAAGCAAATAACAATGTCGAGTACAACAAAGTTTGACGTTGAAAAATTCAATGGGACTAATTTCTCATTGTAGAAAATGAAAATAAAAGCGATTTTGAAAAAAGACAATTGCTTAGCTACAATTGAAGGCAGGCCCACAGACTTTGTTGATGACAGCAAGTGGAACGACATAGACAGCAACGCAGTTGATGATCTACACTTGGCACTAGCTGATCAAGTGTTATCTAGTGTGGCGGAAAAGCGGACGACGAAGGAAATATGAGATACTCTTACGGGATTGTATGAGGCCAAGTCTTTACATAATAAAATCTTCTTAAAAAGAAGATTGTATACTCTTCGAATGACAGAGTCCATGTCAGTTACTGAACACATCAATACTTTGAATACTCTATTTTCGCAACTTACAACAATGGGTTGCAAAATAGAGGGTACTGAACGTGCGGAGCTTCTACTTCAAAGTCTGCCTGACTCATATGATCAACTCATCATCAACCTGACGAACAATACAGACAGTCTAGTTTTCGATGAAATTGCAGCCGCTGTCTTGGAAGAAGAAAATAGGCACAAAAATAAGAAAGATAGACAAGCAAGTTCGCAGCAAGCTGAAGCTTTGATGATGGTGAGAGGAAGACCAACGGAACGTGGCCCCAGTGGGAGTCACAATCACGACAGATGTCAATCAAGAAGTAAGAAGAATATCAAGTGCTACAACTGTGGCAATACAGGGCACTTCAAAAAAGATTGTCGGTTCAAGAAAAATAGTGAAAACCCTGAGCCACCAAATGCTCAAGGGAATGTTGCATGTACCTCGGATGATGGCGATATTTTATGTAGTGAGACAATATCAAATAATGAAGGCAGAAAACGTTTCGCTGATGTATGGATCATGGACACAGGAGCAACATGGCACATGACTTCTAGGAGAGAATGGTTCCATCAATATAATCCTATCTCAGGAGGGTCTGTGTTCATAGGAAACGATCATGCTTTGGATGTTATTGGTATTGGGTCCATCAAAATAAAGATGTATGATGGCACGGTTCGCACCATCCAGGAGGTACGACATGTAAAAGACTTAAAGAAGAATTTATTGTCTTTAGGACAACTAGATGATAATGGATGTTCATATAAGACTCATGGTGGAGTCATGAGAATATCCAAAGGAGCGCTTGTAGTGATGAAAGCAGAAAAACGTGCTGCAAATCTATATGTGCTTAAAGGTGAAACACACCAAGAAGGAGAAGCATCAACCACGTCAGCAAGTTCATTTGAAGAATCAACGATGATGTGGCATCGTAAACTTGGCCATATGTTGGAACGAGGTTTGAAGATTCTTGTTGAGCAAAAACTTCTTCCAGGGCTCAAAAAGGTTTCACTACCCTTTTGTGAGCATTATGTTACCAGTAAGCAAAATAGACTGAAGTTTAGCAGTTTCTCTGCTAAAAGCAAGGAAATACTAGATCTAGTTCACTCTGATATCTGGCAAGCACCGATGGAGTCTCTAGAAGGAGCAAAATATTTCGTGTCATTCATCGATAATTACTCTCGGAGAAGTTGGGTGTATCCAATCAAGAGAAAGACAGATATTTTTTCAGTTTTCAAAGAATTCAAAGCGCGGGTGAAACTTGAATCTGAGAAAAAGATCAAGTGTTTGAGGATAAATAATGGAGGAGAATACACTAGTGATGAATTTAATAACTTCTGTAAACAAGAAGGTAATAAACGACAGTTCACGGTGGCATATACTCCATAAAAAAATGGAGTAGCAGAGCGGATGGACAGAACTTTGTTGGAACGGACAAGAGCTATGTTGGCAACTACAGGGTTGGAAAAACCATTCTGGGCAGAAGCAGTCAAAACCACCTATTATGTGATCAATCAGTCACCATCAACCGCAATTGATCTGAAAACGCCAATGGAGATGTGGACAGGAAAACCAGCTGATTATTCTCGCTTACATATATTCGGAAGTCCTGCTTATGTTATGTACAACACCCAAGAAAAATCAAAATTGGATCCAAAATCCAGGGAATGCATTTTCTTAGGGTATGCTGATGGAATCAAGGGGTATCGCTTGTGGGATACCACAGCCCACAAGGTGGTAATCAGCAGGGATGTTGTATTTATTGAAAACAAGATACAAGCAAAAGAAGGTAGCACTTCAAAAGAAAAATCAGAGACTACTACAGTTCAAGTTGAAGAAATAGAAGAAGTTCCAGTTTCTTCTGAAGCAGCACCAGAGCACGAAGAACAAGAGCAAGGTGAGATCGAAACTTAGGCTAAGAACAGTGTTCTTATAACGTCGAACCCACGTGTAACACCCCTTAAAATTTTTCCCTAAGATTTGGACCCTTTTTGTGTTCGGGGAGGGTCAGACTCAAGTATTGTGGAGCCTTCGCATGAGTAAGATGAGTTGTTGAGAAATGTTGCAGCATTAGAGTTGATGTGGGGTCATGAAGGACCCCTAGGACCAAATTTAACCCAAGGATTTGTCGTGACTAAGTTCGAGGAGGAGTTCGCTTGAGGGGTTGACTTCTAACGACCCTATCTTTTGATAAATGACGATATGGGTGGCCCACGATCTATTAAATCAAAGGTCGTCGAGTCTTCTTTCTAACGCCACCAAGAATGTGAATTTTGGAGTTTGGAGTCGAAAGATATGACGCTCCTAAGACGAACTAGCGCGGCAGGAATTTCATTTTTGGCCTGGGTTGTAACTGCTGGGGAAATGGCCTTAGCGCTGTAAGGGCGCGATGCGCCACTATCGCGCCAGAAACATGCCTCAGTAGTTTGGTCCTTGGCGCGACGCGCCACTAAAAGTTGTGCAGGGTTTTTCAGGCCAATTTTCCAGAATCCAGAAACTTTGGCCTTAGCGCTGTAAGGGCGCGACGCGCCACTATCGCGCCAGTAACATGTCTTAGTAGTTTGGTCTTTGGCGCGGCGCGCCACTGCGAGGTGTACAGGTTTTTAAGCGTAATTGGCCTGGCGCTGCAATGGCGCGACGCGCCACTATCGCGCCAGGTGCATTTTTGCCTATTTTTCAGAACTTTGAGAAGGGGAAATTTGGGAATTGCCCCAAATTATATATGTATCACCTAGACTATTTTGGGATCATTTCTTCAGCCCTCACTCTCTCTCTAAAAAAAAAGCCCTAGGAGCTTCTCTCTCTCTCTCTCTTCTTCTTCTTCTTCTCCATTCCAACAAAAAGAGTCCAAGAGCTTCAAGATTTGAGTCCTCTATTGAAGGCCCAACCACAAGGTTTTCTTCAAGTCTTCACTAAGGTATGTAAGGCTATACAAAACATGGGTTGAGTCCACCCATATGCCCTACTCTTGCCTTGAGGTTAGATGTTCATGAAAATAGAGTTTCTTGGTATGGTTTATGTTTGTATGAACTTTGTCTCTTATTTATTTGATGCTATATGTGTTGATGTTGTTGAGCTAAGAAGTTCCTAAAATCCTTCATGTTAGCATGAGTTGATGGTGATGACTTGTTGTTACGTCTTGTTGATCTCTTTAGCCATGTGATTATGTTGCTTAAGCCAATTTCCTTAAATGTGCTATTCTACTTGAATGGTTGAGTTGAAGTCATAGAGTTGTGCCGAATCTTGAGAAGATGTCATAAATGTTTATGTGAATGAGGCTTGATTGAGTTGATTTGAGAATGGAATTGACGAGTGGACAAGGTCCTAAATGAGACTTGCCATTATGACTTAATTGAGTTGAAATGAGAACCGAGTTGATGAGGTGGCAATATACCACATAAAACTAGCCGTGAGGGCTTGTTTGAGACGATTAGAGGAGTTTTATGAGCATGAAGTCATGGGAGGAGTATCGAGCACTGAGGCGGGTGAGAGTACAGTCCATACTCGAACCTCAGGAACTATGCCACCAACGTAGGTTGGGATGGAACCGTTAAAGTCGGATGCTTTCCTTGGGATCGAACTGTTAAAGTCGGATGTTTCCTATTTTTATTGTCCTGAAATGATAGGACTTGACTAATCGATGATATCCATGATTAGGGAGGCGTTCATGCCTTGGCAAGGTATGGACGGATGTGGCAACAACGTCTGATTGTTGTACTACCACCAGCTCATAGGTGATGGTTGTCGGTTAAGAGAAACTCCCATTTAGGCCTTGATAGTGCTCCGAGTCAGTTGAGTTAAGTGGCTTATGAGTTAGTCCTGTCTAAAATATTCTTGTTGGACTTAGGATACTTGAGTGAGTTGTCATGTATATATGAGTTGAGACCCTGAGTTGAGGTTGATGTTTCCTTGATGTTTGTTTCATCCAGCCATTTTACATACTCGTACATTCCATGTACTGACGCCATTTGCCTGCATCATTTTATGATGCAGCGACAGGTACCAGAGATCATCAACCGGCGCACCGTTGAAGATCCACTTACACTCCTAGCTAATTGGTGAGTCCTCCTAGTTTTCGGAGGATGTTGAGTTCCTTGTATAGTTTTGTTGTTGTTGCTTCCTTTATCTTGATTGTTGGTAGCAATGGGCTTGTCATTGACACCTTCTAGACTTTGATAGAGGCTTCATAGACTAGAGTGTGGGGAGGTTGGACTGTTATTTTGAGGGGTCCTATTATACTTATTTTGTTGAGTTAAACATGTTTGGCCTTCGACCCTTATATTATGAATAGTATGTCATGATTGAGCCTTTCTTTGAGCGTTTATGACTGATTGATAATGTGATTGAATCAGGTGGTTCGCTTGAGGGTCAAAAATGGCTTTCAAGTGCCGGTCACGTCTAGGGTGCCCTCTCGGAGCGTGACACCACGAAGGTTCGAGTCTAAATTTTTAATCTTTTTTTTTGTAGATTGGAGTTTCATCAAGCTCTTGGATGGTGGTGAAGTTGTCTTCCACTCATCGTCTTCAGTCTTGTTGCCCGGAAAGAGGTAAAATATTTCTCAGTTTTATTTTATTTAATTATTTCATGTTTTATATTTAGTTGATTCGTAGTCTTATTTTTTTTAGTTAGTATGTATATAATAATAATTAGATTAATGATATAAATTTGTTATAGTTAGCATGTGTTAGGATTAATTAGCTAGCATGTGTTATGATTAATTAGCTAGAATATGTTAGGATTATTTAATGAAAGCACTTAGTTTTATTCATTATTTTTCCAAGTAGTTTGACACTATTATTATTATTATTATTATTATTATTATTATTATTATTATTGTTGTTGTTGTTGTTGTTGTTCTTCTTCTTCTTCTTCTTCTTCTTCTTATTGTTGTTGTTGATTACTATTATTATTATTATTATTATTATTATTATTATTGTTGTTGTTGTTGTTGTTGATTACTATTATTATTATTATTATTATTATTATTATTATTATTATTATTATTATTATTATTATTATTATTATTATCATTGTTGTTGTTGTTGTTCTTCTTCTTCTTCTTATTGTTGTTGTTATTATTATTATTATTATTATTATTATTATTATTGTTGTTGTTGTTGTTGTTGTTGTTGTTGTTATTATTATCGTTGTTCTCATTATTGTTGCTCTTATTATTGTTGTTGTTGTTCTTGTTATTATTATTGTTATTCTTATCATTGTTGTTGTTCTTCTTATTGTTGTTGTTGTTGTTGTTATGATTATTGTTGTTCTTTTTATTTCTTGTTGTTCATGTATTATTTATTGTATTTATATTGATTCGGATTGTAATAATTTAGTTACTTATGTCAGTTATGCTTTCTTAGATATTAATTTTAATTTGTTTTAACCTAATTAGATTCCCCAAAAGATAAACCAATTCATGTTAATTTTACTCTTTAAATGATTTTCTACCTTTACTTAGTTATTTGATAAATTTTTACTTTTTTTATATACATCTATATTATTTTCAATGTTTAAGTTTAATCATTTTTTCTAAAAAATAATTCCAAAGTCTTCATTTCCTTTTAAATTAATATTTTCCAAAGTTAGTCAAATAATTTTCAAATCGTTGGATAACCACATGTTAGCGTCTATTTTAAGTGCTAAAACCTTCTTAAAATAGTAATATGAACCTCGTACCCTTTTTCTCTAAATTTTTAAGACTTAAATCTGTTAGTCTTTTAAATTAAGTTTTTTTAATTTTTTTTAAAAATTAAGTGGCGACCCCTCTTTTACTAAAATTGATTTTTTCTTATAAAGATGAAATTAATTTTACACTTTGTTCATTTTTCGACATAACAGAAATAACGACTCCGCTGGAAACTTAATTAGGTTCTAACAATTAGATTTGACTAACCTATTTGACTAACTATTCGGGAATGTAATAATTAGTAATTTACCTTCTTTATTTGCTTCTTAAATGTTTAAATCATAATTTGCTTTCTTTATTTGCACCTTATATGTTTATAATTATGAATATTGAACTGTCATCACATACATAGCATAATTCTACCACTTGACATTTTTATTTTTTACTTAAATGATGGTTATGCGGGTCGCAACCATTGAATCCAAATGTTCTTAGGGGGTACCTTGGCGAAATGAGTTGGCCACTGGATGGTCAACGGTCGCTAACTTCCCCCAGCCCGAGTTGTCCGCTTGGGTCACCAGTATACTAAAATAAAGCCCATTCTTAGTCAACCTAGCGTAGAGCATTGCCAAATCCCTTTAATTAGCACATTGGACTATGTTTGACCCAACACCTAAGGCGTGTTGGGCCCATTAGAAAGACCACCTTGAGTTCAAAATGGCCCTCGGCCTAAACGGACAATCATACCTATATGTGTAAGTTTGAAGGTTGTATACGCGGTTTGGCAAACCATTGTCCCTCGGGGCTGAGAGTTTATTTTGTAGCTTAATCTAGTCAAAGAAAGATCTTCACAAAATGACACTTCATCCAAAATGCATTGGCGTTCGGAGATGTGAAGAAGTCAAGAAGGATTTTCCACGAAGGCTTAGTTAAGATTATACCCCTGCGTGAGACTGATCATTTGTATCCCTTTTTAACATTTATGTATCCCCATTCAATTTATTCATAATATTTGTATAAATATAAGTTTTGAGGCAATGGAATGTTTCAAATGACGTAATACATCCTTCAAATCGTTAGGCCTACCTTTGGCACAAAAAGGTCACATATCTGTTTAGGATGAGAAATAATTATTTATGCGATATATACTATAACTGTTTTGTGAATATGCTGCTTTATTTGGAGACATGCTAGTCCACTCTTTTAGATTTTTTTTAGAGCCTCATAGACATAAATATCGAATCACTATTGATAGTGTGTCCAAATATTCCATGAGTTTTTAATTTCCCAACAAAATTCGAACTTTACTCTGAAATCATAAACTTTGCTTTCTTATCTCCACAAAATAAAAAAAAAATCAAGGGTCGAACTACGTAGGACCTGAATTCTCTTTTGTGATATGCGTAGACAGCCTTTCAAGGCTAGACCCTGTCTTTGAAGTTTTCAGTTTTTCCTCATTCTTTCAAAAAAATTGAAAACTTCTTCTGCATCTAAGAAGAATGAGGGTACAAAGTTGAAGAGCAAGAAATCCGTGATTCAACATAAATCAACATTTCTCACACATCAATCGTAAAATGGGTCAATTTCTACCCATTTAGTCTTTCTTCACCCATGGATTAGTTTGTCTTCAAACAAAGCAACATTTATATGTTTAGTTCTTTGTGTGATATTTTGCCTTAATTACTACAAACACGGACTAATACTTTGGCTTTTGAGTTATTCTTCTTTTTCAGAAAGAGACTGATTTATGTTGAAAATCAAACTTGCTTACTTCTCAAAGATCAAGGGTTCAACAAAGTTGATTCTTTTTTCCTTTGTAGAGGCTGTTATCAAATGACATCAAGCGATAAATGATTGGATCTCAATTTTGAGGTCAACACCCTCTCCCTAACTAAGAAGTTTTCTTTGTACGCAGGAGAAACGACATTATTTCAAGAGAGAGAATCACGACAATCTCAAATCGGCGGCAACATTCAACCATAAATTGTAACCCTAATCTCTTTCAATTATTTAATCTAAGAAAAATTATTACCCTTTCTCTTATGGATCTTGCAGGGACAAAGAGTTCATGAAAAATAATGATGCCCCTAAATTTTACAAGACACCAATACACAGCCTGAAAGATAAATCGGGGAGTCTTTGACTATGAAGTCTTACTCTTATATCTTGTTTCTTATTTTATTTTTTTATTTTCTTATAATGGCCCCGCTTTCACACTTTTCTCGTATATTTGCAGGAAAACTGTCCTCGACAATAGTCGGGGATGGTCATAACAATGTATGGTTCAATATAAAATAGAAATAGATACTTAGTATGACAACATAAAATACTGGAAGCAGAGAGCTAAATATTTGGACAAATTTGTTGGAAACAAGTGTTTCACAAGATGCAAATATTAATTGAGAAATTGCAGGGAAACATAGAAAACCTTGAAAGGCAGTCCTCTCAAGTGGAAGAATTATCTAGACTCTGAAAAGAGCAGATAATTTCTTAAACTTTGCCTTTCAAAATGCACCCGTTATTATCGGCCACCAGACAATGAGTTATGCTATCAACAATCGTTTGCCAAGTCTGCATGAAGAAGACATCATCGGTAAAACAAATGTAGAGATTTTACTGGTTCTGGTGTAAAATAATCCCAAGACTTCAAAAGAGAGGTTTTGGAATTGGGAATATCGGCAAAGAAGGAAATTACATATGACACGGAATTATTTGGGTCAAAGAATTCTGTAATATATGTTGAACCTGTGTTCAATAAGGCAAGAGAGACAATTGGTGTAAATTACATAGGA
This sequence comes from Solanum dulcamara, assembly GCF_947179165.1. NCBI lineage: Eukaryota > Viridiplantae > Streptophyta > Magnoliopsida > Solanales > Solanaceae > Solanum > Solanum dulcamara. Next base: position 9,440,390 of record NC_077239.1, read on the forward strand.
TTGAAGATAACTGATCAGATAAGGAAAAGATAAAAAATAGCAAAGCTGCAAGAAGAGATAGTTGTACAAAAGGCCAAGGAGACTGAACTTAACAAAACTATTCACATAACAGAGGAAATTATGAGAGAGAAACAAATGCTTGCAACCATGTCTCATGAGATTAGATCCCTTTTGTCAGGAGTGGTCAATATGATCGAGATTGTTTCTACCACAAAATTGGATAAGGAATAACATCAGCTTTTGAATGTAATATTGCCTTCAGGAGATTTGATTCTTCAACTAATAAATGACATTATTGACCTTTCCAAAGTCGAATCAGGAGTAATGAAGTTGGAAGCCACAACATTCCGACCAAGAGAGGTTATAAAGCATGCTGCAGCATCTCCACAGAAAATATTAACATTGGAAGACCACACCAATGCACAGTCTCTGAAGATGTCACTCTCAGTTTGTCTAATGCTTTAAATTATTTTATATATTATATCTGCAAGAACTACGTACACCTGATTCTCATCTCGATGAGATACGTAGGCAGCCCTTCTTGGGTTCGGTATTTTTTTTTAAAAAAAATTATTAAAAAAAATAATAGAAAATAAATAAAATAATAAATTGTGTGCATATTTTAAAAGTCATATCTTCTTGATTGAGACGAATACAGTTAGGACCATGCGAAATATTTGGTATGATAAAAATGATTAGCTTTGTGGTAAACCATAGCTTCTGTTGGTATCTTTCATTTATACTTTTGTGATGTTTGAAAATTCTCTTGCACGCATTCAAGGTAAGAATAAAACCAACCTCATGGTTTCATGTGCATTGTGTGGTGAGCTTTAGATTAAAATTCAATTGCATCGCACTGTTGATCTAGAACTTGGCCTGAATATTTGTTAAGGCGAAATCCCGGGTAATGTTTGGTTTGAGAAAGGACTGTAGGCCTTTTTTGATCCGATTTTGCCTTTCAAAGCCTACCAAATAACATTAATTCCTAGTTTTCCCACTTTGAGCCTAAAGCATTTTCTTTGGACAACCACATCTTAACCATTTCCCTTCTGAGTGCTTACATGCACTATCCCTCTCTTGGCCTAACCTCCTTGAGCGCACCAAAGATGTGCAAATTATAGAAAAATATCCAACTTTGAAATTTCCAAAGGCAAAAGACGTAAAGTCTCCAAATTCAAGAAAGCAAAGACGACTTTCAAAAAAAAATAAAAATCCTACAAAGTCGATGTAAGACGAAAAGAAAACTACTCCAACAAAAGAGGAGAAACCTCAAAAGAAGGGTGAAAAAAGAGAAAACCTCTATCAAATAAGGACTCAAAGAAGTCAAGACAAAATAAAGCGATGAAAAGAGGAAAAACTCTATCAAATAAAGACTCGAAGAAGTTGAGACAAAAGAAAGAGGATTAGACGTCAAAGGCGTATCAATCATCAAAAGCACAAATTCAGTGTGATGCTCAAGGAGAGATTAAGTCACTTTTATCCCAAATTAATATCCCACCCGTTCCCTAAGCCTATATTACAAGCCAATAAACAAGACCTATATGATCTCATTCCAAATATTGTCACATTAGTGGAGACTTACATGCAGGCCAAGCATATGGTATCACAGTTCTATGTGTTGAACTATCTTGAGAGTGTGAGTGCACTTTGTAAAATGTTCTCAAATCAAACACTTCATATATGTGCGAAATAGAACTTTCTTTATTGTGAGGGCACTTGAAACATGATGATTGGTATAATTCTAAATCTTTGTTGGAAGCAGGATGAAAAAATCTTATCGATACTTAAGTATGTTTGAGGTACTACTTAAAGCTATAGGAATTACCTTAAAGTCAATCTCAGTTATAAGAAAGGAAATGAGAAATATTTCTATGCATTCCTAACTATTGATACCAATTGTAGTCAAAATTTGACTATCTCTTTACATTCACTTAAAAAAAAAGAAAAAACTCTTGCATTTGTCCTTTGAAAGTGGATAGTTTGCTCTAAAAAATGTAACATTAGGCTAATCCCATTGATATGAGATGCCTATTTTACTTTATTAGATCGTCCATATCAAACGGGTGAATATCTCGTGTTTTTAAGCTGGAAATGTTGTAAGTAATACAGTTTTCAATGTCATTATGCTCATATTACACATGTGTCTACTGATTATCTTGTCTCAGATTTTGCAGCATTCATCAACCAGAGAATTGGAACTACATTTGACCTGATTCCTGCACCAACAGGATATGTAGGCGCCACAATGACTCGGTCATGTTCCCGGTAAGATTTTCATTTCTCCCTTACAATGAAAATTGGGATAGAATTTTTGAGAAGATCTCAAAAATTCACAAGAAGATCTCAAAAATTCACAAGAAGATACTATCTCCAGCAAGTCAAGATTGGAGATCATGTTAATATATGCAAATGGGACAAAATTTTTGAGAGGATCTCAAAAATTCCACAAAAATGTTAAATCCTTTTTCAGCAGCTCGACATTTGTCAAGAGATCTAACTGGGATAGAATTTTTGAGGAAGATCTCAAAAATTCCATCAAGAATTGTCAGAAATTCGAAGTCAACTCCAAATGATCTCCAACATTGCTAGAATGGAGCGAACACAAATTCAAGATGCGAGCGACCGAGGCCTCGTATAAACTTCTATCAAGACATGAGTCCCAACGAAAAAACATTATTCAAAAAAAAATTAAAAAATAAAATAAAATAAAATAAAATAAAATAAAAATGATAACATTGCATTGCATTTTCATTTGCCAAAAGGGCCATTCATATTTTATTTTATTCATATTATATTACCAGAGGTGGTAATATCATTGCCAAGAGAGCCATTGCATTTTCATTTGCCAAGAGGGCTATTGCATAATCATTTGCCAAGAGGGCTATTGCATAATCATTTGCCAAGAGGGCCATGTAACAACCCCTAAAATGTTGTATGTCGGTATTTCAATTCTCGATAAAAATAATACAGCCTTTGTATTTTGGGCATAACTTTTCATAGGTTGGTCCAAATTAGGTGATTCAAATTTCTGGATAATCACAACATCCTTACCTACAACTTTCATGAAGAACATAACTTCAAAATTCAGAGTATAAGTAGGTCAAATAAATTAATCTTTGCAAGATATAGTGCTGTGACGGAATTGAGTATTGATAGAAGAAAATTCATATCTCACTGTAGGTTGCTCCAAATTGGTTGATTCTTGAACGATATGAAACTAGACTTCCATATCTACAATTCTTATGAAGAAACCAAATCCTAATAAGGAATTTATCTTATTCAAACGTAGCTTCGAAAATGAGTATTCTGTTAAAAAGAACTCATCTTACCTACCATGGAAACATCTAGATGCATTTGACATCATGCATGACATAAATTGTCCTCCATTTAACATCATCCATGACATCAATATATTCCATTAAATTTTCAGATTTTTCTTTATAATTATTTTATTTATTGTTAGGTCCCTCTTTCCCACCTATAAATACCCACCTTATTTCCTCATTTTATTCATCAAGCTTTCCTAAGCATTTCTTCTCTCTATATACTTCTTCTCAAATATAATTTTAGTATTAGTAGTATAAAAATACTACTCCGGTTATTCTTATACTCCGGGTAGTACACAAAACGCTCCGGCGAGAAGAAAAGGCTAGGGATCCAAGAGTATTCCAATTCGGAGTAAACCTTCGGATTTAAGGTATGTAAGGCTTTCATAGTATTGGATTGAGTTCGTCCATGCGCCCAATATTTAAATTTATTATAATTGAGTTATAGTTGAGTTTTATTCAAATCTTGAATTCTAGATGAATTAATTCTTCTTCTATTGAGTTTGATATATTTATGCATTAATATTATTATTATTGTTATCTCTCATATTATTGGAATTATTATTCATGGCTACTTTCCCATGAATCCTAATTGATTTGATGTTCATGAATATTTTTACATATGTTTTGAGTAAAGATGTTGGCTTTTTATTATTTTTATTGATAAAAAGAGAGTTATATAAATTAATACTATATATGTATTTTATTGAGTTTTGAAAGAGTAAAAGAGTTGAATTTGAATGAATTTGAGAAAATGATATTTTGAGCAAGATGTTTTGATGAGATGTAAATGATGTTTTTTGGAAGTATAATGATTGATGAACATGAAATGAGATGAGTTTGATGATTTAAATTAAAGTCCAATGAGACTAGATGATGAGTTTAATATGAGCACATATTTTGGGAGTAGTATTGAGCACCGAGTTGGGTAAGAGTTTAATTGACTCAAACCCCAGAACTACGTAGCCAGCGTAGGATGGAGGCTATGCCTCTTAAGTCCCAAAAAGAGGACTTTGATGAATGGATCCAAGATGGTGATGTCCTTTACCCTGGCAAGGTATTGGATGGATGTGGCAACGACATCGCTTCGTTGTATCATCGCTAGCTCATAAGTGATGGTTGTCGGTTAGAGAAACTCCCACTGAGTAAGCATTGCTTATTACTATTATTTTTATTATTATATTTTAAACTTGCATTACATATTCATGTTGAGATGATGTTGAGTTCTGAGCTGAGTTTTCTTGAGAGGAGTTTTTTTGATATCTAACCTTACCTTCCTGCCATTTTACATACTCGTACATTCCACGTACTGACGTCATTCGACCTGCATCATTTTATGATGCAGATACAGGTGTTAGAGATCCTCAACAGGCGCATCGTTGAAGATCATTTCTTTTCAGCTATTTGGTGAGTCCTTCTTGTATTCGAAGGAACTCCTTATCCTTTTATTATTGTTGAGTGTGATGTTTCTTTTGAGGTAGCCATGGATATGTCATTGGCACCATCTAAGAGTATTAGAGGCTTCATAGACAGAGTCTGATGATGTAATCGGAGTAGTTCTCCTTAGAAACTACTTCTTATAATAATTATCTATTTTTCCTTTGATTATGACAAGCCCACATTAGTATTCTTAAGTCTTCCGCTGATAAATAAATAAGAAATGAGACCAAGTGGTTCTCTCGGAAGCCAGAAATGGTTTCTGAGTGCCGGCCACGCCTAGGGTACCCTCTCGGGGCGTGACAGGCCATTTATATTTTATTATTCGTATTATATTACCGGAGGTGGTAATATCATTTGCCAAGAGGGCCATTGCATTTTCATTTGCCAAGAGGGCCATTCATATTTTATTATTCATATTATATTACCGGAGGTGGTAATATCATTTGCCAAGAGGGCCATTGCATTTTTATTTGCCAGGAGGACCATTCATATTTTATTATTCGTATTATATTACCGGAGGTGGTAATATCATTTGCCAAGAGGGCCATTGCATTTTTATTTGCCAAGAGGACCATTCATATTTTATTATTCGTATTATATTATCGGAGGTAGTAGTATCATTCGCCAAGAGGGCCATTTCATTTCCATTGCATAATCATTTGCCAAGAGGGCCATTTTCATTTCCATTGCATAATTATTTGCCAAGAGGGCCATTGAATTTTCATTCGCCAAGAGGGCCATTGCATATTCATTTGCCAATAGGGTCATTTCATTACATTGCATTGCCAAGAGGGTCATGCATCATCTAAATCATCTAAGAGGATGAAATTTGCATATTTATTTGCCGAGAGGGCCAGTGTATATCGATCTCATCAAAGAAAAAACATCATCATTTTCCAGCGTTGTAAACGCCTGAAGGGCATACGTAAGACGCATCAAATATTAGAGAAGATTTAAAGTGCAACTTGCCATTTTCATTCGTCCTACCAATGTGCATGCATCATATCCTACCGATGGATCAATTTTCATTCGTCCTACCAATGTGCATACATCATATCCTACCGATGGATCAATTTTCATTCGTCCTACCAATGGACATACATCATATCCTATCGATGGACCTATTTTCATTCGTCCTATCAATGGACATCCAACATATCCTACCGACGGATCATCATCATTCATTCTATCGATGGACACACATTTATATCCTATCTATGGATCTTCATTCGTTCTATCGATGGACATACAGTTATTTTGCCAAGTATCCTATCAATGGATCACCATCCTACCGATAGTGCAACATTATCCTACCAATGAATCAATGAGGATTTTTCAACATGCAAAGAGGATGAAAGAAAGTGCGAACGACATCAAAGGGGATGCAGCAAAACGTGAAATTCTTTTAGCAGCGAACTGAGACACAATCCTAAGAATAATGTCAAGCTAATAGGATACGAGCTAAGGAAACGATTTCCACCACAGTAAATTACATTCCTATTGAAAGGCGTGTGGTTATTTTGGGATCGAGTCATAATTCAAAACTCATACCAACCCTTTTCTAGAAAGATGAAGATGGAGTCGGCCAAAATTGGATTTGTCAATTTTCTTTGACCAGGATCTCTTTTATCGATCATATCCAAAGAAAGGAACAGCTGTTGACACCCAATTTTGACCATCCACAATGCAAATTAGCTATCGAGTTTCTTTGAATTCGAACATTTTAAAATAATTAGCTTTTATAAAAAATAAAAATATTTTCATGTTATTCTTAACTATTTTTTTATCTTTTTTAATTTTTTTTTTAGTATAATATACATATTTCTATATTACTATATCTTTGATTAATATTTATTTGATTATTCGAAAATCACCTCAAAAGATTTTATTTTTTACTAAATATAATTTAGTTAGGTTAGTTTAATTATGTTTTGTATTTTTAAAATTTTTAGTTTTTTCTAAAAAAAAAAAACAAACTAAAAATGCACTTCTCCAACATAAAAAATACATGGAAAATTTAGGGTTTTTGGAGCCTATATAAAGGCTCATATTCTCATTAGGGAGGGAGAATGAGAGCTTTTTTTTAACCACCCCAAAGTTAGAAATTTTCTTAACTTGGCTAGGATTTTGGACTCTTGTCCCCAGTCTAAAAGTTGTGAAATTTTTTAGCTTTCAATCTATATTTTTCTTCACGAAAAATAGGAGATTGAAGTCAAAATTTAGGCTAAGAACAGTGTTCTTTTAACGTCGAACCCACGAAAGTTCGAGTCTAAATTTTTAATCTTTTTTTTTTGTAGATTGAAGTTTCATCAAGCTCTTGGGTGGTGGTGAAGTTGTCTTCCACTCATCATCTTCAGTCTTGTTGCCCGAAAAGAGGTAAAATATTTCTCAGTTTTATTTTATTTAATTATTTCATGTTTTATATTTAGTTGATTCGTAGTCTTGTTTTTTTTAGTTAATATTTATGTAATAATAATTAGATTAATGATATAAATTTATTATAGTTAGCATGTGTTAGGATTAATTAGCTAGCATGTGTTAGGATTAATTAGCTAGTTTGACACTCTTTAAATGATTTTCTACCTTTACTTAGTTATTTGATAAATTTTTACTTTTTTTATATACATCTATATTATTTTCAATGTTTAAGTTTAATCATTTTTTCTAAAAAATAATTCTAAAGTCTTCATTTCCTTTTAAATTAATATTTCCCAAAGTTAGTCAAATAATTTTTAAATCGTTGGATAACCGCATGTTAGCAGTTATTTTAAATGCTAAAACCTTCTTAAAATAGTAATATGAACCTCGTACCATTTTTCTCTAAATTTTTAAGAATTAAATCTGTTAGAGTCGTTTAAATTAATTTTTCTTAATTTCTTCAAAAAATGACTCCTCTTTTACTAAAATTAATTTTTTCTTATAAAGATGAAATTAATTTTACACTTTGTCCATTTTTCGACATAACAGCCACGATAGATTGCAGTTTTGAAACCCAGATTACAGCTCCTCCAGCAAGAGTAAACACATAACCTGTGGTGGACTTGCTTTTATCAAGATCAACTGCATAATCTGAATCAACATAACCTTTAACATTAAAGTCTGATCCTCCATAACACATTGCAACATCTGAGGTACCCTTGATGTATCTCAGAATCCTCTTAACAGTATTCCATTTCTCTCTACCAGGATTAGCCATGTATCGACTAACCACTCCCACTGCTTGTGCAATGTCAGGTCTTGTACATACCATGGCGAACATTAAACTTCCCACTGCTGATGCATACGGTACTCCAGACATTTCCATCCTCTCTGCTTCATTGCTAGGACACATACTTGAGGATAACTTGAAATTAATAGGAAGTGGGGTAGAAATTGACTTACAGTCTTGCATCTTAAAGCATCTCAAGATTTTTTTCAAGTAGTTCTTTTGAGAAAGCCAAATTTCCTATTATTTCTGTCTCAGCAAATTTGCATCCCTAGAATCTTGTTTGCTGGTCCCAAGTCCTTCGTTTCAAACTCCCTAGCCAATTGTGCCTTTAAATTTGTAAGACGATCTTTGTTGGGGCCTGCTACCAATATGTCGTCAACATACAACAGCAAAATAACAAAATCTTCATCACCAAATCTCTTGTAATAAACACAAGGATCTGAACTATGTCTGTTGTATCCAAGGCTTATAATGAAGGAATCAAATCTCTTATACCAACACCTCGGTGCATGTTTGAGGCCATATAGAGATTTGTTCAACCTGCAAACCAAGTTCTCATTTTCCTGTTCTTCAAAACCTTCTGGTTGGAGCATGTATATTTCTTCTTCAAGCTCTCCATGAAGAAATACAGTTTTGACATCTAACTGCTCCAAGTACAAGTCAAATGTAGCACACATCGCCAGGACCACTCGAATTGTTGTGAGTCGAACCACCGGAGAAAATATCTCATTGAAGTCTATACCTTCTTTCTGAGCGAATCCTTTCACTACCAATCTTGCACGATACTTCTCCACTTGATCATTACCATTGCGTTTGATCTTGGAGACCCAGTTGTTTCCAATGGCCTTTCTTCCTTGTGGTAATTGAACAAGATCCCATGTTTTATTTTTATGAAGAGCTTCAATTTCTTCTTGCATTGCTGCCACCCACAAAGATGATTCTTGGCCTTTCATAGCCTCGTGAAAAGTTGAAGGCTCTCCATCTTCTGTTAGTAGATAGTATGCAATATTACTCTCCATAGAATAATCTGAGTGCCAAGCTAGTTCTCTTCTCTCCCTAGTTGACCGTCGAACTTCTAGAGTTTCGATCTCAGCTTGCTCTTGTTCTTCGTGCTCTGGTGCTGCTTCAGAAGAAACTGGAACTTCTTCTATTTCTTCAACTTCAACTGTAGTAGTCTCTGATTTTTCTTTTGAAGTACTACCTTCTTTTGCTTGTATCTTGTTTTCAACAAATACAACATCCCTGCTGATTATCACCTTGCGGGCTGTGGGATCCACTAGTGATACCCCTTGACTCCATCAGCATAACCTAAGAAAATGCATTCCCTAGATTTTGGATCCAACTTTGATTTTTCTTGGGTGTTGTACATAACATAAGCAGGACTTCCAAATATATGTAAGCGAGAATAATCAACTGGTTTTCCTGTCCACATCTCTATTGGCGTTTTTAGATCAATTGCGGTTGATGGTGACCGATTGATCACATAACAGGCAATTTTGACTGCTTCTGCCCAAAATGGTTTTCCAACCCTGCAGTTGCCAACATAGCTCTTGTCCATTCCAATAAGGTTCTGTTCATCCGCTCTGCTACTCCATTTTGTTGTGGAGTATATACTACCGTGAACTGCCGTTTAATACCTTCTTGTTTACAGAAGTTTTTAAATTCATCACCAATGTATTCTCCTCCATTATCTGTCCTCAAACACTTGATCTTTTTCTCAGATTCAAGTTCCACCCGCGCTTTGAATTCTTTGAAAACTGAAAAAACATCTGCCTTCCTTTTAATTGGATACACCCAACTTCTTCTGGAGTAATTGTCAATGAATGACACAAAATATTTTGCTCCTCCTAGAGACTCCACCGGTGCTTGCCAGACATTAGAGTGGACCAGATCTAGTATTTCCTTACTTTTAGCAGAGGAACTTCTAAACTTTAGTCTATTTTGCTTATTGGTAACACAATGCTCACAAAAGGGTAGTGAAATCTTTTTGAGCCCTGGAAGAAGGTTTTGCTCAACAAGAATCTTCAAACCTCGTTCTGACATATGGCTAAGTTTACGATGCCATATCATCGTTGATTCTTCAAATGAACTTGCTGACACGATTGATGCTTTTCCTTCTTGGTGTGTTTCACCTTTAAGCACATATAGATTTGCAACAAGTTTTTCCGCTTTCATCACTACAAGCGCTCCTTTGGATATTTTCATGACTCCACCATGAGTCTTGTATGAACATCCATTATCATCTAATTCTTTCTCAAGTCTTTTACATATCGTACCTCCTGGATGGTGCGTATCATGCCATCATATATTTTATTTTGATGGATCCAATACCAATAAAATCCAAAGCATGATCGTCTCCCATGAACACAGATCCTCCAGAGATAGGTTTATATTGATGGAACCATTCTTTCTGAGAAGTCATGTGCCATGTTGCTCTTGTGTCCATGATCCAGACATTAGTGAAACATTTTTTGCCTTCATTATTTGATATTGCTTCACTACATAGAATATCGCCATCATCTGAGGTACATGCAACATTCCCTTGAGCATTTGATGGCTCAGGGTGTTCACTCTTCTTCTTGAACCGACAATCTTTCTTGAAGTGCCCTTTCTTGCCACAGTTGTAGCACTTGATATTATTCTTACTTCTTGATTGAGATCTGCCATGATTGTGACTCCCACTGGGGCCACATTCCGTTGGTCTTCCTCTCACCATCATCAAAGCTTTATCTTGCTGCAAACTTGCTTGTCTGTCTTCCTTATTTTTGCACCTATTTTCTTCTTCCAAGACAGCGGCTGCAATTTCATCGAAAACTAGACTGTCTGTATTGTTCGTCAGGTTGATGATGAGTTGATCATACGAGTCAGACAGACTTTAAAGTAGAAGCTCCGCACGTTCAGTACCCTCTATTTTGTAACCCATTATTGTAAGTTGCAAAAACAGAGTATTCAAAGTATTGATGTGTTCAGTAACTGACATAGACTCTGCCATTCGAAGAGTATACAATCTTCTTTTTAAGAAGATTTTATTATGTAAAGACTTGGCCTCATATAACCCCGTAAGAGTATCCCATATTTCCTTCGCCGTCCATTTTTCTGCCACACTAGACAACACTTGATCAGCTAGTGCCAAGTGTAAATCAGCAACTGCGTTGCTGTCTATGTCATTCCACTTGCTGTCATCAATAAAGTCTGTGGGCCTGCCTTCAATTGCAGCTAAGCAATTGTCTTTTCTCAGTATTGCTTTTATTTTCATTTTTCACAATGAGAAATTAGTCCCATTGAATTTCTCAACGTCAAACTTTATTATACTCGACATTGTTATTTGCTTCACACCCTTCTAGATCATTTCTGAATATTTTTGCGAATAATCGTGACAAACTGTACCATCACCAAAATTTACTATTCACGTGAATAGTACTATTCACCAAATTTTACTATTCACAAAAAGTTACTATTCATAGATAGTACCTTCGAATAAAATAGACAGAATAACCGAGGGCTCTAATACCACTGTTGGGGGAGGAAGCACTACAACTAAAGTTTGATATGACAATAAATTCGACACGAGAATTTTACGTGGAAACCCCTCTAAAAGATAGAGGAGAAAACCACGGGGTAGAAGGATCTCACTATTTTGATATGGAGTACACATCTCTCAAATACAAGGAGAAAACAACAATTAACACTTCTCTCTTGTAAAAGGAACAACTAATAAAGAGCACAATCAAGACTACAATATTTTTTCTTGGTGTATAACTCTCTTTGTATTCTTACTCTCTCTTTCTGAGATTTTAGGATGATCTAAATGAGGGCAAGATGCCCTCTATTTATAGGAACCAAAAATGCGTACAACATTTTACGCGTTGCATTTTGTCAACCAAAAAGAACACACTTTTCTTTCTACGCGTTTTTACCTTTTGAAAATGTTTCTTTTCCTTTTTCAATGAAAGTAGGCTGTGCCTACCTACCAACCTCTTTTTTTGACTTTTCTTTTCACATTTTCTTTTCACACAAAGAACTTAGGAAGGCCTTTCAAAAAAGATGGAAACCCAAGTACCATCTTTTCCCTCAAAAAGCAATCAATCATCCACAAAGACGAAGATTGGTGATGATTAGATTATATGATTACTTTTGCTAGTCCTCACCGTACGACACACATCATCCTTTATATCATAGCTCATTTTAATAATTTCATACTCAATAAAAAATTATTATGTTACCTCTTAACATAATATTTAAGGCAAAGCTCTTTAATAAAAAAAAGTCAAATAAATGTCTCAAGCCTAGAATATTTCACATAAAAAATATAGTGTTTGCCTAATAACATAAAAAATGGCACATACTATTTTTACCATTGTAGGAATTTTTTCTTTGCACTTTGAATTCCTGCTAGTGCTACTGTAACGACCATTAAGTTGTTTTGAGTACTAGACCTTTTTATTTCATAAAAGTCTCATTTCGTAAATTTTTAATGGGTATTTTGGATTATTTAATAGGTACAATTATTTAGTTGAGGGGTAACTTTAGGTATTTAATATAGTTGGTGGGCTAATGTGATAATTTATTTAATACCCTATAAAACTTATCTCATATTATTAAAATAAATTAGGGATAATTTTCACTTATAAAAGTGTTAAAAAAGAAAAAAGAAAAAAGAGGAGAAACTTACCTGCGCTGCACACGAGAATGACGACCACATCATAAAGAACGAAGACGCCAATTGCTTCAGGTAGATCATCCCATGCCTACATCTTTTGTAATGAATATAGGTAGTTATATCTTTATTATTATTATAATGGTTTTGTTAAAGAAGAAGGAGATAATTTAATTTTGCAAATTTAAAAGTGCAAACAAGGTGCTGCCACATTAGACTTTAGGTTGGAAATTGAGGGTCATGGTTGTGGACTAATAATTGGCAATAACAGGGTAATCATTGCAAAGGATAGAAAGTTGTGTTAATATTTTTGTTTGTAGTTAGAGACTACTAATTTCGTATTGAGTTTCAGTTCTAATTTTTTTAAATCATAATATCATTATAATTTATATTTTGGTATATTGAGATAAGTAATTAAATATTGGGTGTATTATATTTTATGAATACCATTAGAGTTATGTTATTTAGGTAAATTAAGACTTAACCCTATGTTTGAGATTTAGAAAATTAATTATAGCCAGTGTCTAGCACATCAGGTTCAAGGGTGAGCTATTCCTTCTAGCTTGTGTTGGATTCTCTCAGTCATGACTTGATGTCCTTAGTTTTGAGACATGAACTATGTTATTTATTTTATTCTAGTGTTTGATATTTTCAGACTTAGTATTTTAGAATTAGATGTCCTTGATGTGATGACTTTCAAGTTTTGAAAATGATATGTAATAGACCCTAGTAGATTGTTGTTTCTTACTTTCGTAAGTTAGGCTTCCGCATTATTCTAGTATTCAACAAGTTGAATCTCTAACATAAGTTGGGGTTTGTAGTGTTGGTTCTCCAACCTAGGAGGATAAGTGTGGGTGCTACTAATGGCCCATTTTGAGTCTTGACAAACTTGGTATCAGAACTTTAGCTTTGGTGATCTCATTACACAAGGACATGTCTAATAGAGTCTGCGGAATGGTATGAGAATGACTTTACTTTTCATCAAGAGGCCATGCGACCTTAGGAAAACTTTGTTCTATCTTTCTTTCATGATACTACTCGAAACCAATTGGTATCTAGGTGATACAAATTGGTATCTGTCCTTCTTCACTCTATTTTTGCAAATGATCAGAATTAGAGCAACAACAAAGCCTTAGCCATTCGTTAGAGCTGGTACTAAAGTAGAGTACTGTAAGAAGTATGTGGGATTTGATAAATTCAGTATGTGTACGAATGTAATGGGGACCAACTAGGTTATTGTGGGTAACTAAAAATCAAAGAGATAGAGTCAGAGGAATTGAAATGTTTGATATGGGAACTATGAAAAGAGTATCTTGCGTTATTTGACCTTGGTTCCATACATTCTTATGTGACCACCTACTTAATTTCGAACATGGCTTGGAGTATGATTTGCTATATATGCCTACACGTGTTTCCGTATCTATAGGTGATTCCTTAGTTGTGGACAGGGTGTACCGATCCTGTGATTGTCATCTAACAGATTTGGTGTTGGTTGGGATAATTAAGGTTTATCAATGGTTCAACATGCACCACTTTTCTTATGAGCATCTATAGAAGAGCTACCATGAATACTTACAGTTGTCCGACAGTCTTAAGATTTATCTAGTCATTGGGGTCACTTCCTCGTTATGTGTGATTGAATGTAGGGACCATTGAGTCTTGTTTTGTCACTCTTAAAGATAGTTTACAATCATAGCTACTGATATAACATTTTTGATAGTGATGTTAGATGTTCTGTATGACTTGGGAAGCCTTTTTTGACTTTTTCATAGAGAAGTATATCCCCCGAACCTTGAGGGACAAGAGGGTAGATGAGTTTCTGAATATAGAGCAAGACAAGATGACTGTTACAGCCTATGAAGCCAAGTTTCGTGCCTTATCCAAATATGCTACTCAACTTTTCTTCAGTCCAGAAGAGCGAATTTTGCCGCCTTGTGAAAGGATTAAGGTTAGAATCTCTACTGCAGTTTTATAGATTTAGTGTATATAAAAAAGGATCATGATAAGACTACTACAAAAATAACGATGCTTACTTGGTTAGAGTTATGGATTGTGTTACTTCTGCTAGTGATCTAATCTACGAAAGAATGCATATCATTTGGGCTAGAGATGAAATAGATCGAATTTGGTAATTCTTTCCAGTTATTCAATAAGTAGGAATGTGCGGGCCATTTGGGTATGATCTTCTTGATCGGTATAATATGTTCTAGTAGTGGATCTAACGGACTTTCACGGTGTAGTACTAGTGGTATATGGAAATGGATATGTCAATTACCAAGTGTGAATACTAACTACTTAAAGAGTTATTAGTGGTATTACATGCTCGTATAATGAGATTCAATGTTGCATTCACAGTTGTAAAACCAACTACTTTGTTACTACAAATGCTTGTGTTAAGCACAGTTTATAAGGAAGATTTAGATGGTGGATCTTTGATTAATGCATTTAGGTTGTCGAGTATATTTCGAGGATTCTAAATGAGGACCGGTGATTTCATCGTATTCTCCAAAGAAGTGGATCGATATAGGAACGATAAGATTATGGGTAAATGAAGTCCCAACGAGTAAACCTGGGTAAAGGCAATTGAAGATTTTAGTAAGAAAGTGCATATAAAATTGGGTTAGTTCTTTGGATTTGGTTGGTAAAGCTAGGTTTGAGGTGTCATGTAGATGACAAGGTTGACTTGTGGTGATGGAAAGGGCTATTGAGAATGATGGTAACAAAAGTTCATGATAGATTGTGATTGTGATGCAACTGTATGATAAGAATTTTTGGTTAAATAGAGATTCAGCATAGTAATAACGACTTGCTTGTATCTAAGGTTGTGGTTTTCTACTATTTGGTAAGTAGTGTAGTTGTATGAAAAGTTATAGGATGTGTTAAAACACCGCTAGAATAAAATTGAAAGAAGCTAGAGTCATAAATAGAAGGAATTAATGTGATGTAGTTTAACCTTCGAAAGTAGGCGAGAACAAGGATAATTACTCTGATTGCAAGGCCAAAGATGTATCTTTAGAGAGAGTGGAGAATTGGATTCAGAGATACATGGTTACACCTATTTTGCTTTGGTTATGATAATAGTGTTACATGCTATTTAAATGGGTTAAAGACTATTGGATAAGATTTGAGAAAGAGGTCTACGGTCATTTGGCTCAAGTGCATGTGGTGATAAGTTCTTTTGTGGATTCGAGTTTGGTCGTTGGTACAGTTGGATTTTTAATGAAAGATATAGTAAGGTCAATGGAGAGGCGATCAATGATAAGCTAAGATACATGAATTCATAAAGATCATCAAGGTATGAGCTAATGTTGATAGATAAGAAAATTAGGTGACACAATTGGAATCAAAAGTCAAATTTTTCATTGTGAGTCTACGTTTGTGGTTTTATATTTTGTCATAGAATGGGTTTATAAGGTAATAAATGATTGATCGCATCAGGAATTGACCATTTAGAAGGTTAAGTGTGGGTGCCATTCATGGTCCATTTTGGGTTGTGACAAACTTGGTATCAGATTAGTAAATTAGTTAGCGAAAGGAACAAGAGTCTAGTATATCAAAGAGTTCAAGGTATTTGGAATTTGAGCCATGGGAAGAATCTAAGAAAGTGAAGGAATAAGACATCTCCTATAGACCCTTAGTTTGGAGTTGAAGGTTGTATGTATTTTCGCCTATGAGTTCAGATATGACCATGCAATGTGAACTAGTTCGACACAGACTTACTAGGGGTTTATCAATGACTTTTACAAAGTTTGGGTTTCGATTCGTGTGGCAAGTAGTGATGTGTGAAAGATGATGCATCTTTATGTTAGTTTGGATTGACTGAATTATGATAGATGGATTATAGGGGTGCTACGATAGGGACCTATAGTTCTATATGGTTATTGAGAATTTTGAGGGGATTGAAACTACTCTATTGATAGGACTACACAAACTGTTGTGGTGCGTTACAGAGATAATTGATGGTAAATAGATGTTTTATGCTCATAGTATACAAAATTATTGGGTTGATGAAGAATCTTTCCATGTTTTATATGATAATTTGATTCAGATTATTTTTACAAAGGCTCACAGTTTGAGGTACTTTATATATCCCGGTGCAACCAAGATGTATTGTGATCTGAAATAACCTTATTGGTGGAGTATAATGAAGCATGACATTGTTGATTTTGTTTCCCATTATCCAAATTGTCAGCAGGTAAAATATGAGAACCAGAGGCCTGGGGAGGGACACTTTAGAGAATGTCTATTCCTGAATCAAAGTGGGAAAGTATTGCAATTGATTTTATGGTGGGTCTTCCAAATACATTGGGTAAGTTTGATTCATATGGGTGATTTTTGATGAGTTAAATAATTCTGCACACTTTATTCCAGTTAAGGTGACTTATAATGCAGAAAAGTTAGCCAATCCTTGAGAGTTTTTGATTTCACGGAGTTCCAATTTCCATTATATCAAATGGAGGTATGCAAATTATTTTTGATTTTTGGAGGACCTTGTAGGCTGAGTTAGATACTAGATTGGCTCTTAGTACCGTATTTCATCCTCAGGCCGATGGGCAGTCTGAGCGGGGGCAATTCAAGTGCTAGAGGATATGTTTCATGTGTGCATAGTAGATTTTGGTGGTCATTGGGATTAGTTCTTACGCTTGACAGAGTTTTAGTACAGTAATATCTATCACTCAATTATTGATATGGATCCATATGAGGCATTGTATGAGGAGGAGCATGTAGCTATTCTAGATACGAAGGTTCGCAAGTTGAGCTCTAAGGAGATTGCATTTGTGAATGTCCAATGGAAGAATTGTTCGATTGAGAAGTCCACTTGGGAGACTAAGGTGGAGATGCATGGAAGATATCCATATCTTTTCTTTGAGTCAGGTATCTTTTCTACCCGTGCTCTTCTTTTGACCATTCGGGAATGAACGGTGGGTAAATTGGTATCTATTATAACTACCCATTAAGTCATTTTGAATACTAGAGCTTTTTATTTCATAAAAGACTCATTCCGTAAATTTTTAATGAGTATTTTGGACTATTTGGTAGGTACAATTATTTAGTTGAGGGGTAACTTTAGATATTTAATTTGTTGGTGGGCTAAAATGATAATTTATTTAACACCCTATACAACTTATCTCATATTATTAAAATAAGTTAGAGATAATTATCACTTTTAATACATAAAAGTGTTAAAAAAGGAAAGAAAAAAAAGAGGAGAAACTTACCTGCGCCACACATGAGAACGATGACCACATCATCAAGAACGAAGACGCCAATTGCTTCAGGTAAATCATCCAATGCCTACATATTTTGTATGTATATAGGTAGTTATATAAGTTGTAATGAATACAGGTAGTTATATCTTTATTATTATAATGGTCTAGTTAAAGAAGATGGAGAGAATTTAATTTTGCAAAGTCAAAAGTGCAAATAAGATGCTTCCACATTGGACTTTAGGTTGAAAATTGAGGGTCATGGTTGTGGATTATTAATTGGCAATAATAGGGTAATCATTGCAAAGGGTAGAAAATTGTGTTAAGATTTTTATTTTGTAGTTCGTGGCTACTGATTTTGTATTGAGTTTTGGTTCCAAATTTTCTTATTATAATCTCATTATAATTCATGTTTTGGTATATTGAGATAGATAATTAAATATTGAGTGTATTATATTTTATGAATACCATTAGAGTTATGTTATTTAGATGAATTAAGACTTAACCCTAGGCTTGAGATTTAGAAACCTGATTATAGATTTGGGTGAGTTTTGGGGCTAGATGTATAGTAATATTGGTGTCTATGGACTCGTTTACTTATGAATAATGCACATTTGATAGATTGGAAGTGTGCGACTTTGAAGAAAGGAAAGACATTGGTGAATTAACTTGTTTGACTTCGGTTTTTCGGTTGAGACATGTTATGATTTATTTTTTTTATCATAAAGAGACTCTTAATAGTGATTGATAGTCATTGAGTAATATTGTGAAGTTTGCTATGCATTTAATTTTTGTAGTTTGGATGATTGATATATATTGTTGTGATTTGTCTGCAATTCCAAGACAGTAAAATTTTTATAATCTTGAACTTGCTCTATCAAAAGTGATGCCTTAATAAAAAAGGCTTGATAAAATATTATTAATGAAGTGGAAAGTGATAATAAAGAATAATAAATAATTATGTTTGGATCAGGTGTCACGAATTGACACGATATAATTGGATCGAGTGCCACGAGTCGACATGATATATTTGGATCTGGTTTCACAAGCCGACATGATATAATTTGATCGAGTGTCATGAGTCGATATGATATGTTTGGATTAGGTGTCACGAGCAGACATGATATAATTGGATCTAGTGTCACAAGCCAACATGATAAGTTTGAATTAGGTGTCACTAGCCGACATGATATAATTAGATAAGGTGTCATGAGACGACATGATATATTTAATTTGGGTGTCACGAGTCAACACGATATAATTGGATCAAGTTTCATAAGCCGATATGATATAATTGGGTCACGTACCATGAGCTGGTATGATATTATTGGATCGTGTATCATATTACAGCATGATAATATTAAAGGAAAATATATTAAAATGACTTAATCTACTCAATCCCAATGAACCCATTTTCCAAATGAGAGTGGTGTGGAGGCTTAAGTCCTCATGTGTGATTTTGATATCATTGACTGATTACGTACTTGTTTCATTGTGTTATCACTTGTACTTGCTGCTTGTTGCTTGCCACCTGTTAAATGCTATAGTTGATGTCCTACTATTACTTTATGCATATTGATTCCTATTTTGAGTAGACTGATGATATCTACTCAGTACATGTTTCTCTGTATTGACCCATACTTGTATTTTTCTTTATTTTATTTTGTGGAGTGCAACGAGTGTACCATCCACTTCAACTCGACCTCAGCTATAGTCACTGTCCAGCACATCAGGTTCCAGGGTGATCTATTCCTTCTATCTCATGTTGGATTCTCTCAGTCATGACATGATTTCCTTAGTTTTTGGACACGAACTATGTTATTTATTTTATTCTAGCGTTTGATATTTTCAGACATAATATTTTAGAATTAGATGACCTTGATGTGATGACTTTCAGGTTTTGGGAATGATATGTAATAGACTCTAGTGGATAGTTGATTCTTACTTTCATAAGTTAGGATTCCTCATTATTGTAGTATTCCATAAGTTGAATTGCTAACAAAATTTGGAGTTTGTAGCGTTGGTTCTCCCACTTAGGAGAATAAGTGTGGGTGAAACTCATGGCCCATTTTGGATTGTGACAACTACCATGCTTTAACAATCAAAGTAACCAAAAAGAAAAATGGTCTGAGCTTTTTTATTTGAACTAAGTCACTAAAATGATAATATATTAATACCTGATATGCCTTTGTCTAATGAGAACTCTAGCATGGTGGATTGGCTTAGCCATGCTAGTCTTGAAGACAAGGGTTTGGAGACGATGCTCAAGAAAGTTCTCCACAATAAGGACGACGTAATGAAGCTTGTTCTGGTTCTCATCAATTAATCCATATCTGTTCATCCTTCTCAAGAGTGCTTCACCTTCAAAAATACGTCGTGGGTCTTTTCCATCCAAGGCCAGAAGCATTTTTGTAGTATTTCTGTCATAATCCAAAAATCGAGGTCATGATGACACACATCCCAAATCAGACTCGATGTGTAAGCCTAAAAAGTAAAACTCATATGAGACTCCCAAGGGTAAGTCAAGCCACAAATTAAACGGAAAGAAAGACAATATACAAAATATCCCAAAATCTGGTGTCATAAGCATAAAGAGCATCTAATATAGGGTTTGAATCTAATTATACAATATAAGACTCTGAATAGTAATTAAGACGGCAAATGAAAGATAGAACTAGTGGCGATCCGGATCCCAAGGTCTCACCACTAATCTGATAATGAGATATCCGCAAGAAGATGAGCTTTCACGCGGGATACCTTGACCGGGATCTGCATCAAAAGGGACACAAAAATAGGGGTGAGTATAATTCATATGTATTTAATAGGTTTAGCTGATTGAGTATAAGAAATTAATCAAATCTATGAAATAAACTAAGGAACGCTTCCACATGCATATAAAAAAGTCCAGTTAGGCATCGGTGCCACCAATTTATATAAAATGATGCGATTAAGGTAAATACATAAGTACAATTCACTATCACAATTAATCAGATAAGTCATGTATCATAAATATTAATGCAATGCAATGCAATATGATGATGTAATGATATGGTGGTATGGGGAAATCATGACTGTCGCACAACCTTTCGTATACACCTGTCGAGCTAAGATTTCTAGACAAGGACCTATATGGGAATATCAATCCATATACCAATCACGATCTCAATATCTCATCAACTTATCACCTAAATCGTGGTCAAGGATATAAAAATGTCACATTTTCTTTCTCAAAAAGAATTTTCACAGTTTCAACTTTCCATGATCAATAATATGATGAATGGGGATGAATGCATCAACACACACATGGTATGTAGGCAATATTCAACTCAACATGTAATATACGGTTCAAAGTTCTCAAAACTCAAGCCAAACATGATATACACCCTCAATAGATAGTAATGAGAAGGAAATACATAAAATTAAGTGTTCACCATTTTTTAAAAATGTTTCAGTGCTCAAATATGCTCTAAACCCCCAACTCAACCTCTCAGGCGGGCATTATGATAACATTCAATTATAATCCTCAAAACAAATATAGACGATAATTAGCAATAAATTTACCCAACTAAGAGTCGGGGTCGATTCCATATGGAATAGGTTGAAACAATTCTACTAACTAATCCATTCAGTTGTAGTTACTATTTACAAAGAATAAGAGTGCATAAAGTAAAAGTAGGGGTTTTGGTTTTGATTTAGTTTGTAAACATTATGAAGACTAGGCTAGGGTTATGATCCCCATGACTTATAACTTAATAGACAACTTGTATTCATGATATCGTTCAATGTATTGCATGCAAAATCTAGTGTGTTACGTAACATCTAATTCACCTCCCAGTCCTTCTTAGATGTACTTCATTCATCTCCTCCAGTCTCAGAATATGTTCTTTACTAAAACTC
The DNA here is from genome assembly GCF_947179165.1 of Solanum dulcamara. NCBI lineage: Eukaryota > Viridiplantae > Streptophyta > Magnoliopsida > Solanales > Solanaceae > Solanum > Solanum dulcamara. The sequence continues at coordinate 9,462,125 of NC_077239.1, forward strand.
ATTTTGGATCTCAGAGTACTATCTCTTCTCGGTCTTAAGTAACTTAGACAAAGTTTTATTCCTCCAAATTTCTGTTGTGATGATATCTTTCTAATCACTACCTCCTTCCAGGAAAACAATGAATACATGTAGGTTCTCAATGCGTGCACTCATTTAGAAGGACTTTTGAATGAAGAAGACCACAATACATGCAAAAATAAATCACAAAAATCAATCTTACGTTTGTCTACCTCGTTATGTCATCATGGTTTCCACAATCCTAGTTGTTGGATTAGCCTTGCATAATTATGATAAATAAATCAGTAAAAGATGAAGAAATCATGTGTATACGTCTTTGCATATAGTAACAAATCAAACTTACATTTGAAGATTAAACCTTGATTCAAAACACCCATCAAAATCTAAAAGAAAGCACAAAACGCTTGTGTTCTTATGCCACTGCCCAGGCGCGTATATTCAAGGATTCAAAGCTCAAAAATTCAGTTTACATCATGTGTTATAGCCTTAATACAATATAATAATGCAATGATATGTTGGTATGGTGGAATCAAGACTATCGCACAACCTGTTGTATACACTTGTCGAGCTAAGACTTTCAGACAAGGACTTATGGGGGACTCGCAGTCCATATACCAATCTTAATATCAATTTGTCATTAACTTGTACCCTAGTTCGTGGTCAAGAATATAAGAATGTTTCACATTTTCTTTCTTAAATTGTTTTTCACAATTCTCAACAACCCATGATCAATGATATGATGAATGAAGATGAATGCATCAATACCACATGGCATGGAGGCAATATTAAACTCAATATGTAATATAAGGTTCAAAGTTCTCAAAACTCAACCCAAACATGATATACACCCTCAATACATAACAATGGGAAGAAAATACATCAAATTAAATGTTCAACTTTTTTGTTAAAAAACGTTTCAATGCTCAAATATGCTTAAAACCTCCAACTCAATCCCTCAGGCGGGTATTACATGTCAAATAGTCTACTCACGCCTCTCTCATAGGAAAATCATAAATTATATACTCTCAAAGCAGATAAGATAGCAAATAAGGCCCCTATACGGGCTACACAACACAAATAGGCCCACATACGGGCATCACAATATATATAAGCCCCCCCACGGGCATCTTAATGAAATTAACAGTCTCAAATCATTCTACAACCCCATCCCAAAGCCTATAACATACGAATAACTAATTACCCCATCTCCGTCTCAAAGAGGGATAGCCAAACCTACCTCAAAGGTCGAAAATTTGTACAAATGCTCTAACCGGAGCTCAAATCATGAATATCAACTTCGAAATGATTACCCACTATCAATAATGAAAAGAGTTCATCAAAAAGAGTCTAATGATACCCATATTTCAAGATTTTAAAATTGGGGTCAAAATAATCCAAAATAGCTTAAAATCAAAAAAGGCGAATTTGGAATTTTATTTTAAAAACATGTTCTACACATCAAGAGGAGTTTGTGCTTGAAAAATCCATAAAAATTAGCCAAGAAATGTGTCACGACCCAAGCCTAGGGCCTAGACGTGACATGGCGAATGAGGAACCCGAAAGTACCTCAATCAAGCCTCTTAGCATTCTTTTAGCCTATCATAGGTAATGATGATAAATAAATAAGCGGAAATCATAATAGTAAATCTTCAACTTACATATGTCCAACAATACCTCTAACTATTAGATTTAGTGGGGCTAAGACAAGTCCCTAGCTCACCCTCAATTATAATAAAAGAAATGCCATAGTAAAATATCTTAACATATCATAAGCTAAAAAGATAAAGGAGTATTGTTCCCGGAACATGGGAACTCACCAAAAGTAGTCTTCAATGGAATATCAACTAGCCACATGGAGGAGAACGAGGAGGAGCACTGATCCCTACATGGTGATATCATGTAGGCAAAAGAGTATGCGTTAGTACTTTGAATGTACTAAGTATGTAAGGATGCATGAACATTGAGGAAAACATTAAAACATTTATGTAATATGGAACATAATTTAATGTATGCATAATAAATCATATATATATCCTTTAAAACATTCATTTTGTGGGAAATTAACCATAACCGACATTTAAGACCATGCGAGCTATTACATGGAATCCAACATAACCCCCTACGTTGGCCGGGGAGACTACTTGCCGGGTAGAACTCCGTCAACTTCATTCATTTCTTTAACTTTAACTTTAAGGGCTATTTATGGATCCATTAGCCTAAGCCTACAAGGGCTCCTATGTTGGCACATAGTTAATGAGACAAGGGGTTGCTACTAGGATTCCCTTATCGAATCCCACCTCAATGCCTCATTCAGTGCTAAGTCAATCCCACGGAATAGTTTAATACTTCAAAATATTCATAGCATATAACTTGAGAATTCAAACATCATATTCGGTAGAATAGCTCATTAAAATATTTGATAATTCAAATATGCAAGAATTGTCCTTATTGCATAAAGAATCCATCATTCATATCATTTCATCATTCTTTCATTTCATAAGACTCCCTTTTTTATCATAGATATTGCTTTCATAAATATTTATTTGGAGTCAAAGCTTTCAAGTCAAACTTTATTAAAAATATAGTAAAACTAGGTGGGTTCAAATTACTTCAACTTGCAAATATGTATGTAAATAAATATACATAAATACTTTAAAATCCATTAATTAAAAATCATGCTTTAAACAACCCACCATGAGTTTCAAGAATCTTTAAATAGATAAATAGAGGAATTACTTGTAAACCATCAATTCATACATATGAAATTATGTTACATCAAAATAGAACAATAATCATTAGTTTAACCATGATTCATACTATTAAGTAAAATTAAGAATTACCATAAGAAAATATTACTTGAAATCAAGAGACTTAATTGAAAGAGTTTTTGGACTACATGGGTGGAAGAACCCATGGATAAATACACACATAACTTAGAGTAGAGCTTAAAGAAAATAAATATAATTTATCATATAATCAAAATAACTTAGACATGAGAGTGGAAGAAATACTCTCATTAAAGCCTTACATACCTGGAATCCGAAGCTTTAGTCGGAACCGAAAGACTTAATGAACACTTTTGAGTCCTAAATTTTCTCTTCGCCGGAACGTTTTGTGTACTACCCGGAGTATATGAATCACCGGAATAGTATTTCTTCACTACTAAGAACTAAAACTATATTTGAGAATGTGTAAAGAAGTGTATAGAGAGAAGATTTGCTTTGAGAAAGAAAGATCTGAAAAATTAATGGAATATATTGATGTCATGGATGATGTTAAATGGAGGACAATTTATGTCATGAGTGATGTCAAATGTATCTAGATCTTTCCATGGTAGGTGAAATGAGTTATTTTTGACCGAATACTCCTTTTCGGAGCTGCGTTTTAACAGGATAAATTCCTTATTAGGATTTGGTGTCTTCATAAGAATTGTAGATATAAAAGTCTAGTTTTATGTCGTTCAAGAATCAACCAATTTGGATAATCCTACAGTAAGATATGATTTTCTTCTATAAACACTCCTTTCCGTCACAGCATTCTGTCTTACAATAATTAATTTATTTGACCTACTTAACCTCCGAAACTTAAAATATAGTCTTCACAAGAGTTGTAGGTAAAGATCTTGTGGTTACTCAGAAATTTGAATCACCCAATTTGGATATTCCTATGAAAAGTTATACCCAAAATACAGAGGCTGTATCATATTTAGGCGAGAATTGAAACATCGTATACAACGTTTTTAGGGGATGTTACAAAATGAGTTATAAATCAATGAAATTCGAATTTAAAGTTTAGGAGAAAAAATCCCCAAAATCCCATTTGAAATCTTGGTTTTCAATGATTTAAGAAGATATTATTGATAGAAAATGAGTTAGATATTATAGATGAACTTACCCAAGTGAAATTCCTCAAAAGAGTGACTCAAAATCACCTACCCCAAAGCTCCAAACGAGTGAAAATGGATAAATGGCCTAAAACCCGGCCAAATACATCTTAGGTGTCGCTAAAGAGACACAGGGGTCGCTAAAGTGGACGTTCGCTTTTGCGGACCTTGTACGCTAATGCGGAGGTTCACTTTCGTGGACAATGTTCGCTAAAGCGGAGGTTTTCTTTTAGGACATTGTTCGCAAAAGCCAACCCTGCACCAGAAAACCAGAAACTGAGAGAGGACAAAGTTCAAGTCTTCGATTGGACCCTCTAAATTCGTTCGGAGTCCGATAAAAATAAACCGAATATGCAACCATACTAAATTCAACTTTACAAACTCAATGGAATCGTCGTATTTTCGAAAAATATCATTATGATGAAATTACCCTCCCGAATCTTATTTTATCCTAAAATTTAACTTTTAGCCTATTCCCAAAATGAAAACTAAGGTCCCGGACCTCTAAGTCAATATTCAATTAGATCAAATTAAACAATGCGGACGTAATGGAACTGACAGAATTTCTATCTGACGGTCAAATCTCAATGTGTTGACCAAAATCAACCTTATTAATGAAACTTCTCACTCAAGGCCTCAAGCCGCCAAAATTTCATCCAATCGCATCGGAAATTATGCCAACCATCCCCATATCACAAATAAAATATGAAAACACTATGGAAAAGGAAAAAATGGTCATTTTTGAGTGAAAAGTAATTCTCAAGAATTGGAACATTTCAATTTCTGATGTGGCTCAGGGCATACTGAACTCTCCAAAGCTCCCTCTTGCACCTCAGTCTATATTCTCCAATAACATTCAGCTCTGCATCCAATCGCTCCTTCTCATATGGGCGGCAAGGATTCTTAAAGGTCTTCCCATCTGAGTTACACATCAAAGAAAATATGAATACTAATGGCAATAGCAATATATTTTGTGTACAACATTAGCATCCAGAGATATATAAGCAAAAATAGAAGATGCAGATAATGTTTATATCTACGGAGATCATCAATTTATTTGGCTTGACCTCTTAAATCCTCTATATTCATTTTCTCCCTTTGAACTATTTTACTCCACATTCAAAAAATTGTCTCTCAAGGCTAATTAGGTTCTCCAACACTAGCGGATCTCTAGATCTCGTCGTTGTAACAACATTGGCATACAAATCTCTGAACAAACCAAAGAAACTCCTAAATGAATATTGTACTGTAAGCAAAGGCGGAGCTAGCACGAAGGGTGTCCAAGCATTACATAAGAAAATAAATAATAATTGATGAATGGGTGAACTGAAAATTTTAAAATCGTAGATCTACGTAATATTAACAATTATTATTTTTATGAATAAATGTTCCAAAATTTTTAAAATCAAGTTGCATAATATTTAGCTTTAATGTGAGTGTAATTTAATATAAAGTGAACACACAGAGAAAAAAAAAAAGAGAAGAAAATTCAACTTAAATGAAATCATTTTTACGTTTTAAGCTTTCGCCGATCTCTGGTGATGACAACAATAACAACGAGATATGAAAAAATGAAAATAGAATCAAACAAGATCTTCTTTTATTTGCTTTTAGTAGCGTTATAGAAATATTTTAGATTTTGTTTATTAACTTTAAATTGAATAATTACGTGATGTTTTATTTCAAATTTTAATGAAAAAAAATGCAAAGTCAAATTCAAATTCATTGAAAATTCAATTTGCTACCAAACTTTCTTTTTTTATTAGATTTTTAAGTTGTAGATTTCTAAGTAAGTATTATTTTGATAAATAATATTTGAATCAATTGAAGAATAACAAATTTACTAACGATTATTTAGAAAGAAATTAAATTATCTTTAGTCAATTAAAGGATCAAGTTAATAACTTAAAACAATAAAATAGGAGTTCTTTTAAAAATAATTATAAAGGGGAGCTGGCGCAATAACTGCAGGGATTCGAACCTGCACCCACGCTGTTGGCAGGGTGTATCACCTTGTTTTGTCAAGGGTGTCCAAAGTATGATATTTAACCTTTTATAGTAGCATTTTACTTGTATATTTGAGATAAATTTTCGGCGAAAGATGTCTGCTTTCCACCCTTAATAATACACTATAACTCCGCCCTTGACTGTAAGTGCATCAACAGAATTTACCCTTAATCCCAACTACTTACTATCATCTGTATGAATATGAATTTTTTGCTCCTATTAAATTCATCTCCGAAGACTAGCAGATTATAAAAAATTGATGATGCACATATCTGGTTATCAGCTAATCATCAAGTAAAAATCACAATAACAATTCAACCTTTCTAGTTATATGTCTTGACAAACCAAGAACACCATCAAAACCTTCAAATGTGTATACAAGGCAGTGCAGTGCATCTGAAAGCCAACAGAACTTAGATGAATTGGATAATGACCAAGCATCCAATCTTTTTTAATGAATTGAATTCATCAAAGACACTCTACATTATATCAACAAATTTGCTCACACTCCTCAAGATTGATGACATAGTCAAATCGTCATTCCACATTTTCTGTCAGATACATTTCCAATATGTTAGTAGGCAAACTCATCACCTCATGTGACAAAGTCAAATGGTTGTTCCTAAACAAGGATAGAAACCTTTCTTTTCTTGAGTTGCAGAAATATGCAAACAGATTGAAGAACCGCGGGGCTGGATTGTTCACTCAGTTTTCATGGAAGAAGAGGTGTTTGACCCTGAATTTTTTTTCACTTTTTTTCGGAGTTGAACTCAAAATATCATTTTTCGCTTTGAAAACAAAAACTATTTTTCCCTTCAAATTTCACAATTAAATATGTTTGGAACGTCCGCTAAAATTCGCAGACCACAGAGTTACAGTACATTGTATCTACAATCGAGCTCGACCTATATGCATTAAGGTTATCAACTTTTCCTTGAAATTAAATGTGTATTTTAAGTTTGAACATTATCATACGAGAATAATGGATCAAGGATCAAGATCTCTACCAAACTCAAGGAAAATTTATTGTGTAAGATAAGAAAAGGAGACATGCAACATGTTTTCCGGTCACCGGCACCTCCGTCGGCCATCTGCTGAAGCGAACAAAAATGGAGAAGGTGGAAAATGAGGGTTTGGAACGTTTGAAGCGTACAACATTTTTGTACTTTTATTCTGGACAAAACACTAATGGGCCTTGAATGGGTCTCAATACTGAAGCGGGTTGAACATTAAGTCCAATCTTTGGAATGTGTATAGTGAAAGGAACCCAAGTGGTTCCTTGCTTCTAGCTATCCTCATGAGTCATTTTTGCTGTAATTTGTCTCTCGATAAGAAGCTTTTCTTCCCTCCGGGTTAATCTCGTCTTCTTGAAGAATTACGGATTCCTAAACCTAATAAGGGAAAGCGATTCTACTCCAATTTCATTCATCAGTTGGATGAGAGTGAAAGAAAGCTGTGAGAAAAAATGGAGTATAGCATTAATTTAACCCCACATCCTATATCTTTGGTTGTACCCTTTTCTTCTACTTGAATTTCCTTTATTATGTGTTCATTGTTTTATTTTTAGGCAAAAGGAAAGAATTTCCTTTATTATGTGTTCATCATCATCATCATCATCATCATCATCATTATTGTTATTATTTCATTTGGGGTGAAGACTTTCTATGTCTCAGGAAAAGATATTTCATGTTCAAGATGAAGAACTTACTCCATCCAAGGCAAATATTTATTACATCATCTGAGGTGAAGACTTTCTACGTCTGACAAGAAGATATTTTCAAGTTTGAGATAATGATCTTGCTTTATCCAAGGTGAAAAAAATTATTCTCCATCCGAGGTGAAGACTTCCTTAGCATTTCTCTATTCAAAGTGAAGAATTTGTTGCTCTGTCACCTTAAGCTTGATAAGTTGAGATCCTTTAGTGTTAGGATCCAATCCATTGGGCCATGCGGGCGCTTATTCTAACACCTAGATCGAAGAACTTTTACCACCCAACTTAAAAATAAAAAATATGGAAATCAATAAATATAAGAAATACCACCTTAGAACCATGAAACTGCGGAGGGTTCATTCAAGTGAAATCTCGAACTCTAGTAGCAGCCGTATTAGCATTGGAATTGACCGAGGTCACAACCTCTCGATTGGCCTGAGCAGTAATGGCTTGGGATAGCTCTTGAAAAGCATCCCTAAACTCAACATGAGACACTTGTTCGGACAAAGGATCTGTTGGAGCTGAAGGTGCTTGTTGCTCCTCATTCTAATTCATTCTTACATAAGCCCTTCTTGGAGGCATGATGTTGTAAACATATAGAGCAAGAGTCAGAAGAAAACTATATAGATTTACTCTTTATCGCACGAATGTGAGTATGAAAGAAGTGAAATATTTCCTAGAATGTTTCATAGCCTCCTATTCATAGATGTAGTGCACTTTACCCTCTTGAATAAGACTCTACTTAACACGGCTTTTAGATATCCCTAAGACACTTGAACCTGATGCTCTGATATCAAGTTTGTCATGACTCGAGACTACCCCCTAGTTAAGGTATGGTGATTAGAGACAAGTGCCCCCAAGCTAACCTCATGGCATGAAATGACACTAAGATAGCATAATAAGGCTAAAAATACAGAATGTGGAAGACAACATAAAAAGTCTAATAGAGTCTAACATATCAAAATAGATAATATTTGAAAGCTTCATAATCCATGAAATTTTGATAATTTGAGGGATGCATATTAAAATTAGCTTAGTCATGATCATGAATATATTTGCATGCTATGAATTCATAAAAGTATCCTTGAATACATTGAATTATAATTAATTCATGCATAATAAGATCAATTATGAGAAGAAATAAAAATTCAATAAGAACCCATAAGAAATCATGCAACCTTAGAATTTATAATCCATAGCTTGAAGGAATTAAATCTTCTTTGGGACTCAATGGGTGAAGAGAGACTCATTCATGAAGTTCCCACATGCCTTGATTAAAATCCTAGTAGAATTTAGGGAAGAAAATTTGATGCTTGAATCTTTGTTCTTGCCTTGAGAGGGGACTTGAGAGAAAATAAATCTATTTTTTGTGAGATTTGAGAGTATGAGAGGTTAGGGTCCGTAGGAATCATTAAACCCCACTTAAAATAGACCAAAATGATGTAGTATAAGAATTAAAAGAGTGAAAAAAGACCAAAATGACATTTATTAAAAAATTGTCGGAGGTCATCTATAGATGCCCTACACGGACCGTAAATCCATCTACAGATTATGAAAGGGTCCGTAGAAGATAGAGAAAATTCTTCTGAATTCTGAAGTTCAAATCTGCGGACCATTCTACAGACTATATAAATTAGTACAACTCGTATAAGTGCTCGTAAATGCTGAATTACCTGAGTTTTGAAGTTTCATCATACAGATGGTTCCATAGCCAGTAAAGGATTTTACGATCCATACTGGTCGTCCGTAGAAGGCAGGGTGTTTCTTTTATATTTGAGGCTTCAGTACTTCATTCTACTGATCAATCCGCGGTCCGTAAACTCATCTATGATTTTTAAAAACCTTTCATTCTATTCAAGTAATTTTTTCCAAGTTGCTGAAGATGGTGTACGATTAGGTCTACGGTTCGTAAAAGCTTATATGGACCGTAAAGTCTCTTTTAAAACTTAGACCCAATATTCCAACTTCTGAAGTCCAATCGAAGGGTGACATCTATGGTCCGTAAAACTTTGTACAGATTGTAAATGACTCTCGTAAAAACTATTTTCTACGGACATCAATGATTTTTTCTACATTTCTAATTTTATCTGAGTTAGGCACTTCCAGGTGTTATATTTTTATTGTTTACCCCCTCATCTGGCCCCACTCTTTTCTTTCTTTTAAATTAAAAATAAATTTAACTTCTTTCTTTAAAAATAAATTCTGAAGTAAAAGCCCTAACAACTTTAAATAGTAAACACAAAATATACTATTTTTTTTCAAAATTCAACCAAAGAAACATACTTCAAATACTTTTTTCTTATATTTCATTAATTTTATTCTATCTTTATTTGTTGCTTCACCTATAATTTATTTTATATAATACACAATGTGTATCACAATATCAATGTATATTTATTGATATTAAATAAATGAGAATTGAAGAAGTACAACAATAACAATAACATACCAGTGAAATTTTACTAGAACTACATAACATTATTAGTTTAATTTAATAAATAATTCATTAGCATCATATCAATATTGAAATTCAACATTAAATAATAGAGGTCGACGAAGTAGTACTATTGAGTATTGGTGTCTGGATCTCAAAATTTTGTGAATGAAGAATATAGTTTTAACTTTTTTCTTTCACTTTTTAAATGAATTTACAAGATTTACATATTACAAGACAATAGAATATTACTTTCATGCAATGACATGTTTCCGTCGTTATTGATAAACCAATGAGGAAGGAATTTGGGTTAGAAAACTTTTGAGTAGTAACTTGAAAATTTTGAGCCTAGGCCAGACTTGGACAAAATCTGAGTCAGATAAGGTAGAGGGTAATTATGGAATGTATGGGGGGAAAGACTTCACTTTAGGTTATTTCTAACGTCAAGTATCTCTATGATATTTTCACATTTCCAGCCACTTACACAATATATAATACACTTCATAACAACACCATAAATCCCAAATTGAAAGGAAAGGTCTTACCTTACCCGAAATTGGCCAAAACTCGCCAAACTAGCCTCGGAAGTTCCTTGTCGTGCTGAAACTTTAGCGGACTATTTGTATCGCTTCTTCACTGTCCCGAATTGAAATTTCTTGTTATTAAACACCGTCATATCACCGTGGGTTACCCTAAATAATTAATTCACAGAACGAAGTCGGGCCTTACCCCTCTTCTTGCTCAAACCCGTAGGTCCCTTCCTTGTGCTCCTAGCATTTTTCTCTTCTTCTTTCTTACTTTTCTAGGCGTCAAGCTGAAGAGATGATTCCGTAGACATCGTAAGATACATATATACATCTCCACGTGCTTGAGGAATACCGCAGATAATTAATTCACGAAGAAAAATTGAAAACTTACCTTTTTTTTCCTTGTTGCCGTAGCTAGTCTCCCTTAGGCTTTAAGATTCTGTCACGACCCAACTCAGTAGGCCGTAAATAGGGTCCGACCTAGACCCCTGTATACATATTTATCAGCTGTGGTCAAGTTAAATTATAGACACGTAATGCATATAAATCAAGTGTAGTCAAACCAGACTACAAATAGCATGATACATACATGGGAACCCCTATGGGTTATAGCATTTCATATATCTGTACCCTCTTTCATTTGTATTATAAAATGAAAGGGTATGCAAGCCGACAAGGCTGCCATAACATAATTACACGTACAATACATCATATAGACCCAACTGAACCAAACTGACATACACAACCCACATATACATGTCTGTAGACCTCTAAAAATATTAACGACAACATATGGCGGGACAGGGCCCCCGTCGTACCACTGGATAAACAAAAACAATTATATACATCAGCGGCCAGTGCCAAAAACTAGGCTCCGATACAATGGAGCCTCTTCCAGCTGAGCTAAACGGAATCCTAAGCTGACGGACTCCCAAAACCTATATCTGTACCTGCGGGCATGAAACGCAGCCCTCTCGAGAAAAAGGGGTCAGTACGACATATGTACTGAGTATGTAAAACATAACATAATACAACTGAAAGTATATCTAAAATAGAGAAGCAGGGGATGAAATATCAATTCAAAAACCTGTACCTGTACTCAGTGAATCATAAAAGTATGCATGCTCAAATTATACAATATAGCTGTCCCCATCAAGGATTCGGTGAATCATATCTGTAGGACCATCATAGGCCCGGCGCCATCACCACCTTATTAAAACACATCATTATATATATATACATACGTACCCGGCCCTCTAGTGAGGACTCAGTGAGTTTTTCATATTATTGTATTATCATGTCCTCATATAGTGTACCCGACCCTTTAGTGAGGGACTTAGTGGATAATGCAGTGAACTATGCATGAGAACATACCCTGGCTCGGGACTCAGTGATAGAAGGATTACGTATTCACGAGTAGAGTAGTGAGTAACTATATACAATTTAAATCATTATCAGAGATTCGACAGAATAAAAAAATTAAGCTTTTTCCTGAGGACTCGAGTAGTAGTGTAGTCATCTCGAGTACCCTCTAAATGCCATTATAAGATATACCAATTGTAACCTCGGGGACCCTAGACATGTACCAACGTAAGGCCAAGTCATTTATGGAATCAGAAACACTTGTTATCATATAGTCTTTAAGACTTAGAGCCTGTACATTTGGTACCTCTTTAACATATAGAAGTTTCCAGAGAAATAGCTCAACTACTATAGGAGTTCAATATTCAGAAGTAAATAAGAGATGCATAAGAGGATGAGGAAGAGCAGCACCCACCAAGGATGAAGCTCAAGCTGAGAATATCCCGAGAGAGGAAGCCCCTCCCTCACCCTAGGCCGAGGTGGAAGAGAATGTGGAGGTTTAAGAGGATGTTGAGCCATAGAAGAATGTAGAGGCTGAGATTGTAGGACTCTCCCCTTTGGACCCAGCTATAACATAGTAGATTATGACTTTTTTGAGTGGATTGGTTGGCTCTTGAGCCATTTTCATAGAGAAAGCCACTCAAGCTCCAGTCACTCAACCCGTTGCAGCTACGGTTCCTAAGAGTGAGGACTTCTATGGATTCATCTTGGACTTCTATAAGAGGCTTCACGAGTTGGGAATTGTACATCACCTTTCAACTTTAAGGTGAGGCTAAGAAGTGGTAGAAAGCTTTTGTAGAATGCCAATCACCAATTTTCCTCCACTTAATTGTGTTCAATTCCATACCTTATTTTTGGAAAAGTATGTTCCCCAGACTCTGAGCGATTGCAAAAAAGATGAGTTTATGGATCTTGAGCAAGGTGACATAATTATAGCCGCTTATGAGGCTAAGTTCCATGCCTTGTATAGATATGCTACATAGCTAGTGACTACAGATGAGAAGAGGATCCATTTGTTCGTCAAGAGGTTGAATACTGGGTTACAGGTATTGTCTGTCCACATGACCTTTAGAGGTAAAAGTTTTAATGAAGTGAATGACTTTGTGAAGAAAGTAGAAAGAGTTCGGAGGGATGGGTAGGCCAAGGCTTTTGCTAAAACATCCAAGAATTAATTTTAATAGCTCCTAATCCAAAGGTTCAGGTAGGCCGACAATCGCAGTCCGTCCAATTCAGTCAGCTATGCCCGCTTCTATGATTGGTTACTCAGGGACTCCACAATAGAATTCTACTCAAGATGGTCAAGGATCTCTTTTCTCACTAGGCAGCAGGCCATCCCTTGAACGTAGTTGTTATAAATTAGGGAAGCCAGGACATATAAGGAGAGTTTGTCCCCACCCTTGCATGACTTATCCTATATAGCAGTAGACCAGAGCAGTGGTACCGACAGGCAGAGGAAATAATGGCAGAGGATGTCTATAAGGTAGGAGAGGAGGAAATCAGAGAGGCCATGAAGGCCGGAGAAATGGCAATGCAAGTAGAGAAGTAGTGCAGCCAGGCATAAAGTTACCCATTAGGATGACAGGGCACATTTTGATGCTTTTTCGAGTAGGACAGAGGCTAAGGCGTCTGATGCAGTGATCACAAGTACCATTCTTATCTGTGATCGGATGGCTACTATATTATTTGATCCGAGTTCTACTTACTTTTATGTGTCAGTACAGCTTGACTTGGGTTTTGATATGGTTTTTGATATGATTGTTGCCCCCATCCATGTTTCTACCCTATTTGGAGAGACTATTGTAGTCACCTATATATATCGTGCTTGTTCTGTTCTGTTTATGGTTTTTCAAACTAGGGATAATTTGGTAATTTTAGATATGATTGATTTTGATTTTATCTTAGGCATGACTTAAATGTCCCCCTATTATGTTGTGCTTAACTGTAATGCTAAGACTATGACTCTAGAGATCCCAACTAGGGAAAGGTCAGAGTGAGAAGGGGTGTACAAGCCTAAGCTAGCTAAGATCATATCTTTCATCTGAGGTAGAAAATTGGTGGGGCAGGGTTGTTTTGCATATTTGGCTCGTGTTGGAGATGTTGAAGTAGAGTCCCCCTTTATTGAGTCTATTCCCCTTTTATTGAGTCTATTCCTGTAGTATTTGTGTTTAAGGAGGTGTTTCCTACTGATTTGTTTGGCATTCCTATGGATAGAGATATAGATTTTTGTATTGACTTAGAGTTGGGCACTCGCCCAATCTCTATCCCTTCTTATCGCATGACTCTAGCAGAATTAAAAGAGCTTAAGGATTAGACCCAAAAGCTCTTTGATAAAGGTTTCATCTATCCTAATGCTTCCCCTTGGAGTGCTCTAGTCTTGTTTTTCAGAAAAATGATGGTAGTATGAGGGTGTGCATAGACTATCGGCAGTTGAACAGGGTCACTATTTGAAATAAGTACCCATTGCCTTGTATATATGATCTTTTTGACCAATTGCAAGGTGTATCAGTATTCTTAAAAATTGATCTAAAGTTTGGTTACCATCAGCTAAATATTAGGCCTAGGGATGTGTCACGCCCCGAGAGGGTACCCTAGACGTGACCGACACTTGAGAACCATTGCTGATTCTCAAGCAAACCACTTGGTCCATTCACACATCCATTCAATATCAACAACCAACGGAAAGTTTAAAATAAAGAAATAATTTGGCGGGCAATCCAAATCAACGATCTAACTCAAGAGAGAAAGGCCATGAGCCAACAAATCAAACTCCAATCTTCGTTATTAAAATAGTTTGATAAGAATAATTCAAGGAAAGAAAATACTCAATCGACCCATCACTATTTAGTCTATGAAGCCTCTATCACTACTATCTAATTGGTGCTAATGACATGTTCATGGCTACCTCAAATTAAAATGAAAAGGGCTAACTCAACGCAAAAATAACATAAGCGGTGTCCTCCTAATGTAGGGGAGGACTCACCAATACGCTGAGTGTGTATAGATCCTCAATGGTGCTCCTATTGACGATCTCTTAAACCTGTCTCTGCATCATGAAATGATGCAGATCTAAATGGACGTCAGTACATGGAATGTACGAGTATGTAATATGGCAGAATGAAACATACCTCAAGGAAGAATAACGTTGGTTCAAATATCTCAATTCAGAAAGATAAGAGAGACTCAATCAAAGTGTCATAAGTCTAAAGTAAGGATACAGTTTTAGACAAAGACCAATCATATACCATACAATCCATTCCAATCATGTATAATACAGTTCAATCAAATTATTTACAATTCGATCACATTCAATCATATACCGCTATATTCGACCCAATCCAATCGTACACTATCCGATCACATATGATTTAATCCAATCCAATCATATATCATCCAATCCAATTCAATCATATACAATCTACTTAACAAACAACTCAACAATCAAGTCAAAGGACCCAACTCGATAAATATGCAAATTAGAATTTAGTAATGTTATATTATCCAACTCAATTATCAACAAGCTCAATCAAACCAATCAAATCATGCACAATCCACTCAATTTGGGAGTTTCTCTAACCGACAACAATCCCACCACCTATAAATAGATGATGCACAATGAGCCATGTTATTGCCACGTCCGTTCATACTTGTCAGGGTATGAACGAATCAACTCATCATGGATCCGTCAATCAATCAAGTCCTATCATTTCAGGACGATGAAATAGGGAAACATCTGACACGGTACAATCCCTTCCTATGTTGGTGGCGTAGTTTATGGGATTCGAGTATGGACTATACTATTACCCAATTTGGTGCTCAATACTCCTCCCAAGACTCAATACGCACATATCTATCAAGTGAGTAAAATATTCAAAATACTCATTCAGTCTCTTAGGACTTAATTTCAAATCAACTCATTTAGTCTCATTGGACTCTTTTCAAAACTCAATCAGTCTGGTCTCATTGGACCTTCTTTCAAATCGACTCATCTCAATTATTAAACTCTTGTCTTTAAATTGATACCATCTCAACTCAATGGATGTAGAAAATATTATATGCATTTAAAATATAATTCCAACTCCTCAACCCTACCTCAAAATAGACATTTTTATGTAAAAATATTCAACTCATTTATACTCAAAATACTCATGTTCAAAGTGATAATTAAGAGACTTTTCAAACTCAAATCGTGCTTAAACACTTTTTAAAATCAAAGATGAAAATAATCATTCTTTAAAACTCAAAATAGTGTATAAATAGTTTATTCAAAAATGCTCACAATCATTTATTTAAAACTCCTTCTCAAAAGATCATTTATTTTCAAAATGCTCATAAAACTCCAATCAAATCAAATTATGCAAATCACATATCACATAATCACATTAGACTCCAATCTACTTCATCACACGACATCCTCATCAACATAACCTCTTCATTCACATCGTCATCAAATATCATCATTCACATCATCATCATCACATCATCATCGCATCATCATCAAATATCATCATTCACATCATCATCAAACATTATCATCGCATCATCATCAAATATCATCATTCACATCATCATCAAACATCATCATCACATATAAATTCATATAAAAAGATTCATTTGTAGTCAATAATATGAAAGAAAACTATTCAAGAATTTAAGTCATGAAAATCGCCAATCAATTTCTAGTACATAAAAATATTCTAGAATTTAGGAAAATTTCAAGAAAAATTTTCATAAAAGGTTCAAATCTTTCACAACTTCTACCTAACACATCTATGGGCATATGAAAGAACTCAATCCATATTTTAGGTTAGTCTTACATACCTTAGAGTAGCTTTTGAGGAAACTTTGTTGTTGGGTCTTCAATGGGAAGCTTGAATCCTTGAGCTTTTGAGGGCAAATTCTTATTAGAGATGTTTGGAAGGGAAGAAGGGATGAAGATTAGGGTTTTTAGGAGGTGATGAGGCTGAAAATATCATCCCAAAATGTTCCAAGTTGGGTATATATAATTAGGGAAAAAGTCCAAGTTGCCCCTCTTCAAAAATCTGGAAAACTGGGCAAAAATCTTGTTGGTGCTATAGTGGTGTGTCGGGCCACTGCAGCGCCAAGCCAAAATAGGCTTAAAACCCTTCTCATCTAATAGTGGCGCATTGCGCCAAGGACCAAACTATTGAGGCTATTTTTTGGCGCTATAGTGGCACCGGGCGCCACTGGAGCGCCAAGCCTAAATTTTCTGCAGTGGTTGCCCAGGCCTGAAATTCTTGCAGTACTAGTCTGTAGTAAAATGGTCATAACTTTTGACTCTAAACTCCACAAATTGCTATTTTAGTGGAGTTGGAAAGAAGACTCAAACACCTTTAATTTGGTAGGTTGTGGTCCACCCAGTTCATTATATTCTAGGAGATATGGTCGTTTGAAGTTGACCCTTATACTAACTCATCTGAAAACTTAATCAAGTGGAATTCTTTGGACTCGACTTGGTGTTAGAGATACCTTATGACCCCTAAACACATCTAAAACACTTCAAATACTTAGGAATTAATCCTAACTTATATATAAAATTACAAGTCGTATGGTTTGAGTCTACACACACGTGAAGAAGTGTTCGAGTCTTTGCGAAAAATTTTCCGGGGTGTTACAGGATGTACCTAAAATGACTTTCAAAACCCGGTATAAGCACTATGAGTTCTTGGTAATATTAATTTGATTGACCAATGCACCTGCAACCTTCATGAGTTTGATGAATAGCGTGTCCAAGCTGTTCCTAAATTCTTTTGTAATTGTGTTCATTGATGATACTCTAGTCTATTCAAATAGTAGGAAAGAATATGCAGACTTTCTTTATATTGTTCTAGGTGTCTTGGGGAGACAATAATTGTATGAGAAATTTTCTAAGAGTGAATTCTGGTTGTCTTCAGTTGTTTTTTTGAGGCACATGGTTTCAAAATAAGGGGTGATGGTATCCTTAAAGGATTGAAGTAGTCAAGAACTGGGTCAGGCTTAGTTTTGTAACCAAGATTAGGAGTTTTCTGGGGTTTGGCAGCTATTACCGGTGGTTTGTGAAAGTTTTTTCTTTTATAGCCACACACTTGACAAGGCTGACTTAGAAGGAGGTACCTTTTTAGTGGATCGACAAATGTGAAGAATGCTTCCAAAAGCTCTAGACTCTTTTGACCACAACACCTATTTTGACACTACCAGTTGAAAGTAATGATTTCATTATTTATTGTGATGCTTTATATTTGGGCTTGGGTGCTATGTTGATGCAGGATAAGAATGTCATATCTTATGCCTTATGGCAGTTGAAGGTTCATGGAGGAACTACCCGATGCATGATTTTGATTTGGCAGTAACAATATTTTCTCTCTACATTTGCTAACATTACTTTTATGGTATCAAGTGTGAAGTATTTACTGATCATTGCAGTCTAGAACATGTGTTCACTCAAAAAGACTTGAGAAAGAAAGATTATGATGTCACCATTTAGTATCATTAGGGTGAGGCTAATATAGTGGCAGACGCATTAAGCAGGAAACCAGTTAGTATGGGCAATCTAGCTTGTTTGGGTGATTCTAAGCAACCCTTGGCTAGGGATATTCAGGATTTGGAGATAAAGTTTATGAAGCTAGACATTTCGTGGGTGCTGGCCAGTTTTGAGGTTATGCCCAATTTAATTGAAGAGATCAAATTCAAACAATTTGAAGATGAAAGATTGAATAAGCTTAGAAGGAAGACAATGTCTGGCAAAGCACAAGATACGACTCTTGATACAGGTGGGGTGCTTATTTTTAGGGGAAGGGTTTGTGTTCCCCGAGTGTATGACTTAATTTAGAGGGTGTTGATAGAGTCTCATGGTTCGCGGTACTCTATCCATCAGGGTGTGACCAAGATGTATCGAGATTTGAATCGACTTTATTGGTAGCCTAGCATGAAGAGAGACATAGCCGAGTTTGTCATTAAGTGTCAAAACTATCAGCAAGTGAAGTATGAGCACCAAAATCCTGCAGGTTTACTTCAGAGGATGCCTATTCCTGATTGGAAGTGAGAACGGATAGTTATGGATTTTATGGTGGGTCTTCCCTAAAACCTTGGGAAATTTTAACTCCCATTTCGGTTGTTGTTTACAAACTAACGAAGTCAGCCCACTTTATTTCGATTAGAGTGGATTATAATGATTAATAGTTTGCAAAGATTTATGTGAACAACAACAATAACCCAGTGAAATCCCACAACATGGGGTCTGGGGAGGGTAAAGTGTACGCAGACCTTACTCCTACCAAGGTAGGACAGCTATTTTCGAGAGACCCTCGACTCAATAGAAGCATAAAAAGAGGTTAGATACTGCTCAGAAGTACAAGAAGTTCAAAGCGTTATGTGAAGGAGATTGTAATGATGCACAGGGTAACCTTTTCTATCATCTCAGATCGTGGTACACGATTCACATCAAAGTGTTGGGGGAAATTGGATGAGTAGTTGGGTACTCAACTAACCTTCATTTTCATCTACAGACTGATAGGCAGTCAGAAAGAATAATTCAACTGTTGGAAGAAATATTGAGGGCAAGTGTACTTGACTTTGGAGGTCATTGGGATAAATTCCTAACTTTGTATGAGTTCTCCTATAATAATAATTATCACTCCCATATTGATATGGCACTATTCGAGGCACATTATGGGAGGGGATGTAGATCGCTCATAGGGTGGTTTGAGGCTAGAGATGTGAAATCTTTGAAGGTTGATTTGGTAAGTGATGCCCAGAAAAGGTAAGCAGTATCCAAGCTAAGCTTCTAGAAGCTCAAAGTTGATAGAAAGAGTATGTAGATCGCAAGGTAAATGATATGACATTTTAGGCAGGTGAGCAGGTTCTTCTGAAGGTGTCACCCATAAAGGGTGTGGTGAGACTCGGCAAGAAGGGCAAGCTTATTCCTCGCTATATTGGCTAATTCGATATTCTTGATTGTGCAAAGCCAGTGGCTTATAGATTGGCTCTACCACCTAGCCTTTCTAGAGTCCATCCAGTATTTCATGTGTCCATGCTTAAAAAGTATGATGGGGATGGAGATTATATATGATCAAGTGGGTCTCAGTCTTATTAGACAAAGATCTTTAGTATGAGGAAGAAACAATTGCAATTCTCAATCATGATGTTTGAAACCTGAGGATCAAAGAGATTAAGTCAGTAAATGTTTAAGGGAAGCATCGTTCGATTGGGGAAGCTACTTGGGAAACCGAAAAGGACATGTGTGATAAGTATTCCAGTTGTTTGACGATTCAGGTACTACTATATTCTTGCCTTAGCCCAACTTTACTATTGTGACACTCGAGGACGAGTGATAGTTAAATTGATATCTATTGTAACAGCATGTTATCTTCGTTATGGATAAACCAATAGGGAAGGAATTTAGGCCAGAAAACATTTGAGTAGCACCTTGGAAGTTTTGAGCATAGGCCAGACTTGGATGAAATCTAAGTCGGGTGAGGTCTGGGGTGATCCAATAATGGATGGGAGATTAAATTATGAGTTCAATCATTTAAGTTGATATTCAAGACTATAAGGAGCATGTATGGCTTTACGGAATCTAATTTGGGCGAGTAGAACTCCTGTAATTGATCTTGGCGTGAAAGATTTGTTTTGGAACATCAAATATTTAGGGTGTGTTGCGAAATGGGGGCTTGGGACTCAAATTTTGTGTGTCTATTTTCGTGCAACCCACCATGGCGGGATTATTCCCTCTATGGAGGGCCAATCGCAAATTAAACTGGTAAAAGTCCCAAAAACAGGATTATTTCTGCAATTTTATTTTTGGGAGAGCAAAGGGCGACCTAGGACCATTCTTTTTCTGTTTTCCACCAATCTCTTTGGTAAAGGTAAGTAATCCATTCCTCTAACATATAATTTGATTCTTAGTTATTAGAATCTATAAAAATTAATTTGGGGGAAGGTTTTAGCTTGAAATTAATGGTGGAAAAAACGCTAGTTGGGTATTAGGATCATGAACTTGGCTAAGGGTTAGTACTTATTTTTAATCCGAGTAAATTAGGTAATTGTAATTGATTCTTTGCATTAATTGTTTGTTTTAGAACAAGAATAAGCCAAGAAACTCCAGAAAGGGAAGGCTTAGGTTATTTAAGGGCATTCAGGCTTGATTTCGAGGTAAGTGATGATTCATTTTCCCGTATGTGTTATATATGCCTATTAACTGCCTTAATAATATTTCATGCATGTATGCGATTGGGGAAAGATGGAATGAATCTAGTGAAATGACTAGTTGTGATCAATTGTACGCAATAAACCTGTTACTTGATTGTGCAAGTGTGTGAATTATTCAATGTGATTTTTTATTGTGGTTGTTGTATCTGATATTACGCTGGGACATATTGGATCCGGTACTATGTCGGTACATATTGGATCGAGTGTCACGCCGACACATATTGGATATGGTACCACACCGGTACATATTAAATCAGGTGTCAAGCCGACACATATTGGATCGGATACCATTCTGGCACATAGGGCTAGGCGTTTGATCAATTTGATTAGATTTATAAATTTCAGCTTGATTTTCAGTTTATGAAAATGTTGATCCAAAGCAAACCAAAATAAATTCAGTTCGGTTCGATTTTCACAATTTCAATTCGACTTATTTCGATTCAGTTTTTGATTTGTGAGATTAGTTGAAAAAATTCACATCCTTCAGTCCTTCATATGAAGTTTTCAAAAAATATACTACTGCTAGTAAGTAGTAACATGTTTCAATCACAAAGAAAAAATGACATAATTTAGTCATAACTAAAGTGGTATTAGAAATGACATAAGACATTAGAAACTCGAATCAGCCATGAAAATTGGCATTGTTAACAAGTTTATAACTACAGTTTGCAAATGTCTAAACAAATAGGTCCAACATTAAGCCATTAACACTTTAAAAACAACAACAACACAAAATTCAACAAGCTCCAGCACACACAACCCTCCTACAGGCTACAACCCCAGCAGCAGGCAGAAACCAAAAAATAATAAAATATTTATGCATTTGATACTTCTATGTTCTGTTTTATAGATAAGAAAACATTAAACAACAAAACATTTTTTCCCTTCTGTAGCTTGTGCTTCCAGTAGGCAATAATCAACATCAACATTCAACAGCCAAGAAATAAGAATTGCACTTCTATAGCTTTTAGTTCCAGCAGCAGGCAACATTGCAATTTGCAGCAACTTAGAAAATAAAAAACAGTGATGCACTTCTATAGCTCAACCTCAAATCTGCAAATTGCAATAATATCTAAATTTGAGAAAATGAAACTCTTTAGACAAATAATAGACATTTCATAATAAAATAAAAATATACAAAACTGCCAAACAAGCTATGTGCTTATGTATAGAAATTTTTTACTTACCACACGTCACTAGTTGATAGTTGCAAATACATATCAATAATACTAGATTCGTTTCCACTACAAGCCGTATCTAAAAAAATTCGAAAGAACTTGCTCGTTGTTATGAAACATAAGAAAATTATTTTCGATATAATGATTTGAAAATACAAAATTCTGACCAAGTTCAAGTTGCTCAAGATATTCCAAATCTTCCTCAATATTGATTGAAATAGGCTCACTTCTAAGCGAATCTTGAAGACAAATAAGAAATTGCACAATTTTAGGAGTCAATGAACTCCTAAAGGGATCAAGAATATGACCTCATGTGCTGAATGCGTATTCTGATGCGACACTTGAAATGGAAATGACTAACACATCACGAGCCATCTTCGCAAGAACGGGAAATCTCGGCTCATTAACTTTCCACCATATTACTATATCAAAGTTATCAGTATCTGGATCAATATCTTCGGCAAGATATCTATCCAATTCTGATTTACTACCTGAACCTGCACGAACTTCTTTATGCTTCTCAAATTGCTGTTTCATTCTCATTGTTCCTCTTTTTTGAAAGTTGCCATAACCACTCACACTAGTGTACTTGATGGGTTGCCAGATGAAGTAGGTGAAGATGAAAATAAGGAGTCTTTTGATTTTTTCTTAACATAATAACAAAACAGAGCTTTCATGTATGTTCTCACTTCTAAACTTAGCTTGTCCACAATTTCTTTTCCAAACATATCCACAATTACAAAAGGAACACAATAAAGCTTGTTACGGAGATCCAACATAGATAAAATAAAGATCATCTTGTTCATTTTATCTAGTTCACCCCAATACTTCTTGAACTTTTCCCTCATATTCTTTTGTCATTTCTTTCAAATTACCATCTTCATTTTCCATCGTCTCTTTCAAAATAAGATCAAGTTCAGCAATTTCCACAAAATGCACAACGTTAGTGGCATACTCTGAACTAGTGACCTTCAAAGTAAGTAGATAAAAAGTTTCAAGAAACTTTACCATTAACCTCACATTTTTCCAATCAACACTAGTAAGGATACCTGCACTAGTTCTATCTTCACAACGAAAGGTACAAAGATAATCCAATAAACCAATATCATAAAAACTATATCTTTCAAATGCAAGCTTAAAATATTGTGCTGCATCAAGCATCAAGTATGTAGAGTTCCACCGAGTAGGAACATCTAAACATAATGACTTCTTACAAGTTATCAATTGAGATTCACATCATTCTTTGAACTTTCTATTTCTTGTGGGGGATTGTTTAATGTATTTCATGGCTTGTTTCACTCGCTTGATATACATACCAATTTCCTTCAATCCATCTTGCACAATAAGATTAAGATTAAGGATATGTGTCATACACCTCACATGAAGGTGTTCACCCTCCATTATGTTAGTTCTCCAATTACTCAATTGTTTAGACATTTCTTTCACTGTAACATCATTAGAACTAGCATTATCAACTGTAATAATAAACACATTATCCAAACCCCATTCAAGCAAATAGTTAGTAATGGAATCCGCCATATCCTCGCCCTTATGACTAGAAATAGGACAAAAAATTAGTACTCTTTTATGCAAAGTCCAATTTCTATCTATAAAGTGGGATGTCAGACACATGCAGGTGATTCTTTCTATAGAGGTCCAAGTCGTAAGACAAACTTTTGGAGGTGCTTCTTTGAAAACCTTCTTCAAAATTTGTCTTTGTTCAGTATAGAGTTCATAACAATCTCTTGTTAAGGCTCTACGAGAAGGAATATGAAACTATGGCACTGTGACTCTTATGAAGTTTTTAAAATCGTCTTTCTCAATAAAACTAAATGGTAGATCATCAACAATTACCATTTGGGTTAAAGCTCTCCTACTTTATGCTTGGTCAAATGTCCAAGTACTAATCACCCCTTCCTTTTCCACCATTGAAGATGGTAGAAATTTTAATAGTTTTTGACCATCATTTGCGGTACGGGGAAGTTTAGGACAAAGTTTCAAATGGTTATTCATTGTCGTAGTACCATTACATTTTGTAGAAGTTGCATAAGTTTTCGCATTATATTTGCATTTTTCTATGTTAGTTCCACTTTCGTCAATGAACTTGTCAAAATGCTTCCAACAAACAGCCCTAGATTTCATTAATTTTCTTTTCTTTGAAGCATCAATGTCAACTTCAACTTCATTGGGAGACAAAGTGGTAGGTATGCTTTCATTTGAAGCCCCACCTTCACTTATTCTACTTCCAATTTCTGGAAACTGGAAAGTGAAACAAATAAGACAAAAAAATCTACAGACTATATATAATCTCAAAACAAGAAGAATTGTTGACGCAATGCACATGGCAACATATCCAGTAAGATGAAAATGTTAAAACATCAAGATTTCTAATTTTTATCTTAGACAGAAACGACTAACTTGTTTTCAAATCTATAGACTACATAATCTCCAAAATCTCATCAAAAAGCAAGAAAAAAATAAACTTGGATTGTTTAGTGTTTACTGTTGAACTTGGAATGATGATGGTCTGACCGTTTGAGTGTCTGAGTAATTGAGTGATTGTGTGAGAGACGACTGTTGAAGACTCGAGTGTTGAATGTTAGACAATGGCCAGCGAGGTCTCTGACTCTCAGTCTTAGTTCTGCTTCTGAGTTTTGACCTCTGATATGAGAGACTAGAGACGAGTGTCGAGTGTCGAGAGGTGAGCTGCGGCCTGAGAATGTGAACACTGAACCGTCTAGTGTCGATGCTACATCGTGAATTTGAGACATCGACGATTAATGAGAGCCAATGACTACGTGAGGTGAGATGATAAAAGTCAGTGTTGATTGTCGAGTACTAGAGACGGAGAAGTTAGGGATTTCACTTTTTTTTTTTTTATCACCCATTTTGGAGGATTTATAGTGTTTTCACATTTTCCCTTCAGTGTGACTCAACCTATCAATCGTGGGTGGAGGTGCTTAACCAACTGAGCAATCCTCACTTATCGGAATTTCACTTTCAAATTTGGGAATTGGGTGTATATTTGGGTAATTGGGTCACTGATGTAAATTGGGCCACATTTTTGAATGGGTTGTGGGTTGTGGCTTCAGGAAATCAGGCGTCTACTGGAGAGTTTATAAATAATTTTGGTTTTTCAGTTAATCGATTTAAAATAGATATAAATCAAAAATCAAAAATCAAATTGAATAACTAAACTTTTAGAATTTAAAATCGAAACAAATTGAACAAATTGAAAAACTTAAACCGAAATTAATTTTTTTTGATTCGGTTCAATTTTTTCGATTTGAACTAGATTATGCCCAACCCTACTGGTAGATATTGGATCGGGTACAACGCTGGTACATATTGGATCGGGTGTCATGCTGATTCACCAACTATTTGAACGAGTGTCACACCGGCACACTAATAGTTTGGGGTAGGTTCCATGTTAATTGTTGTAAACGATAAGTTCTTCTATTTTAGGGTGTGATTCCCACATTGCGTATTTTCTAAAGATAGTGGTGCCCCCAATCTTCAAATCATGAATTTGCCTCTGCCTATATATTTGAAGAATTTAAAAACTTTTGACTCAATAGAATTGATAGATTTGAGACTTTAACCTGTAGACTAGGAGAATTTGAAAATTTCAATTTGCAAACTCATTTGAATTTGAAGATCTTAACTTCTCGATGTAGTTGATCTAAGGCTTCAACTAGACAACTTGCCAAAATATTATAGTAATTCCATCGTAGAAATCTATTTGTGACAGAGATTTATCCCCCATTGAACCACTAATGTTGGTGAAGGTATAAATTTCAATGAAAGAATTTCAGTAGATCTGATCTTCATATGTTTGGTCAGGCACATTATATTCTATTGTACTTCACTCGAGAAATTGAGTTATGTATATTTTTTTAATATATGAGACTGAAACTCAATCTACCTACGTACGTTTGTGAAGAGGATCAAGTCATTCCATAGTTTATAAAAAAATATTCTTTTTAAAATGTCCTAACTTTTGCTAAAAACCTCTCTTTCGATGTTTCAATCTAGCAGACATTCCGTGTCCTAACTTTTGCCTAGACATCCACTTGCAAAATTTTCAACATAGCAAATATTTTTCAAATCACGTAGAGTTTATTCTCTTGCGGGCAAAAGTAACATGCAGTTTATGCTCGTGTGCTAAGAAGCGTTGCAACTTGAAGCTTTAGCTCAAATTTAAAGATCTTTGCAACTTAAAAATTTA
The DNA here is from genome assembly GCF_947179165.1 of Solanum dulcamara. Lineage (NCBI taxonomy): Eukaryota > Viridiplantae > Streptophyta > Magnoliopsida > Solanales > Solanaceae > Solanum > Solanum dulcamara. The sequence continues at coordinate 9,488,677 of NC_077239.1, forward strand.
GATCAAAATATTTTTTCAACTTGAACATTTAGCTCCAAATGTTTTTACAATTTGAAGATTTTGCTGGAATTTAAAGAGCTTCATGATTTGAAGATTTACCTCAAATTAGAAGAGCTTTACAATTTGAAAATTTTGCTTAAATTTGAAGAGCTTTCTAACTTGAAGATTTAATTTAAATTTCAAGAGTTTCATGATGTAAAGATTTAGCTCAAATTTTTTTTAAAAAAAATACAACTTGAAGACTTGAATCAAATTTGAAAAAAATCGTGATTTGAAGATTTATTTCAAATTTGAAAAGCTTTACAATTGGGAGATTTAAATCAAACTTGAGGAGCTTTCCAACTTAGAGACTAAACTCAAATTTGAAGAACTTCTTGACATGCATGCATCCAAGAAAATTATAATTTACAGTTTAGGCTCTTGCAATAAGGAGCATTAATATTTATAGTTTAGATTTGTACGATAAGAAGCATTGTTATTTTCAGTTTAGGCTTGTGCGATGAAGAACACCATAACTTCCGATTATGCTCATGCGATGAGAAGCATTATAACTTGCAGTTTAGTTTATGTAATGAGGATCTTCATGAAATATATGGATTCTTCGAATTCAGCTTCGGATGCAAAATTGCCCCCACTATAGAGTTCTTCTATATCTTCATCTTTGCAAGTTCCACACATATGCAATCATTGATCTCCACTTGTAAATTTGCTTAATTTCATATCATTTGCACGATTCAACAATTCTTCAAATGTATTGGACGTTAATTTAATCCTTGCAAGATGTATAGAAGATTCCAATTCATGTCTCAAATACACATTTTAATGCTAGAAGTTTCATTGAGGAAATCTTTGCACTTGAGGCTCAATCTTCTTCAACGATTGATGAAGTTAATAACCGGCTCACCTTTACGTTGGCGTACATTTATAAGTTCAATCATATCCACAATACGCGTTATTCTATTACAATGATTAAGTAACTCTTGCTCCAACTGCTCTCGATTATCAATAGAATCAGGTTTGAGATATGTATACCAATCATAAGCATTCTATTTATAAAATTGGATGAACTACTTGACGATATAATTATCATAAGTCCCAACATCATTTTAAGTCTCGATGAAGCGAGTTATATGTTGTTTGGGATTTTCCTTGCCGTCAAATTATTGATAATCAGGAGATTGATAATCAATATGCATCTTCAAGTTATGAATTCTTTATCTACACAACTTTTACATATGTGAGAGAAAATTTGGATAAAAATGTAGATTTGTCTTTGATACTCTGTGATTAAGTCCTTCAATCGGTCATAGGAATCAAATTTTAGCGGATACTTGAATCTCTTTAATCATTGTTGTTTTTGTTTTACAGAGAACTCTCCTTTCTATTGAATTTCATGAAGCTTCATAGCTTCTTGACTTGATTCTCTCTCAAATCATTCTCACCATCTCATATGTGACTTGAAAAGCTTATCATCTTGTAATTATACTCGCTTTGTCAATCTTTCAATTATTTTAGTCAAACTTGTAAGTTGTTTTTCTATTATAAAAATTATTGGGGAGGAAGCACCACAACTAAAGTTTGATATGACAATAAATATGAAAATAAATTGGACACGAGAATTTTACGTGGAAACCCCTCTAAAAGATAGAGGAGAAAAACCATGGGGTAGAAGGATCTCACTATTTTGATATGGAGTACACAACTCTCAAATACAAGGAGAAAACAACAATTAACACTTCTCTCTTGTAAAAGGAACAACTACTAAAGAGGACACTCAAGACTACAATATTTATCTTGGTGTATAACTCTCTTTGTATTCTTACTCTCTCTTTCTGAGATTTTTGGATGATCTAAATGAGGGCAGAGTGCCCTCTATTTATAAGAGCCAAAAACGCGTAAAAAGAATGAAAAACGCGTAAGGAAAGTGAGGAAAAAACAGGCAATTGAAAATGAGTAAAGGGAGGCTACTTTTGGCTGCCCCTTTTTAATTACTTTCGGCTGCCCCCTTTTTTTGACTTTTTGCATTCCCCCCTTTTTTGACTTCTTGCATTCTCCCACTTGAAGATTTAATTGAGAATCAATTAAGTCTTCACACTATCCTTTCTACCCAATTACTGCAATGTTACGTTTCTGCTAGGCCAATATGAGATTGATACCATATGAACTTGTTACTGTTGATCGGCTTTGTAAACATATCTGCCAGGTTGTCATTAGTGTGAATTTTCTGAATATCCATACTGCCTTTTTCCACCTTCTCACGAACAAAGTGATACTGAACTCGTATGTGCTTTGTCCTTGAATGAAATGTCGGATTCTTTGCAAAATGCAAAGCGCTCTGACTGTCACAAAACAGAGCAACCTTTTCTTGTTTGTGCCCGAGTTCCTCCAGTAACATCTACATCCATATTACCACTTTACTAGCTTGTGTAGCTGCTACATATTCTGCTTTCGTCGTAGATGTAGCCACGATAGATTGCAGTTTTGAAACCCAGCTTACAGCTCCTCCAGCAAGAGTAAACACATAACCTGTGGTGGACTAGCTTTTATCAAGATCACCTGCATAATCTGAATCAACATAACCTTTAACAATAAAGTCTGATCCTCCATAACACATTGTAACATTTGAGGTACCCTTGATATATCTTAGGATCCTCTTAACAGTATTCCAATGCTCTCTACCAGGATTAGCCATGTATTGACTAACCACTCCCACTACTTGTGCAATGTCCGGTCTTGTACATACCATTACGAACATTAAACTTCCCACTGCTGATGCATATGGTACTCGAGACATCTCCATCCTCTCTGCTTCATTGCTAGGACTCATACTTGAGGATAACTTGAAATTAATAGGAAGTGGGGTAGAAATTAACTTACAGTCTTGCATCTTGAAGAGTCTCAAGATTTTCTTCAAGTAGTTCTTTTGAGAAAGCCAAATCTTCCTATTATTTCTGTCTCGGTGAATTTGCATCCCTAGAATCTTGTTTGCTGGTCCCAAATCCTTCATTTCAAACTCCCTAGCCAACTGTGCCTTTAAATTTATAAGACAATCTTTGTTGGGGCCTGCTACCAACATGTCGTCAACATACAACAACAAAATAACAAAATCGTTATCACCAAATCTCTTGTAATAAACACAAGGATCTGAACTATGTCTGTTGTATCCAAGGCTTATAATGAAGGAATCAAATCTCTTATACCAACATCTCGGCGCCTGTTTAAGACCATATAGAAATTTGTTCAACCTGCAAACCAAGTTCTCCTTTCCCTGTTCTTCAAAACCTTCTGGTTGGAGCATATAAATTTCTTCTTCAAGTTCTCCATGAAGAAATGCAGTTTTGACATCTAACTGCTCGAAGTACAAGTCAAATATAGCACACATCGCCAGGACCACTCAAATTGTTGTGAGTCGAACCACCAGAGAAAATATCTCATTGAAGTTTATACCTTCTTTCTGAGCGAATCCTTTCACCACCAATCTTGCACGATACTTCTCCACTTGATCATTACCATTGCGTTTGATCTTGTAGACCCATTTGTTTCCAATGGCCTTTCTTCCTTGTGGTAATTGAACAAGATCCCATGTTTTATTTTTATGAAGAGCTTCAATTTCTTCTTGCATTGCTGCCACCCACAAAGATGATTCTTGGCCTTTCATAGCCTCGTGAAAAGTTGAAGGCTCTCCATCTTCTGTTAGTAGACAGTATACAATATTACTCTCCATAGAATAATCTGAGTGCCAAGCTGGTTCTCTTCTCTCCCTAGTTGACCATCGAACTTCTAGAGTTTTGATCTCAGCTTGCTCTTGTTCTTCGTGCTCTGGTGCTGCTTCAGAAGAAACTGGAACTTCTTCTATTTCTTCAACTTCAACTGTAGTAGTCTCTGATTTTTCTTTTGAAGTGCTACCTTCTTTTGCTTGTATCTTGTTTTCAACAAATACAATATCCCTGCTGATTATCACCTTGCGAGCTGTGGGATCACACAAGCGATACCCCTTGACTTCATCAGCATAACCTAAGAAAATGCATTTCCTAGATTTTGGATCCAACTTTGATTTTTCTTGGGTGTTGTACATAACATAAGCAAGACTTCCAAATATATGTAAGCGAGAATAATCAGCTGGTTTTCCTATCCACATCTCCATTGGCGTTTTCAGATCAATTGCGGTTGATGGTGACCGATTGATCACATAACAGGCGGTTTTGACTGCTTCTGCCCAGAATGGTTTTTCCAACCCTGTAGTTGCCAACATAGCTTTTGTCCGTTCCAATAAGGTTCTGTTCATCTGCTCTGCTACTCCATTTTATTGTGGAGTATATGCCACCGTGAACTGCCGTTTAATACCTTCTTATTTACAGAAGTTATTAAATTTATCACCAGTGTATTCTCCTCCATTATTTGTCCTCAAACACTTGATCTTTTTCTCAGATTCAAGTTTCACCCGCGCTTTGAATTCTTTGAAAACTGAAAAAATATCTGCCTTCCTTTTGATTGAATACACCCAACTTCTCCTGGAGTAATTGTCAATGAATGACACAAAATATTTCGCTCCTCCTAGAGACTCCACCGGTGCTTGCCAGACATCAGAGTGGACCAGATCTAGTATTTCCTTGCTTTTAGCAGAGGAACTACTAAACTTCAGGCTATTTTGCTTACTGGTAACACAATGCTCACAAAAGGGTAGTGAAAGCTTTTTGAGCCCTGAAAGAAGCTTTTGCTCAGCAAAAATCTTCAAACCTCTTTCCGACATATGGCTAAGTTTACGATGCCATATCATCGTTGATTCTTCAAATGAACTTGCTGATGCGGTTGATGCTTCTCCTTCTTGGTGTGTTTCACCTTTAAGCACATATAGATTTGCAGCAATTTTTTCCGCTTTCATCACTATAAGCGCTCCTTTGGATATTTTCATGACTCCACCATGAGTCTTGTATGAACATCCATTATCATCTAATTGTCCCAAAGACAATAGATTCTTCCTCCAGTCTTTTACATGTCGTACCTCCTGGATGGTGCGTATCGTGCCATCATATATTTTTATTTTGATGGACCCAATACCAATAACATCCAAAGCATGATCGTCTCCCATGAACACAGATCCTCCAGAGATAGGTTTATATTGATGGAACCATTCTCTCCGTGAAGTCATGTGCCATGTTGCTCCTGTGTCCATGATCCGGACATCAGTGAAACATTTTCTGCCTTCATTATTTGATATTGCTTCACTACATAAAATGTCGCCATCATCCGAGGTACATGCAACATTCCCTTGAGCATTTGATAGCTCAGGGTGTTCACTCTTCTTCTTGAACCGACAATCTTTCTTGAAGTGCCCTTTCTTGCCACAGTTGTAGCACTTGATATTCTTCTTACTTCTTGATTGAGATCTGCCATGATTGTGAATCCTACTGGGGCCACGTTCCATTGGTCTTCCTCTCACCATCATCAAAGCTTTAGTTTGCTGCGAACTTGCTTGTCTGTCTTCCTTATTTTTGCGCCTATTTTCTTCTTTCAAGACAGCGGTTGCAATTTCATCGAAAACTAGGCTGTCTGTATTATTCGTCAGGTTGATGATGAGTTGATCATACGAGTCAGGCAGACTTTGAAGTAGAAGCTCCGCATGTTCAGTCCCCTCTATTTTGCAACCAATTGTTGTAAGTTGCGAAAACAGAGTATTCAAAGTATTGATGTGTTCAGTAACTGACATGGACTCTGTCATTCGAAGAGTATACAATCTTCTTTTTAAGAAGATTTTATTATGTAAAGACTTGGCCTCATATAACCCCGTAAGAGTATTCCATATTTCCTTCGCCGTCCGTTTTTCCGCCACACTAGACAACACTTGATCAGCTAGTGCCAAGTGTAGATCAGCAACTGCGTTGCTGTCTATGTCGTTCCACTTGCTGTCATCAACAAAGTCTGTGGGCCTGCCTTCAATTGCAGCTAAGCAATTGTCTTTTCTCAGTATTACTTTTATTTTCATTTTCCACAATGAGAAATTAGTTCCATTGAATTTCTCAACGTCAAACTTTGTTGTACTCGACATTGTTATTTGCTTTACACCCTTCTAGATCGTTTCTGAATATTTTTGCGAACAATTGGGACTAATTGTACCGTCACCAAAATTTACTATTCACGTGAATAGTAATATTTACCGAATTTTAGTATTCACGAAAAGTTACTATTCACAGATAGTACCTTCGCATAAAATAGACAGAATAACCGAGGGCTCTGATACCACTGTTGGGGGGAGGAAGCACCACAACTAAAGTTTGATATGACAATAAATATGAAAATAAATTGGACACGAGAATTTTACGTGGAAACTCCTCTAAAAGATAGAGGAGAAAAATCACGGGGTAGAAGGATCTCACTATTTTGATATGGAGTACATAGCTCTCAAATACAAGGAAAAAACAACAATTAACACTTCTCTCTTATAAAAGGAACAACTACTAAAGAGGACACTCAAGACTACAATTTTTATCTTGGTGTATAACTCTCTTTGTATTCTTACTCTCTCTTTCTGGGATTTTTGGATGATCTAAATGAGGGCAGAATGGCCTCTATTTATAAGAGCCAAAAACGCATAAAAAGAATGAAAAACGCGTAAGGAAAGTGAGGAAAAAACAGGCAATTGAAAATGAGTAAAGGGAGGCTACTTTCGGCTGCCCCTTTTTAATTACTTTCGGCTGCCCCTTTTTTTGACTTTTTGCATTCCCCCTTTTTTTGACTTCTTGCAAAAATGTCAATCATCATTTCTTGAATGCTTATCAAAGAGGATGAAAAATTAGGAATGGCAACAGAGCGGGATAGGGCAAAGCGGGGTGCGGGTTAAGTCTTTCCCTACTAAAATTTTGCTCTGCCCCGCCCTACCTCGTTTAAGCCACTACCCAATTTAGGTTTATCCTTGCTCTGCCCCATTTCGCCCCGCTTTGTCCTGCCTCATTTATCCCCATTCTCGTACTCATTGTTTTTATTTTCAAATCTTTTCTTTCGGCCTAATCCTTTTAACATCATCATCAACTTCTTTTTTGATTTTTGTAATTTATTAATTCTATTTTTAATGCTAATCTACTTTAATTATGCTACTGTTCTCACGTGGATTGCTTTTAAAATAAAAACTCAATTCTTTTAGTTGTAGCTCACATAAAGTACTTAATAGTAATACATTACAATGATATTTATCATTAAAATTTATCTCTGCTGAGAAACATAATATTTATAAAAGTATTTCTACACTAGATGTTACTAAACTAAAGATATGAGCACAAAAGTAACAACACAAATGGAGAAAAAAGAGTTCTCACATATTTCAAAGTTTAGCTGATTTTGCAACTAGAATTGCAAGAAAAATTGATATACGATCCAAAACTTTGATATGCTCTACTATTTGCCCTGCTTTATTCAATGTTTTGAAACCAAAAACTTTGACCCGCCCCTCCCCATTTAAAATTGCCCTGCGCTGTTTATCATTTGCCCTGCCCCGCCCCTTCCCTAATTACCATTCCTATGAAGAATGATGTGGATCACTATTTGAATAGAACTTAGACTGAGGAACAATTTGATAGGAATTGGAGCATATCCAGCATTCAAGACATCATATTATTGCATAAAAGGATTTGTTAGACCTGCAATGACGTTTTTGAGTAAAATTAAATTGAGTCAAAGTTCTTTCGCCTGTATCAATAATATCATTTGCTATTTTAGCTTGCAGAAAGAAGATACCCTTATTTTTTGAGAAGATAAATCAGAAACATGAGTTCGCTTGAATAGTACTTGAAACACTTATTGTCCTAGCATTTTGATTTGGCTAATAATTTCCATGAAAACTTCTAATTCACTTTTAGAGTTAGCAACTACATTAATATCAAACGGGTTGATCTTCATTTGAATCATATTGATGTTCTTCAACTTTTCAAGGAGAAAATAACGGTAGATATTGTCCTATGAGGCGTGTCAAAATCTATACACAAAAAATACATGTCAAAAAAATATAATCAAGATAGAACATATAGTTATAATCATAGTTTTTTTATTTCAAATATAACGGATGTCACAATTTCTAAAAAATTCTATGATTCCTCTTTTCTAAAGCAAATTCAACGGCCTCTGAGTTTGATGTTGAATTGCATTTGAATTTAAAGGGCTTGAGGTTTGATCTTGAATTTAGTGGTCTGGATCTTGACTTGTATTTGAATTCTAGAGCTTTATAGCTTGTTCTTGAATTTTCGTCTTGATATCTAAACTTGTAGAGAAATACTTGAGTGATTGTAGCTTGTAAAGAAATTTGCCGCATTTGATCCACGAGTTCTCGCTGACATCTTGTTAGAATTCTGGTGTTTTTTTTTAAAATTATGAGACTCCTATATTTAGTGTTAGGATGGAAGAGGTATGGTAAGGACAAACTCTTTTTGATCAATAAGATTGAAGGTGACATGATTAAATTTGATTAGGTGGAACATGTCACTTGTACACATGACACGTTTTTATTGATTTTTGATTTGACTAGACATGTTATGTCACTTTAACATGTGACAGATCTTATTGACCTCTCCTTTGACTTGGCATGCCATGTCATTTGACATGTGACACTAAACTGAGGCTCTAAAATAAGATAACATTTCGGACTTGACAAAGTGAGCTCATCATATGTTGCCCACATAAATAGACTAGTCTAATGAAATTGAACTTTCATTAAATTCATATTTATTGAACTTAAATAATTAATTTAATTATATTAATTAACAATATTATTTGGACTAATATATTTTTAATGTAATGTAATTCAATTTTCTTACCGATTTAACTTCAATAAAATTTCACTGTCCCCACTGATAATTTATTATAAAATGAGATCAATATAAGACAAGAAATGTAAACACAATATATTGAGAACACGACAGCTTTCTTCTTTCTTTCAATTATATTAAAGTATCTACAATATTACTTTCCAGCATATATTTACAGGATTATATAAAGGTAGACAAAAAAATGTCATAAACATGACTGTAAGAATAGGCTCTAAAATAAGATAACATTTCGGACTTGACAAAGTGAGCTCATCATATGTTGCCCACATAAATAGACTAGTCTAATGAAATTGAACTTTCATTAAATTCATATTTATTGAACTTAAATAATTAATTTAATTATATTAATTAACAATATTATTTGGACTAATATATTTTTAATGTAATGTAATTCAATTTTCTTACCGATTTAACTTCAATAAAATTTCACTGTCCCCACTGATAATTTATTATAAAATGAGATCAATATAAGACAAGAAATGTAAACACAATATATTGAGAACACGACAGCTTTCTTCTTTCTTTCAATTATATTAAAGTATCTACAATATTACTTTCCAGCATATATTTACAGGATTATATAAAGGTAGACAAAAAAATGTCATAAACATGACTGTAAGAATAGGCTCTAAAATAAGATAACATTTCGGACTTGACAAAGTGAGCTCATCATATGTTGCCCACATAAATAGACTAGTCTAATGAAATTGAACTTTCATTAAATTCATATTTATTGAACTTAAATAATTAATTTAATTATATTAATTAACAATATTATTTGGACTAATATATTTTTAATGTAATGTAATTCAATTTTCTTACCGATTTAACTTCAATAAAATTTCACTGTCCCCACTGATAATTTATTATAAAATGAGATCAATATAAGACAAGAAATGTAAACACAATATATTGAGAACACGACAGCTTTCTTCTTTCTTTCAATTATATTAAAGTATCTACAATATTACTTTCCAGCATATATTTACAGGATTATATAAAGGTAGACAAAAAAATGTCATAAACATGACTGTAAGAATTTGAGATTATGAAAAAAGATTATGAGGATATTATGAAGGTGTGAGAGTTATATAACCATAATAATGAAAGTAATAAGACATTATTTATATCATAAATAGAAGTAGTGGACATACATATATTTTTTTGGGTTTCATTCAATGTTTGGTACCCTAGCATTGTAAGTCGATTATTTTAAATTCGTACCGCGTAAGATTCCATTCGGGGAGGGGGGAACACTCTCTATCAATAATTTTTTCATACACAAAGCTTAATTTGAGATCTCTGATTAAGAAAAAAGCAACTCTATCTATTGCACCATATCCTTTGATAGACATACGTATTAACTATGGAGTATTTTATAATAACTAGTAAGTTGTACTCCATACAGTGAACATGAAATAGTTTACAGAAGTCTCAACAAAAAATAATTTCAATGTTTCAGTAAAAGATTATTTTGATTTCATCATTACTAATTGATTATATATATATATATTGTGGGTCTGAGATACATTAAATTGTTATATGATTATGAAAAGAAAATTAATAATTGAGTATTGTGCTGTCTTATAATATGGAAAGAAAATTAATCATGGTGGTTAAGTGTCGCTATTAATTATGTTGGATTAGCCCGACATTATTTTTCACCATATTTCACACCTTGATTATATAATTATATTGTTTTTTGTTTTTCTTAATTAATTTTAAAACGTTTACAAGATACCCCTGCAAGTTTGCTTTTGCAATAACTAATATCCATTATATAATAAATTAATCATGTACAACGTTTCTATGAAGTATTATTTATTGAAGACAAGTTTTTATTAGATGGTGTTATCTCATCAAATCATATTTCTTTTTTAAAAAACGGTTTTATAAAATAATAACTGTTAATTAAATAATCTCGTAAATCAACTCTTAATTTTTTTTCACACATTCTAGCTGCTTGCTTACTTGTTTAGGCAGATTTCAACGCTACTTACCTAAAATTAACAATCTATTGCGGCCCACATATATCCACCCCGTGTAATTTGCTGTTTTTTTAATTTAATTTTTTTTTAAGAAACTTCTTACGCCAGCTAATTCTTCTTTCCCATTGAATTTTTTCTTGGCACATTGATTTACACCCGATCTAAATATGTGTCAGAACGTAACATCCATTCCAATTTATGTGTCAAAACGTAACACCCGATCTCAACATATAAAAACAACCACAATTATATTAATGAAAAAAATTATATCTCCAAGAACAGATTCGTCACAAAACAGGCCAGTAAGTGATCATTTCACAATTAATCTAGCATGTTCCCCTATTCATATACACATATGCATATCATGAAGCAATTTAACAAGTACATGAAATACGCACGGGAACAAAACCATCACCTACCTCGAATTCGAGCTTCAACAACCTTAAAATGCAGGAGCTTTCCCTTTTCATGTTCGTTTTGCTTGTTCTTGATCTAAAAACAATAAATACATATAAAAGATCAACAAAATGGCCTAACTATCATGAAAAATAACACAATTCTCACCCTAGGCCTAACTCATAATCCTAATCTCACCCTAAGACTATTTTCCCTCCTTATCCACAGGTCAAAACCCTCCCACAATGATCACTCATCCTAGTTTATAAGCTTAAGAATCAAAGGATGAGTTTAGGGAATGCTTTAAGTGTGGAAATTCATGAAAAATTGATGAAAATCGCCCTAGGTCACCTCCTGTCGTTCTAGAAGTTGTTTTTGCAGAAATAGACCATTTCTAAAAAAATTCCCGACTTAAGTTGCAACTGGCCCACTCTGGCGAGACCCATCCCGCTCTGGCGGGAATAATCCTGCTCTGGCGTGATATGCGGAAATATTGAGCTCGGAATTTGAGTTCCAAGCCCCCATTTCACAACACACCCCCTTCAAAAGACATATTAAATTATACCATTCACGCCAAGTTCAATTTCGAGAGTTTTGCTCGCCCGAATGTGATTCTGCGAAGCCGTAAATGCTCCATATCGTTTTGACTATCAGGTTACCCAATAAAATTAGAGATTCGATCCCCCACCATTCACAAGTTCACTCTAGACCTCAACTGACTCAGAATTCATCCAAGTCTGGCCTAGTTAAATTTTTCCGAAGTACTACCCGAAGTTTTCTGACCCAAAATTCTTTTTCATTGGCCTATCCATAACGACGAGGATAGGTCGTTACAATTTCCTCCCAAGATAAAATGGATAAACTATTACAGAAATAACACCTCAAACTTTTGATAATTCAACGAACTCAAACTTCAGCAAAGAGATCATACACAAACTCCATCAATTTGTTGGTAAGAAATGTATGCAAGAGAATAGAAAAATTTGATGTTTTTAAAAACGAGAGAACAATCCTCTATTTATAGACAATAAATAGTAGTGTGAATAAGTGTTTATTGTGTCTTATCGAAAAGGTCACAACCCCTTTGAAAAGTTACAACCCTTCGCAAAAGTCATAATTTTTCAGAAAAATCGCAACTCTTCAAAAAAGTCACAACTTTTTGACAAAGTCACAACCTTTCAGAATAGTCACAACCCTTTAGAAAAGACATAACCTTTCGTAAATGTCACAATCCTTTATTTCTCATTTATACCTTTAAAACCTAATATGAACCTTGCAGTGCGCAATCTAGATTTAGTCGGAGTTTCATAGACTCCAAACACCGGATGAAACAACTAAAAAAAAAAAAAAAAAAAACAAGTCCACGCAGCGCCATCTACAAGGAACTGGTTAGTTTAAAAGTTTTTTTTTTATCCCAAACTCGCAACTTGTCCCATGTGATTTTATTTTTAAAAATATTTAAATCCACCGCTGGCTTTGTAAAATGTCTGTAAACATTATAACCTGCCCTACCCCTCACTCGCACCATTCTATTGCATTCCTAGTTGAAATGATTACATCTTAATGTAAAGATGCAATGAAATGGTTTCTTGATCCATGGCAATCACTCACCAAAAAAAGACATGTTTTAGTATGATTCCTTACCAATATTTTTTCTATTATTATCTAAAAATAATAAAATTGTTAATGATGAAATAAAATCAAAAAATAATTCCTCACATGCGAAATATAAAAGATCTCCTTTAAGATTAATTAATTAAATTTTGTATAAATGTATGTGTGATATCAAAAGCTTGATTTGATTAAGATTGATAACGCATAATCTAGAATTAATTAGGCATTTGTGGAATCAAACACATAGGTGTGCAAATTTCTGATTTAACCGATAAATCGAATAAGAAAAATATTACTAATTTATCGATATTGGATTAATCATTCAATTATTAATTGTGTATTCAATAGTATTGTCTTATCAGTTCGGTTAACAATTTTTTAAATTTTCTTGATGATGTGACCATTAAACCAAAATAAATTATTACAATCTATTCTTTTACCCCAATATGTTAACTAAGTTTTTCAGTAAGGTCGTTAATTAATGGTATTTTTTAAGAAAAAATAAACAGAAAAGAGATAAATATATCTCTGTATTATTAAATATAGCTTAAAATATCTTTATTTGAGTTTTGATTCAAATATATCCCTCTTATTATATTTTTAATTTAAATATAATTCTTTCATTATATTTTAATATAAATTTATCCTTAATTTTATCTAAAAAATACATGTCAAAGTTCAGAATCAAATAACTCACCCTAAATCTGAGTTTTGCACTTTGCACTTTGCAGTTATGCCACCAGGAAAGATTATCTAGCCAACTACTCTTCATTACTCACTCTATTTCATATTAAATGAAAATTTTCTACTCTTTTTCATTGTTCAAAATAATTAAATTGTTCAACGTTTAAGATAAATATTTGAATATTTTTTTTCATATTTGCCATTTTCTTTAATAAAATTTTATACTTTTTACGAGATAAATTACACTACTTAGAAATAAACAAAAAAATAATAATAAAAAATATAATTTAAATTATGTTTTTAGAATATTTTTCTTATGTAATTCCTTACCAATGAAGTTGACCAGGATTTTTACTGTTCATTTTTCTGTGCGTTGTGGAATTTTTTGATAATTTTCCTCATTTTCTCAAGTTTATTTTTTCAAAGCCAAATAGTTCTCTTTTCAAAGTCATCGCACCAAAAGGGTTGCCAAAATACTCTCTTCGTTTATTTTTATTTATCATATTTTGATTTGATACATTAATTAAAAAAATAATAAATGATACAACTATTTTAGCAAATATATATTATTTTTGATAATACAAAAATATATTTAATCCTTTTGGAGAAAATAAAAATAAAATACCGCTATATAAATTAGGAGAACGTGAAGAGCAATATATATAAACTTCATACCCATATTTTATTACACAACACAAAGGTTAACATAGCTGATAACATATTGCTTACACGGGGAAAACATAACAAACATCAAATCAGTAAACATAAGAACCAAATAGAAAGTACGCAACCAACATGGATTATTTCTTACAATACTCTCAAACAACAAACAAAGCAACTATTTATATAAAGCTCACAAGGATGCATATATATATATATATGATCTCATCAATTCATCTTGATATGGTGATCATCAATAACTTTGGTCATACCAACAATGAAGTCCAGCAAATTTATAAGTTCAGGGACATTCTCATTTGGTCTTTCGTACTCGATTGTCCAGCTTATCAAATCGATTTCGCCTTTCGTTTCGATATGAAGAGTTGCCTTCCAGTCATTATATTTATCAACTAGATCTCCTTCAAATTCTTTGAATGTGATCACCTTTTTTTCATGATCTATAGCTTCAACTACCTGCTTCGAAATCTTCTCTTTCCCTTCTGCCGTACAAAAAAAAAAGAAGAGTTATTCCCAATTTCATCATGGATGGTTAAGAGTCCTTTTCAAATTTACAATTTCAGGTTTTAAAAGAGAAAATAAATAGAGTTGTCATTTACGGTATGTTCGATAGAAAAGAAAATGTTTTCATAAAAAATATCTAAGAAAACAAGTAGTTTTGTACCTATTTTCTTTTGTTCGGCATACAAATTAAAATCTTATCCGAAAAAATAATTGTATAAATCTAAGTCAAAATTATGAGAATGAGATGGGGAGGGGGAGGGGAGGACTGGGTGCTGGGTGCTGGGGATGGGGGGTTTGGGCTGGGGTAGGGTGTGTGTGGGTGTGGGGCGGGTTGGGAGTGGGGGTGAGGTAGATATAAAATTTTTGGACCGAACAACCGGCATAGTAATCTTTCAGAATGGGGATCCTTATTGGTAACAATCATGGTAGTAATTGCGAAATTACTTGACTGGGGTTGGTGGTGGGGTGGGTGATTGTCAGTGTGGAGAGTAGACAATGCGATTTGTTTTCCCAACTTTCATTATTAAAATTATTTTTCGATTCCTTATTTGAAGGAGCTTATTTTCCTAAAAATGTATTTTTTGAATTGTTTGACCAATCAAACATGAAAAAATATGAATATTTTCCTCCATATCGAAGACACCCTTAGGGTGTTTGGTAAAAAGGAAAATGCTAGACAATATTTTCATGAAAAATATATAACTCGACCTCATACTTATTTTTTGTTGTTTAATAAATAAGCAAAATAATAAAATTATTTCAAAAGAAAATATATGTAATCTAGCTAGATATCATAGGGTGTGAGGAGGAGGGGCTGGGGGTGCGGGTGGGGGCGTGGTCAAGTGAAACTTTTTTTTTTCTTCTCAATTTTAAGAAATTAATTTTTCTAAAAATAATATTTTCCAAAATATTTTGACTAACCAAACACCAAAAAACTAAACATTTGCCAAAAAATATCCCCCCCCCCCCTTCCCCATACCATACACATTAATTAAATTGTTCCATCGTAATCTCATGACTTGGATCTACAAATCCATAATAAATGCATTTCATCACTAAAACCATCATCTTACCAAAAGAAATACCACATATATCATATATGAAGGTTGATAATAATGATACCAGAGATTTTTTTTTATTATAATATTTTTGAATATTAAAAATTATTATTAATAATAATAATAATATTTAATTGTTAGTTGGAGCAAGTAATGTGACACTAAGATAGTTTAAGGAAAATGAGCCATAAACAGAAAGCAGAGCCGGGGTTATGATTTAAAGTTTGTGAATGTTAAATTTATCACTAAACCCACTAGCTTGTCATAGTTATTAAGTACAGGGTCTAAGTAATAGCTATTGATTTCGTCCAAACTTGTAGCTAATTCTCTCCCTCCGTCCCTACCGGAAAGTCATTTGATCCCCTCTTTGATGAAAAAATTTTTTGTGAGGAAATTTTAAATATTTGTTCTTACCAAGGGTATATGTCCAAAAAAGTTTGGATCCAACAGTTCCAAAGACACCATCAAGAAGCTCACAACCTTGTATATGCAAAGGGCACATGGTAGAGAGATGGTGTGGTTTATGTGTAAAGACATCATGAAACACATCCTTGTTAGCCTTCACTTCTATCTGAGCACACAACACAGATTTTAGACCCATTTTACAAAAGACTTGGAAATAAAAAGATGTAATGACCCAAGGAAAATTGTAGAGGAGAAGTGTTGATCCTTTAAAATGATTACTCAACAGTATATATATAGACTAGAAGTGGGAAGGGGGAGTTTTTTTAAATCCTTTTTAAAAGTCAAAGCTGGTATCACTACGTCAAAAATAATCTTTAGCTGTAATTAATTAATGACAATAGCTCAATTATCGCTAAATATGTTTTTAGAGGCAATTACTAGTGACGATTACATTCAACACTCTGTGTAAATATTCAAAACTTATAACAACATTGGATCAAATAACAATTAAATCAATAAAAATTTTAACACTTTTCATTAATGTGTATATTTATTGCGACTATTCTTATTTCAGTTTATAACAATCTAATAATCATGTCCCTTACTAGTTGTATTTTTATATATATAGCAATATTTGTCAAGAAAAGGGACATGAATTTCATGTTTCATGCACTTGTAGCAGTGGCACTATTGCAATTATCAATTATGTTTCAACCACTTCTAGCCCCGACGCATATGCAATTATGCTTCAACCACTTCTACCAGTGGCATGTCACGATATACTCCCTCCGTTTACTATTTCAAAAATAAAATTTTATTTTTACTTGTCATTTTTAATATATAAAAAAATATAATTATTTTTTCCATGTTTTAGCCTTAGAATTAATTATTTATTCTCAAAACCGAAAAGGATTGTATTTGCCCCTGTACTCTAAAAATATCACTATACTTTTTGATATATTTTCCCGAGGGGTGGCAATTTCACCTCATATAAGTGAAATGAGTCCCTTTAGCCCATATGAAATTAAGTGGACCACTCATATTTTCTTAAATGGGTAAATATGGACTTCAACCTATTTAAGCGCATACAAATATAAAATAAAATGAGTAAAACATGAAAATCTATATATACCCATATATCACCCACTTATAATAAACTCTTGAATGAAGAAGGGGACAGAGAGATTGTGTTGGGAGATTTGGAACATACATGGAGGCGTTACGATTTTGGGTGTTGCAAGAGTATTACGGTCGAAGAGGTTAAGGGTGTTGTGCGTAGGATGCGCTAGGGAAGAGCTATCGGACCTGACGAGATTCCTGGAAATTTTGGAAGAGCGCGAGCTCGGTAGGTTTGGAGTGGCTGACTAGGTTATTTAATGTCATCTTAAGACGGCAACGATACCTGAAGAATGGAGGTCGGGCGTAATGATCCCTCTATACAAAAACAAGGGGGATATCCAGAGCTGCAATAACTATAGAGGTATCAAGCTTCTAAGCCATACTATGAAAGTGTGGGAAAGAGTGGTGGAGATGAGGGTGAGGAGAGGCGTGTCTATTTCAGAGAACCAGTTCGGATTTATGTTGGGATGCTCAACTACAGAAGCCATCCATCTTATGAGGAGACTGGTGGAGCAGTATAGGGAGAGGAAGAGGGACTTGCATATGGTATTTATCGACCTAGAAAAGGCTTACGATAAAGTTCCGCGAGAGATACTATGGAGATGTTTGGAGGCTAAAGGTGTGCCTATGGTGTACATTAGGGTGATCAAGGACATGTATGAAGGTGCCAAAACCAGGGTAAGGAAAGTAAGAGGGGACTTAGAGCACTTCCCAGTTGTGATGGGGTTGCATTAAGGATCAACCCTTAATCTGTCTTTATTTGCCTTGGTGATGGATGGATTGACGCGACAAATTCAAGGTGAGGTGTCATGGTGTATGCTTTTTGCGAACGACATAATCCTGATCGATGAGACTCGTAGCGGAGTTAATGCTAAGCTGGAGGATTGGAGACATACCTTGAAGTCTAAAGGGTTTAAGCTGAGTAGGACCAAGATAGAGTACTTAGAGTGCAAATTCAGTGAGACACCTCAGGAGGTTGGCATGGAAGTTAGGCTTGGTGCCGAGGCCATCCAAAAGAAAATTAATTTTAAGTATTTTGGGTCTATCATGCAAGAAAGCAGGGAGATTGAAGATGATGTCACACATCGTTTTGGGGCAGGGTGGATGAAATGGAGGCTCGCTTTCGGAGTGCTATATGACAAGAAGGTGCCACTAGAACTTAAGGGCAAGTTCTACAAAGTGGTGGTTAGATCGGCTACGTTGTATGGGGCGGAGTGTTGACCAGTTAAGACCTCTCACGTTCAAAAGATGAAAGTTGCCGAGATGAGAATGTTGAGATGGATGTGTAGGCATACCAGGAGCAATAAGATTAGAAATGAGGCTATTCGGGATAAGGTAGGAGTGACCTCAGTGGAGGACAAGATGCGGGAAATGCGACTAAGATGGTTTGGGCATGTGAAAAGGAGAGACACAGATGCCTAGTGCGGAGGTGTGTGAGGTTGGTCATGGATGGTTTCAGAAGAGGTAGGGGTAGGCCGAAGAAATATTTGAGAGAGGTGATTACACACGACATGGCGCAGTTACAGCTTACCAAGGACATGACCTTAGATAGGACGGTGTGGAGGACCCATAATAGGGTAGAAGGCTAGTATATAGTCTTGTTATTCTTTCGTATTAGTAGGCGCATTAGCGCACAATAGTTTTTTGTGCTATGATTTCTATTATTATCTATCACTTTCTGTATTTTGATTACTCTATTTTATCTGTGTCTCTTTTATCGCTTTGAACTTCTTAGCCTTATCTAACCTCTTTTTATGTTTCTATTGAGCCGAGCGTCTCTCGAAAATAGCCGTCCTACCTTGATAGTTGTAAGGTCTGCGTACACTTTACCCTCCCCAGACCCTACGTTGTGGAATTTCACTAGGTTGTTGTTGTTATAATAAAAAATCTCTAATTACACTATTTGTTTTTGAAAATAAAAATAAAAAATTAGGGCTTGGGGTGGATGTGGGGATTAAAAAAAATTGAAATTTATTTTAAAGAAATTTATAAAAAAAAATTGGTATGGGAGGGGGTAGGGTGGGAGGGGGTGGGTGGCAAATTTTTTTTTTTAAAAAAATTAAAGTTTTCTTGAATTGTTTTATGGGGTGGGGTGAGTGAGCATAGAGTGGGCAAATTGTTTTTTTTTAAAACTACTTTTACATTGAATTTTTGTTGGCGGGTTAGGGGGAGGGGGGCAGTTTGGGTGACGGGTGGGGGTAGGGTGGACAATTTGTTTTTTTTGTTTTTATCAAAAAAAATATTTTTTAATTTTTTTTTGGGAGGGGAGGTATGGGTGGGAGGTGGGGTGGGGTGGGGTAGGGGTATAGAGTAAAAATATTAAAGTTTTTCTTTTGTATGAAAAATTATTTAACAAATAATAATAATATAGGGGTGGAGTGGGAGTGGTAAGAGCTGAGGTTTTTGGCTTTAGAAGATTAAAGTGAGTTACAACCGTTTTATCCAAATCATATTTGATCAAATTCATATTTATTTTTTAATATTATCATACGTAACGCCTATGTAAATATTTTTATCACGATTAAAATTTGCTACTAACTAAATTATTATACCCAATTTAATTATATACTCAAATATTTATCATATAGTACTTCTAATTCACTGCAATAATTTTCCAACAACGCTATTTTCAGAAGCTTCTTCAATTCTTTTTCTCCGTAGATGTCTCGATGTTTTTCTATGAGAAAGTGACAGAGAAATATGACGGGCAGTTGTTAGGTTTAATGGATTAAATGAGTGGGTATAGTATTGGGTATAATAATTTAATTGATAACAAATTTTAATTGTGAATAAAAATATAACCACGTAGGATAATTAGAGTGTGGACATAACATTTATGAGTCGTTTGGTATGAGGTATCAGTTATAATAATCTCAAGGATAAAATGCAGGACTATTTATCTTGAGTTTGGTTGGAGGTATTAGGCAGTCCTGAGATTATTTATCCCACCATTTATACCTAGTGATGAAATAAGTTATTCCATAAATGGTGGAATAACTTATTCCGGGATGATTAATCTTGAAATAACTTGTTCCCAACCAAATATGTGTTCAAAGTTGGATGTCAAAGGTAAATATATCGTAATAGTATAGCAAAAGGTAAATATAACCTTTTCCTGAGACTATAGGAGCAAATATGACCATTTTATGTTTCCCAAATTATTTTCCAAAACTTAATATCAAATACCAATTAATAGGGATAATATGGTAAAATAGTTATGTCAATCATTGTTTTCTGAATTGATAGTGCCAAATAAAAGTAATAGGAATAGTATGATAAAATAGTTATGTTAATTATTATTTTCTTAATGATTATGTCAAATTTAAATGTGACAAATAAAAGTGAATGGACAGAGTCCTATTACATTATAGTTGATAATACTATGGTTTTCAAGTTAAGCAAAACTATTACAAGATGAAACAGTGACTTTTCTCGTAGTATATTTGTCATCTTTATCTGCTCGCAGAATTGGTAGAACCGTATTGTCATGCCACAAATTAGAGATTCAGAGAAGGCATGACAGGCACTCAATACCGTATTCGATCGAGTCAGTCATTACTGACTGAAACATATACTAGCTAACTAAATTGTGTCCCCAAAAGATCGGGCAGCACAATATCTAAAATACTAAGCCTAGATCGTTAAGGTTATGACCTGAATAACAATAAGTCATTTAAACAAAGGTAGACAAGAAAACATAATGAATTGAAGTACTAGTTAGCCGACGAGGCCGCAACTGAATACATACATATATACATATATATACATGCCAAGCCTATGGACTGAAGAGTGAAAGATGCAAAAAAAAATCTATAATACTGTGTCCACAATAGCCTCTAAGAGTGTTATAAGTACTACCGGGACAAGGCTCCAACTATACCCAAACTGTATAATACAAATAAACATCCTCTGATAACCCCAGAAAAAATGGAACTTACCAACTCACTGCTGAACCCTGAATCCTAGCAGAGGGGTCGATCAGAATCCCTACCTGGACATGCTCGCACGAAACAAAAAAAAAGCAGCATCCCCAAACAATGGGACATCATTACGAATAATAATGTACCGGTCTATAAGGCAGAAAGTAGAATCATAAATAGCAGCTATAAAAAAAGTAATAGAGATACCACCTGAAACTGAAACTCAAATAACCTTCATGGTCAACATCTCACATCATTGTAATCAAATATAAATGGTATGCTCATGTAATCGTATGTCGTGAATACATATATATAGATGTAAACGCATGACATATCCAACGAAATGCTAGTAATGACGGTATCTTCCAGTAGAGAACCAGCATCATATTTGCCAATCTGTGGGCATTTGTACAATATAAATAGTCTTCTAGGCAAATAGGCTCCTTCCCTACTATTATAGCACATAGTTCATGCATAACATGTCATTATGATATGAACTTTGAATGCGCATAGTACGCCATAACAAGAACTTAGCCAGTCTTGGCTAATTGGTACTCTTATTCTTATAATCTCATAATCACTTCCATATAACATGCAAATGCCTCGTGGAACCTCATATACTTTCTAAATAAGCTTGAAAACTTAACTCAACTTTTTGAAAGATAACTTAACCATGAAGATGTTCATAAAAAGCTTAAGGTGCTTCACTTAGTTCCTCTAACTGATTCCTTTGATAATTTGTAAAGTAAGGTATTTCAAAAATCAAGTGTTTTAGTAGTTTAAATATACAAATTATATTTGAGAGTTTTGGAAATTGACATGTTACTTTAAAGATTTTAAAAATACACTTTAGTGAGGAAAAAGGAGTGGTTGTAAATACTTAATGTCTTTCATAACCTTTTTATGTTATATCACCCAAAGAATAATAAGAATTCATACATATGGATAGGGGTGTGCAAAACTCGAATCGACCAATAAATCGAACTAAAAAATGTGTTATCGGTTTATTGCTATTGGGTTATTGGGTTAACGGTTAATTATGGTTTTATATAAAAAAATTATTGGGTTATCGATTCGGTGTTGATTTTTTAATATTGGGTTATTGGATAAACTGATAACCCATTAAGAATATAATAATTTACTATTTAATTTTTACTTATACACAAACATCAAACAAAAAATATTAATATAAATATATAATTACTATATCATACTATCAATGCCCTATACAATTCACACTTCATACTACTTCACAGTTCATATTATATTTACCTTTTAGGTTTTGCCGCTTTAGGTTCACAACGTCAAAACTCAAACCTAAAGAACTAAGAACAGTTGCAGCTATGGTTTGCAAGTTGCAACAACGACGGCAAGGGTCAGACGACGGCTAGGGTTGTGAACTGTGAGTTTAATTACTCTCTCTTTTTATTTCTCTTTTCACTTTTCTGATTTCTCCTCTTCTTCGTACTACTTTCTAAAAAAATTCAACTTCTCTGGTAAATTTGAGTTCGCTGGTAAATAATTAGGAGATTATTTCATCCTAATTGGGGTTAAATCTGATGAGCATTTGAATATTTTTCGTAAGAAATTCTTTTTTCTTTTTTTAGTAATGTTCAAGATTTCCAAAAATTATTGGAGAAGTCGTATATTTTTTTTGAAAGCGTTTTCTTATTGGTTAAATCGAAACCGAATCATTAATGACCAAAAATTGATAAACCAAAAACCGATAACAAATATCTTATTAGTTTGGTTATTGGTTTAGCATATTTAAAAATTGAAAACCGAACATATAATACTTAAAATTAAACTGAATCGAACCGACCGATGCACACCCCTACACATAGACATATAGTCTCAGAAGCCGACAAAATGACATATAGAATAAGAATAATAATAAGAAGAATAAGAATAATAATAAGAATAACAACAACAAAAACAACAACAACAATAATAATAATAATAATAACAACAATAATAATAATAACAATAATAATAATAATAATAATAATAATAATAATAATAACAACAATAATAATAATAACAATAATAATAATGATAATAATAATAACAATAATAATAATAATAATATTATTAATAATAATAATAATAATAATGTTGTAAAATTACTTAACTTAGCAAATAACAAAATAATTAAAAGAGATATAATAAGAGAAAGAGATCAATGATGGAGAGAAAAGTATATGTATCCGTGCTTTCATATGCATAACAACAGTGACTATGCAGGAAGAAAAATAGAGCAAGTTGAGGGGACACATTTGAGTAAATGAAGGAAGAAAAATAGGAAAAGGGGAAAGGGACGTCCCTAGTGGACATCCACCTTTCTAACACTCCCCCTTGGATGTCCACGTGTAAACATTTTTTTTTACAAGAATAATATATATAGTTATTTTGAACATCCATAAATGTTGTGCCTCGTTAAAATCTTACTAGAAAAAACTCAATGGAAAAAAGGCTAGTGAAGGAAAAAGAGTACACACCTCTTGTAATACGTCTTGAGTGTTGCCTCATTAAAAATC
Source organism: Solanum dulcamara (assembly GCF_947179165.1). Classification (NCBI taxonomy): domain Eukaryota; kingdom Viridiplantae; phylum Streptophyta; class Magnoliopsida; order Solanales; family Solanaceae; genus Solanum; species Solanum dulcamara. The sequence goes on from NC_077239.1 coordinate 9,512,393, forward strand.
TTACCAGGAAAACCCGGTGGAATAAAACCTTGGTTAAGAAAAAAAGTGTACAGCGCGTATTTTTCTCCCCCTGATGAAAACATCACTTAACATCTCGAAGACGACGCATTCCAATTTTGTATCTCATTTTCTCAAAGGTTGAAGTCGGCAATGCCTTGGTAAACATAACTACTAAATTGTCACTTGAACGAACTTGTTGGACATTTATTTCACCCTTTTTTTGAAGATCATGAGTAAAAAAGAATTTTGGTGAAATATGTTTTGTTTTGTCTCCTTTGATGTATCCTCCCTTCAGTTGAGCTATACATGCAACATTGTCTTCATACAATATTGTTGGTACGTCTCTTTTCAAAAAAAGGTCGCATGTTTATTGAATGTGTTGAGTTATTGATCTTAACCAAACACATTCTCGACTTGCTTCATGAATGACTATTATCTCTGCATGGTTTGAAGAAGTGGCAACCATAGTTTGCTTTGTTGAACGCCATGATATAGCTGTACCACCACACGTAAATAAATAGCCCGCTACGATCGACCTTTATGGGGATCAGAAAAATATCTTGCATCTGCGTAACCAATCAATGGTGACGTGGATTCATTTGAGTAAAACAATCTCATATCTGTGGTCCCTCGGAGGTATCTGAATATATGCTTAATTCCATTCCAGTGTCTTCGCGTTGGGGAAGAACTAAATCTTGCTAACAAGTTTACTGCGAAAGCTATATCTGATCTAGAATTGTTGGTAAGATACATTAATGCACCAATTGCACTAAGGTATGGTATTTCAGCACCAACAAGCTCTTCATCATTTTCATGAGGTCGAAATGGATCTGTATTAATATCAAGAGATCTCACAACCATTGGGGTACTCAATCGATGTGCTTTATCCATATAAAACCTCTTTAAAATATTTTCAGTATATGTTGACTGATGGACAAATATCCCATTTTTAAAATGTTTAATTTGTAGATAAAGACAAATTTTTGTCTTTTCAAGGTCTTTCATTTCAAACTCTTTTTTTAGATATTTTACTGCCTTTGAAAGTTCTTTCGGAGTTCCAATAATATTCAAATCATCAACATATACTGCTATTATGACAAATTCAGATCCATACCTCCTCGTAAAGACACAAGGGTAAATTGGATTATTTTTATATCCTTCTTTTAGCAAATATTCGCTAAAACGATTGTACCATATTCGCCCTGATTGTTTCAATCTGTATAAGGATTTCTGAAGCTTTATTGAGCAATTTTCTCGAGAATCCTTGTATGCTTCAGGCACTTTGAACCCTTCGGGAATTTTCATAAAAATATCGTGGTCCAATGAGCCATAAAAATAGGCAATGACCACGTCCATTAAGTGCATTTCAAGCTCTTCATGAACTGTTAAATTCATTAGATACCTGGAGGTAATTGCATCCACCACTGGGGAATATGTTTCCATATAATCAATGTCAAGTCTTTGCGAAAAACTTTGGGCTACAAGTCGTGCTTTATACCTTACGACTTCACCTTTTTATTTCGTTTACGCACAAAAACTCATTTGTGCCCTACTGGCTTGACACCTTTAGGTCTTCGGATTATTGATCCGAAAATTTACATTTTTCAAGTGAAGTTAACTCTGCTTGCATTGCATCCTTCCATTTTGGCCAATCATTTCTCTGTCTGCATTCATTGACAGATTTTGGTTCAAAATCCTTATCTTGTTGCATTATTTCAATGGCAACATTATAAGAAAAAAATATTATCGACCACAATATTATTTCGATTCCACCATTTTCCTGTCGAGACATAACTTATTGAGATTTCTTCATTCTCGTTATTTTCAGGTACTTGGACCTCCTTGGTAGTGTCACCATTTGTTGTGTCTCTGGGCTCTTCTTGAGCTCTTGCCTCCAAATTATAATCATTTTGATCATTTATTCCTTTTCTTTTTCGAGAATTTTTATCTTTGGAACAAATTGGTCTTCCACGTTTTAAGCGTGGCCTAGACTCATTTGCCTGAACAAGTTATTCTACCGGGACATCAACTCGAACTTGAGCATTAGCAGCTGTGATATGCGATTTAGTAACCAGTGGAAGGTTAGTAAATGCATCCGACAATTGATTTGTAATATTCTGCAAATAAATCATCTTTTGAACTTCTTGCTCAGGTTGATTTGTTCGAGGATCTAAATGAGATAGTGATAATGAATTTTAATCTATCTCATTTTTTAACTGCTTATGTTCTTCCCCTAATGTTGGGTACACTGATTCATCAAAATGACGATCAGCGAATTTTGCCGTAAATAAATCTCCAGTCATAGGTTCTAAATATTTTATAATAGAAGGAGATTCATACCCAACATATATTCCCAACCTTCTTTGGGGACCCATCTTTGTGTGGTGCGGTAGAGCAATTGGGACATATACCGCACACCCAAATATTCTAAGATGGGATATATTTGTCTTCCTTCCAAAAGCCAACTGTAATAGGGAAAATTCATGAAAATTTGTTGGCCTTATGCACACAAGTGATGCTGAATGCAAAATAGCATGCCTCCATACTGAAATAAGGAGTTTTGTCCTCATTAGCAATGGTCTAGCTATCAATTGGAGACGTTTAATCAATGATTCTGCTAGACCATTTTGAGTATGAACATGAGCGCCCGGATGCTCAATTTTTATTCCAACCGACATACAATAATCATTAAATGATTGAGATTTAAATTCACCAGCATTATCAAGATGAATTTTCTTTATTGCATAATCTAGAAATTGTGCTCTTAACCTTATAATTTGAGCTAACAATCTCGCAAAAGCCATGTTGCGAGTTGATAATAAGCACACATGTGACCATCTTGTAGATGCATCTATCAAGACCATATAATATTTAAATGGTCCACATGAAGGGTGAATTGACCCACATATATCACCCTGTATACGTTCCAGAAACGCAGGGGATTCAATCCCAATCTTAGTTGCTGATAGTTTAATAATCAATTTTCCTTGGGAACAAGCAACACAAGAGAATTCCTTAGATTGAAAAATTTTCTGATTCTTCAAAGTGTGTCCATGTGAATTCTCAATAATTCTGCGCATCATATTATAACCGGGATGGCCCAACCGGTCATGCCAAATGATAAAATCATTAGTATCAGTAAACCTTTTGTTTACAATGACATGTGATTCAACAGTACCAATATTTGTACGGTACAATCCAAAAGAAAGTGCAGGTAGTTTTTCATGCACAATTTTCTTCTCCATATTTATTGTAGTAATATAAAGGTATTCAACCTTTTCTTCATTTGCAGTCTCAATATGATAGCCATTTTGGCGAATAACCTTGAAACTTAATAAGTTTTTTTGAGACTTACTACAACACAATGCATTATCAATTATCAATATCGTTCCTCCAGGTAGTAATAAGGCCGCTTTTCCAGAGCTTTCAATTAATTTTGTACTATCAGATATTGTATTGACGTAGACCTTTTTTATAATTAAATGATAGAAATAGTTTTTTTCTTTTAATATTGTATGAGTTGTGGCACTATCCAAAATGCACATATCTCCATTATTCATCTTGAATCCAATTGAAGACTGAGAAATTTATTTATCTTCATAAAATAAAAATGCATTATAAGAAATAAGTAACAATATTGCTAGAAAAATATAAGTCCCCCCCCCCCCTTTTTTTCTTTTAAATACATAAATATAAAAACATGATAATCAAAGTACATAAAAAATGACAACATATTAAAAAATATGAAATTAAACATCAATTAAGATCCTTAAAAAAATCTTCAACCTCCAAATGAGTAATATTATTGAGGTCATTAAAATCATCATCCCTCAAAGCCAGATTTGCTTCAATATTATCATTATGCAAAGGTCTTGCCTCAACATTATTTTCGAACGCCAAGTGTGACTCTATCCGAGCATTAGAAGAAGAGGCACCACCTCTATTTGCCTTTCTTTTGAAAGAATTTTGATAAAGCCTTACAAAATGCTCAGGCGTTCGACATTTATTTTTCCAGTGGCCTTTCATGCCACAACGATGACAGTTACTTTTTGAAGGGCCATTTTGAGAACTGATATTGTTTTCCCTTTTATGTTGACCACCACCATGACGATTATTATATCTTCTTCTACCATTGCCATGCCCATACATATTATTTTGGCCTTGATTTTTATTTTGTCTTCTTTCAGACTGGCCATGTGCTTCTATCATATTTTCTTTCGGTAATGGAGTAGTTCCAGTGGGACGGGCTTCATGATTTTTCATTAAAAGGGCATTATGTTGCTCAGCCACCAGAAGACATGAGATCAATTCAGAGTATTTTTGAAAATTCTTTTCACGGTATTACTGCTGTAATATTACATTAGAGGCATGAAAAGTAGTTAGTGTCTTTTCTAACAAGTCCTCATCATTTATAGTTTTTCCACATAATTTTAATTAAAAAGTTATTCTAAATACAACAGAATTATACTCAATTACAGGTTTAAAATCTTAAAACCGTAAGTGCATCCACTCATAACGAGCCCTTGGCAATACCGTTGCCCTGAGGTGATCATATCTCCCTTTTAAGTCTTTCCACAATTCAAGTGGATCTTTCACTGTCAAGTATTCTATTTTCAGGCTTTCATCTAGATGATGACGAAGGAAAATCATAGCCTTTGCTTTATTCTGACTTGATGCTGTATTTCCTTCAATTATAGCATCACCAAGACCCTTAGCGGTAAGGTGAATTTCAATATCAAATACCCATGCCAAATAATTTTTACCAGAAATATCAAGTGCCACAAACTCTAATTTTGACAAGTTTGACATGATGAAAATTATTTTTTAAAAAAATAACAAAGACAACTGAAAATTAATTTTCTTCAATAGATATACCTGATATAGAAGTTAATTTTCTGAAAATTAGAGTTTCGTGCTGATAACGTGTTGTAAAATAACTTAACTTAGCAAATAACAAAATAATTAAAAGAGATATAATAAGAGAAAGAGATCAATGATGGAGAGAAAAGTATATGTATTCGTGCTTTCATATGCATAACAACAGTGACTATTATAACCACTGCAGGAAAAAAAATAAAGCAAGTTGAGGGGACACATTTGAGTAAATG